>NC_086357.1:23681292-24048792 GCF_036324505.1 Eleginops maclovinus | reverse complement strand
ATTTAAATGGAGTCCCTTTGATCAGAGAACTGCTTGCAGATAAGTGAATGTGCACAATGCCTTTTGAGTTGATCTTAACATTAACACACAGAAACGCAACCTTTTTAAAATATATCTTTTGCACTCTTTGATCGACCAGAGTAAAGGGATAGTCAGAGAAATAGGGGAGCAAAACGGGGATGACGTGCAGAACAATTTTCCAGGTTATGTGGATGCGTATAGACCAGTAAGCCACCTTGGCTTGCAAATTTGAACCATTGACTTACCCTCTTGTTGGAACTGTTTCTGCCTTTTATATCATTTAGTAGTTCATTTTCTTGCTGTTTTTGTGTATAGCAAATGTATTCTTATTTAGTGTTGTTATATAAGTGGGTTGAAGTCGTTTCTATGCTTTTATTTTGAAGGCATCTTTTGGGCACTGGTGTAATTGTATATATTGGAGACAGGTGGTGGTGGGAGTAGAGCACTAGTAGGCATATGGTTTTTTACCGGGATTATTCAAAGAAAGCCATAAGAAAGGCTTCAGCAAAAGGAACAAGAAACCTGTTTGTTGTTCTCTTCTTGTCTGGACTTGGATCATTCCCTGCGTGAGATTCGCTATCTGGTGCCTTAGCGGCAGTTTATTTTTAAGTTACATTTTTGTTTGACTTTTCTATGATTTTGACTCTTTTCTGTGTAAAGTCGTAAATGAAAGGATGTCATCATACCCACAGTTTCCTGCAGTTTCACTCTTATTCCACATCACTGAACACATCTTTACATCATTGTTTGTAATTGTGATGTCATTCTGGCTCCTATTTCACAAGGAGTGGGATTTATTTAGTCTTGTCACTGAGAGTGTGAGTGTGCAAAGTAAGAAGTCAGGTGAGGAGAGGACTTAGGGAGAAACGATGAGCAGATAGGAGAGGAGCTGCTTGGCTGTCTGGCTCTGGTGTTGAGTGTGATGGGTTTTGTCAGTTAACACCCCTGCTGTTGCCACAATTGTGGATGAGGTGTCTCTGTGTGTGTGTAAGTGTGTGTATCATCATCAGTGTCGGGAGTCAGAGTGTCTACACCGGTGAAGAACGCAGACACGCATAAATAGAGCCTGGGATGGGTGACACGGACACATGTTTATCATTGAGGGGATTGGTTGGATTCCTTTCATGTGAAAATGGCTGACTGTTCCCTCGCTCCCAGTCTGACCCTCAGCTGCCTGTATCTCCCCCTCGCTCGCAGTCTGTCGGTCTCACTTTCTCTTCTTTAGCTCTCTCTGCGACCTCTCTGCCTCCACGGACAATTTCTCTTCAGCACTTTCCCTCTAACTGACCCCTTTGGCCTCCATGTGACATTACACCTATTTTATTCCTCTTCATGTCCTTCGTTCTGTCTCTCTTCATCTGCTCTCTGACCCATCTGCTTTTCATCTGATAGATGGAGCGTAGAAAGCTGGTTCTGATGGAGTTAGGTGAGGCAAGGGGCCTGGGTAGTGCAAAAGAATAAACCTATGGTGATGCTATTTGTGATAGTGATGCAGCCAATACTTTGGTGTAACCTGGGCATAACATTACAGGAATGGGCTTTTTTTTCATTCATGTAATTAAATAAGTTGAAACTAAGTTACCGAAACTAATTCTGTAACTTAAACAAATACCAACACATATTAAGATTTAAAATAAACACACATTTTGGCTGCTTACATTGTGTATGTATTACCCCGAACTGCATTAAGGTTAATTATAAAGTAAGTACTGAACTAATTATCGTTAAATATAAGTAATTGACACAAATTCTGTTAATAAAATAAAAAACAATAAAGGTATTTTATGTTTTTGGAAATCTTGAAAACTGTTTCATTCAATAACCCAGTAAACTTGGTCTAGAACCACCATTGGATAGGGGAGAGTTTGTGTGTGTGTGTGTGTGTGTGTGTGTGTGTGTGTGTGTGTGTGTGTGTGTGTGTGTGTGTGTGTGTGTGTGTGTGTGTGTGTGTGTGTGTGTGTGTGTGTGTGTGTGTGTGTGTGTGTGTGAGTCTGCGTGCAATTTAACACTCATCATCACGTGTGTTTATTGCGGGGTTCATTCCTGCATTCCTGTTATTAAGCTTCACCAGGGATGTTTGCCTTCTCATAATAAATGCACACAGATATTTGGCACGTTCTGACACCAACACACACACACACACACACACACACACACACACACACACACACACACACATTGACACACAGCGGTTTCTCAGTGCGATGAGCTGTCAGGCCCTGTTAGGCTTGGCATTCTCGTTAGCACGCGGTTTGGATCCCCTTTCAGAGGAGCTGAACTGAAGACCTTTTCCCCCCTCAGCATTCCTGAGAGCAGCGAACAAGAAGCAGGGAAGACAGACAGGAAGTGAGAGCCAAGGAGCGCTCATGATATAGGAGAGTTTGTTTTTGATCATTTGTTGAAATGTCTCTTGTGCTGTGTTCACTTTACAATTCAAAGGCCACCTCCACGCCGCCTCTGATAATCGTGTCTTCATCTAAACGGCTACGAGATCACCTCTGGGTATATCAAAAGCCAGCTGTGGGGGAGAAATCATGCTTACCAAAGCACATCTACCTTATGAATACCTTAAGTTTCAATTACATTCCTTCCAAAAGAGCCCCCGAAGAACCCAGGTCTGATTAAAAGGAATTTATTTGTGTTTCTCTGGGAGAGAAAGGGGAATTGAGTTGCTTTTTATAAGAGCCAGATCAGCAGGTCCTCCTGGGTGGGCAGCGCAGCCCCGGTAAAGCTGAAACCAAATGAGACATCCTTCAAAATGATTTCATCCACAATGCACCGACAACTGCAACTAATCCAAGACAAGCTTCCCTCTTTTTGAAGACAAGTGAGAAAATTCCTCGAAGGGAAGGGGACTTCCATAATTTCATCAAATATGCCAATATGGCGCCGTCTCAACCAAAAAAACATCTCCAAATGCCAGGTTAGCCCCGGTGAAGACGGATGGAATTCCTTGAACATTTTGCAGACTTAAACCAGACACTTTCTGAATTCGTTTTTCTTCCGTCAGAGAAGAACTTGCCTATGGTTTTGACAAATAAACTGTGGTTGTAGGTAAGGGGTGATGAGGAGCAGCCTAAAGGTCACATTTGTTTTGCCACATTTCACAATATACAAGTCATCTTTTTCTTGCCAAATTAATGGGTTGGTTCATATCAGTGACTGCTTTAGTAAATATCAGATGTCACTCCCTACCGTTGACAAGAAACAGAGAAAGTAAATACAAATCTGTGCTTGACTTAAAGGAAAATAGAACCAAACACACTCCCGATTCCTTCCATAAATAATATTTAATCGACAGATCTTGCAACCAGAGATCGCCACAGGAAGCACCACTTGGAATATTGTTTTTACCAAAGATGTGCTCATAGGTTTCCTGGAAGTAAGACTAATATAATCACTAATCAACAAATTAAATCAAAGAAATCCCACTCAACTAAAACCAAAACAACGGTATGAGAAGAGCCAAGGGTGTAGCCATAGAAAATACTGAATTCAACAGAAACGGTCAAACACTGGAGAGAGTCGGGAGGGAGGGAAAAGAAGATTTTGTTTTACTCTCTTTGAAAAATATGACCTCAAAATGAGAAATCGCTTTCAAATTTCTCAGTTTGTTTTCTTACTCTTCTTTCAACACCTCCAGTCATTTCTTTTTCACTTTCTCTCTCCTATCCTCATCGTTCTCATCTTCTCTTCCCATAGTTTCCACGGAGCCTTCCAGCTTTTGTTTGAGTCGGGGGGCCGTTTTGTGTAAACAGCAGCCTGCCTTGAGGTTAGATAGTGAAGTTTATGTGGATTAAATGACCTGACCCATTTCTTACATCAGTGCTCCTCCTCTGATAAAAGAACACGGTGGAAATGGATTCTGGCTCTTGCTGGTTTCTCTCTCATGTACATCTGGACTGATACAATTCCTAGCTATTTATTACGTATGCTGGGTTTTAAGACACCAAAATCCTTTGTTGTTGAGTCAAAGCGTGAGTACTTATTATTGAAACCTTTTGGACATGCAAGTATCCTTTCTTTATTTGGCTTGACTTGCTTCCTTTGCAATGCAGCAAAACTAATGCTTGACACAACACACTCATTATGTACTGTACTTAGTGCATAGACTTTTATTATTATGAAAAGTCTATTAGTGAAGGCTGAAGGTCATGTCTTCTTATAAATACAATAAAGGTCGCTGGCAGGTAGCCTCTGTGGTTGAATACTTACTCTAAATAGCTTAAAGGGGCCTGATTTTGCTTTTATGGGGTCTTACATTATCCTGTAGTTTGTTATACAGGCTTCTGTGCATGTAAATGGTCTGCAAAGGCTAAAATCCTAAAGTTCTCTCAAAATGGAGTTTCTCTCCCACACACCTTGCCAGAAATGCCTCCATTGGACTCCTTTGTTTACTTCTGTAACATAGTGACAATCAGTATGTACAGCTTGCGCACAACACATTTGTACGTCGTAGGCTAAGGGGCGGGTCATTTCTAAGCGGTGGACCAATCACAACAGAGCCGGCCAGCTAACCAATCAGAGCAGACTGGGTTTCAGACAGAGGGTGAAAATAGGTGCTGCAGCACAGGCAGTATGAGAAAAATAAAGAGCTTTTTGAACATTAAAGCAGGGAGACATGTCACAGTAGAGACACAAAATCCAAATGTGAACCTGAAAATGAGTATAATAGGGCCCCTTTAATGAGGAGAAAGTAACAGAAACACACACACACACACACACACACACACACACACACACACACACACACACACACACACACACACACACACACACGATTCCCATTAGTCTTCTAAATCGCTGATGTTCACAAAATGCAGTCATATCATATGTACTGAATTCCCCCAAACTGGTCAAAATACTACATAATGAAAGCAATTTTGTGATCATTTCACTCCTACGCCTTCCTTTAACGTGCACACACATTTACAGGCGCATGAGGTTCTTGCCAGAGCTATTGTGCTGGACGGCCTTTGTCTTGACGCAGCTGTAGGAAAATGTAAATCAGCTTTGTCAAGGCCAAGACCAAACAATAATACAGATTCAAAGACAAGCCAACATCTTCTTTCTGACCGTGGCCACAATAGGGTGCACATTTGTCAGGATTGTTATTGTTAGTATATTGGACTTTGTATTTTACTTGTGTTGGACAGCATTTCTCAACAGCATATAAATCCAATTTGAGTGAGTGTATAATCAGTAGCCAACTGGACATTCATCTATAGAGGCAGAGCAATAAAGGCAATTATGCCTGTGATTTCCACATAATTGAGACTTCATTGTGTCAGTATCAGTCAAAATAACAAGACTTAAAGAAAAATACTGACGCACAACCAACATAAATGAAGTTGAAGTCAGAGAAAACACCACAGCTTCAAAAACTGTGATCGCTAATGGTGTGAAACCCAGCAGTGAAGTTTCTTGAGGGCAGCAACCTTGCAATAGTGGTCAGCCGGGGCCTCGTGTCCAAACATTGTCATCACTCTCATCCTTCCTCCATCCATCCCCTCTATCCCACTAAATACCCCGGCTGTTAGCAGGCATTAAAAAGCCATTCACACTGCTCTCATGTGCTTGGGTTGGCCGTCATCAGAGCTGACTGTGGAGGCTTTGAGGGAGCCTGGCCCTCTCTCTCTCTCTCTCTGTCTTTTCTCTGCGTCTCTCCCCTTTCTGCATTTTGGCAAGCCGATAAAATAGACTAGTGTTTCCATTCCAGTACTCACTCGCTCTCTGTGAGCTTTTCCCAAAGATCTAGCTTTTGGCTGTCAACAATGGCACGCACGCCTGCACCGTCTGTCTGTCAGGCTTCTGTCGGACGCCCGGGGTGTTGACACTACTACCTGAGAGAGTCAACAGCAGAAAAATCTATCAAAAACATGGGATTTGTCGGTGCCGATCCAGAACATTGCTTGGCTCACACAGCGTGCACTCCATACTTTTCATATTCTCAGATGCTTTAAAGTTGCAGCGCCACATCCGTTAGCGCAAGTGGCAGGGATACATCTCTGCGGAGCTCTTCACCACCGGTGCTCTCTCCATCACATTACAGTCTAGAGGAAACGGAGATGGATGACGTGCATAGCAAAACCAAATTCCTCTATGGACTATGAAGAGATAGCCAAAGAAAACAAGTGGAAAGTACCCTCTTAAAAAGTGATATGCAATCTCAGTTGGGACCACACATGATTCATATGACTTAACAACAAACATAAACCCTATATTTTATAATCTATAATGTCACCATGGAGACTATATTCATTTCCTTAATAAGTCATCTTTATAATTATGCTGAACAAGCCATCAGCGCTTTCTGTTTGCATTTAGCTATGGATATTGAGACATCTTTTACTAGATTACTTTGACACTGACAACAAATTAAAACATGATGCTTCTCAGGCCTGGAGTTTAAGGGATCATCTTTTTTCTTTGATTTTTAAGCAGATTTGGCTGAAATGCAGTTGAGGGATGTCAGAGATAATGATTAACCTGAAAGCGTTAGGGTTAGGGTTAGGGTCAGTCACACTGAATCTAAAAATGTCTGTTAGAGGATGGTCCAGGCATTTTTCTTAAATGTCATTATAAGGTTGTGACAATAGAACAAGAAAAAGTATACCATGTGCCAGAAAGTAACAAAAAAGTGGCCTCAGCTAGACACCTGCTAGTAAAAGACTGACATGTTGGGTTGGAGTATTCCAGGACAAAATACGATTGCCATCCGCATTGGGTGGTATATTCTGGGTTGCTGTAACTACCCGAAGGCTGTAGGTTTGGCACCGAGCTGACAGGGGCATCAGAAAGCAATAACTGTGTCTGCTTACACACCGACTTCTCCTGCCAAGTTAAACTCACATATCTGTCTGTTCCCAGAGTCAACTGGAGCTACTCTAAACACTAATGGACAGTTTCTTTCTCCTCTGTCCTCCGAATACCTCAACAGATTCTCATGGGACTCTCAGGACCAGCATCTCTGAGGCTGAGTCATTTCATGATATATATGGTTTATTTTCTAATGCCTGGCTACCCAGCAGCGTTGGCAAGACTCCAGGGAGTCACTTCTCACAGCCAGAAAAATAAGCCTGCCCATAACCCCCCTGTAAAACGCTGTTACACTTTGCTTTTGTTCATTGTAAACAAATGAGATGTACTGTGGTAATAGTATAGAGGCACTGGTAGGTTTTACTTTTTGGCAAGCTGTTACCCCAAGCTCCAAAGAAAGTGCACCAGGTGTTAGAGCACATTTTCATAGTGGCCAAACGGGGGAATACAACTCTTCATTCTCAGTCACGCGATTCCATTTGACCCAAAAATACTATTTCCAATTGGGAAAAAGACGTCTGTAAATCTGAAATATATCACCTACCGAGTATGATCCCTTATTTGAATTGATAGGTCCCTAACACAGCTATTTTCCCTCCTCTTTTGCTTTTGACTGAGGCCAGGGAGGATGTGTTCAAGGAAAAGGCAAGTTTGCATGCGCTATGAGCCCAATGGATGCAGAAGAACACCTGAAAATCATGCATGATCCGGGTATTAGTCAGGTCCTTTTGGCTTCATGCACCACGGAGCAACTTATTATAGATATTGAGCTTTGCCCTGCCACCAACACTGGATCAATTTGACTTCAAACACCCATGTTTCACCCCCATTTCCAGTCTATATGCTAGGCAAAGTGAATTATCTTTGGACCGTCGCTTAAAAGTGAATGAGAAACTTGCTTATTAATACCCTTATGATACAAAAAAGGTGTGTATTGGTTTTCTGTGAGAGGTTTAGGAATACCAGGCTCCAGTCATATCTTAGTTAGACTTTATTGTTGAAACCAAGATGTCTCTGCTAAGATGTGCTAATACCACACTGAACCTCTGGAGTATACACATCATTTAATTCAGCGGATGCAAATGAAGCGTTGAACATCAGTTTATGAATGACTAGATCCGTCCAACCTGCGCAAAAGACTTGAGCTGCAGACGTTCCCAGCATGACCACGACAACAAATTACTCAGCGACAAAGTCAACTGCCCAACCTGTTCAGCATTAATAAAGGTTTTACTCCATCAAACCCCTTTCCCACACAGTCCCACATCTGTGATCCACACAACACACACATTCACCTCCGCAGGCTGACATGTTTTGCTGCCAATCTGTTTGCACAACTCTGGTGTGACCACAGGCCAATTACACAGCGTCACATGGTGCACACCCACAAGAGAGGACCAGGCAGAAAAAAAAAGGAGCCACCCAGTGAGAGCCTCGCTTTTTTAAACTTCTCCCTATCTCACCCCTCTTTCCTCCAACATCCTCCCTCTCCTCCTGGCTGCCTCACTCATCCCATCCCATATATCTCCTGCTCTCCCACTCAGTTTGTGGGTGTAATTACAGCTGTCCATCATTCTCTAAACAACGGCACCCCCTCAGAGACCTCGGTCCCGCTACGACGAAGTAAATTTGATTTCTCATCTCATTTGCGTTCCATAAACTCTGCCATATGTTGGATATTATATTTAAAGTGTTCCACTGGATGCCAAGAGAGCGCATGCCTTGGGAAAAGGTAGAGGAACTGTTTGGAAAAAGTTAGCCGGTGAATGACAGGTGAAATTGAGCGTGATAAAAGCGAGAAAAAACTCAAAACCAACCGAGGAGAAGAGAGAGAAACCTCAGAGCAGCTTCCTTTGTTTTTTGTATTGTTTTGTTTTTTATTTTGGAAGGAAGGAAGCTGTTGAGTGTCGAAAGTGGATGGTTTCCTCTGTTATTGTTGCTCTCTCAGTACCAAAGTGAAGGACTTTTATATCCTGTCCTTTCCTCATTTTGCCTTGAGCCTCCTGGGGGTTATTCTGCTTCTCTTTGCTCCCTGATTCCCCCTTTTCTCTTTCCCATAATCCCTTTTTATGTTTCTTTTTTCTCCTGGTCCTTTCTCTCGTGGTAAGGATTGACCGGGTCACATGTCAACAGCAGGGCAGCCAATTTTACATAACACTTTATCCCTTTTACGTGGCAGATGGATAGTAGTTTTCACAAAGAGTGCCAGACACTTCACTTAAGTATGTGGAAATTTCATGAGTGGACTTTTCGTCATGGTCCTGACATAGTGAACTCATCTTACAGTGCGAAAAAAAAGAATTAATCTCCATCCATCCGTATTTGTGAAAGTGCTTAACTTGTTGAGACCAAATTAAAAACACTAAATGACTCAGTTTCAAGGAAGTGAAAAAGTCAAAGGAGGGTTAGCGAGGGGGGGGTGGGGGGGGCTACTGGGGCTTCAGCCAAAAAGATGGGGTCGTCTAGAGGGCAACGACAAGGGCAACCGGCTCCCTCTGTCAGTCCGGCTCAGAGAACGTTTTGGGAGCCCTAATTTGAAAGGTGGAACAGAGGCCTGAATGCACAAGTGTTTTAAATCCCCCTGAACTACTGAGGGCACGCTGAGGTCAAACAAACTGACCAGGGACTGAAGGGTTTGACTGCCCGTCCATGGGGTCAGCTGCTGCTCTGGGATCAGTTTTCGAATGCAGGCACACAGCACATTATCCTGGTATGATGTTTGAGAAGTGCATCACGGTAATGTGCATCTGATTTTAAGAAGACAGTCTAATAGAGGAGTGCAGCGATGACGTATTTGTTGGACAAACCCTGCATTGCACCGGTCTCCTGGAATTTTCACAACGGATTTAGACATACTGCAGAAAATAAGGTCCAAGAGGCAAACAAGCATCCATGATACTTCCACCTTTAGTTAAACGGCTTAATCACTACAAATTAACACAAATGTAATTATTTTTTAAGCGTAAATTCAATCGCAAAATCTAATGTAAGGAGATAAACAAACTTCATCAGCGTCAAATGGCTTCAACGCTAAGCTAAAGGCGGCTAATATTTGGCGTGATGAAGTTTGGTGGTTTTATTTAGCTAGATTGTGTTTTAGTCATAGAACATACATTTAGAAACCCTAGACTTCTGGCATCTAACCAAAAATCTATTTAAAAAAAACACTTAATTTGAGATGAGGAAACCAGAATAGCTCAAATGCTGACTTATTTCCAGATTGTAAGACTCATTCCTGCACCACTCTACACATTCACTCAAGAAAATGATCATTCTGTGTTACAGGGAGGTTTGATTACAAAGAGTTGTGTGACTCAACAGATCTTAAAGGGGAGGATGTAGGTATTTACAGACGGTAACATTTTTCAACTCGGTGACTCAGCTCAGTTTGACCTGTGAGGTTTCACTTATCTGTGCAGTAATCTATCCCAGCACAACTGTCTGTGGTGGAAGCAGAACATCTGTGGCTGAAGGCCTGTTAATGGCACTGGAGCCTGTCTCCTGACGCCTGTCTCTCTACCTGCTGTCTTTCCCTTCTCTCCTGGCTGCCTGCTGCTTGTGTGTCTGCCTCCTTCAGCTGAGCGGTGTGTATGTTTGTTAAAGTGGAGCAGGTTTTAACGGGAGTTTTCACATTGGGAGTATGGGACACGCTTCAGGGTCATTCCCTCACTGTTAGTGTCAGGAAGAAAAGCAGCCACTGGATTAGAGTTGTTAAGATATATTCAGTGTTGGAAAGTAACTAATTATATTTCAAGGGCTTTACCTAAGTACCATTTTAAAGGACTTTTACTTTTCTTGAGAGTTTTAATGTACTACTCCCTTACATTTCTAAGATAAATGTATTTGTTGTAACTTAATAGCTTACAGTTTAAGATTAATGATTTAATCTGTTTATTGATTTAATGCATAGAAAGCTGCTAAAGGTTGTATTACTATTTACAGTTAAAAGGAGAGTTAGAAATAATTATAACTTGTTGTATTCTATCTGATTGATATTGATTTGAGATATGTTTTCTGTTCTATTGCCTAACAAAGGGTTAAGAAACTGAACTACCAGAATGCTTAGCAGCTAAAACAAGAGCTACGCGCGTTTTCCTTAGGATGATAAGTAGTGCCGCGTATACGAAAAATGACTAGCATACATGGAGCTGTTGATTATATGTTTTGTTGGTGTTTGCTGAACGTGTAATGGTCGCTACTGATTTCTCTACATAAAGAAGCCTTTGTTTTCTTATCCGACGTCCTGCTGTTTCTTTTGGAGGTAGTTAATCTACAGTATTGCTTTTACTCCACTACTGCTAATCAGTACTACTAGAACTATTTGCAGATTCAGATAATTATATCAAAAAGAAAAATAATGACATCTAAGATACAATCGGACTCCCAGCATTATATACAGAAACTATACTGACAGCCTCATTAGAGTAATGTAACCATGAATGCATCATAATCATAATAAAAAAATATGACAAACATTAACCTCAAATGGCTATACTGCATCATAGGTGTTTTTTAATATTGCAGATGCTTTTGGATCAGATTATATATAAATTAGATTAGATACAACTTGATAGTCATTACACAGAGTAAAAGTACTGAGACAACAATATGTCCCAGTGTGCAGTGTAATGTACAGAATAATATAATATATGACAGATATAAACAAGTTCAAGTTTGTGGGTATCAACCGAAGTTTAGAAATCAAATGCACCTCAGAGCTGGTGTAACTATAGACGGTATAATATAGACACTACTTATCGCTAGCTTTTTGTAATGCAGGACTTGCATCAGGGTAATTTTACACTGTGGTTTTCCTCCTTCTACTAAGTAACATTTCTGAGCACTTCTTTCACCACTGGCCAAATTTTTGAACAAGCATGTAATCATTTAAGTTTACAGGGCCAATACGACTGTTCACTGCTTCCTGACAGACAACGTGTAATGTAACTCAGGCTCATGTGTTTCACACTGGAGCCTTGCAGAGAGCTTTATTAAATTTCACTGAGCTTATTGTGTCAGTGGCTGAAGGCTTTATGATTGCTGGGAATACCGATCACAGAGTACAGTATGGCTTCAAAAAACTGTCCGTGCTTAGTGCTTCTCAGCTCGCCACTCTCACATTTTCAGAGTTAAATTGAAGCAATCTTGACACAGAACATGTAGTGATACTCAGAGGCTGATTGTCTAATCATGTACAACTCAATTTGACCCGAGTGCAAACTTTCTGTGTGGATTTATTTCAAAATCAAAGTGTTTTCATTCAATTTAACTTTAAATATGCACCACGGAATTTGTGACATACAGTATTAGCCAGCAAATACAAGCCTGGCTGGATAAATAACCATAAAAAACGGAATGTAAACATTAATATTGGACTTGAACTGTTGTGAATGTGAAAATGAACATGCATGAAGGTGTTTGGAGGGGGGGAGGAGGGGCATGGAAAGGTGGGAGGTGTAAGCAGAGCTGAAGTGCTCCACTGGGTTGTGTATAATAAGGACGAGGCAGAGGGGCAGAGAAGACGCATGGGTCACATTAAAACCGGGTTCAGAGAGAGGGCTCTGCTAATGCTAACTAATCCCCAACAAGCCAGGGTCCTAACACACACACACACACACACACACACACACACACACACACACACACACACACAAACACACACACACACACACACACACACACACACACACACACACACACACACACACACACACACACACACACACACACACACAGTTGTTCCCTATTGGCACCTGTGTGTGTGAGGTGTGGTGGTATGTGTGGCTGATGTCACAGGCAGGCCTGGACGCTGAGTTCATCTCCGACCACCAAAGTGCTCCGACATGGAAAGTTGCATGCCATTGTGTTCTGGCAGATCTGTTTTCCATGTTCACCAACACTGATTAGGCGATAATGATTCACCACAACTGGACTCACGCAGCAAAATGCAATAGTATTTTAAGAAATAATCTCTCATTAGCCCCAGTCCAGTTGTGTTTGTGCCGGCGCCTTACCAAGTCGTATTCATTACATTGCTAAATATTTCAAAAATGGTTTTATTTTTTCCGTTGTAGGGGTTTTGGAAGTTTCTGACAAATGATGTTGTCCTGCCTGACTGGATAAATAGCTCAGCAGTTCAGTATGGAGGGACCTTTATGTCCTCTATAACTATCTTGCAATATTGGAGGAGCTTGGGACTGAAACAGTTCATTTTCATTTGTACACTGCAGCTACTGCGCATATAACAATAAAGCCTTTGAATCTTAAAACCTGGCTTGGGATAAAAATGGACAGCGGTTCAAGTCTTGATTGACCCAAAAAGACAGAGTATTTGCACAGTGTCCTGGGCTCAACCCTAGCCCTTTAAGCAAGGCACCGAAACCCCTAAGTATTCCCTTGCAAAACCTGGCAGCTTCTCCAAAAAAAAATTGAGAATGCATCTCTGTATTCAGACCTGATCTGCATGTGTGTTTACAATAACAGTGGAAACATGAACTATTAAGAGGTCATCTTTTCTTATCAATATGGCTCTCAGATAAGAAAACACTCTCTAGAAAAACACGGTCTTTCTGGGGAGCAGTGATATTCGTATTTGATTGCAGGATTTAAAAAATGATTCTATACTAGGAGGACAAATGTAAAAGCTTGCATCTCAACCTTAAATGAGAGTATCTTCAAACCCGATTCAAAGACTACAAAGAAGTTGTGTTGCTTCTCTAAAAGTCAAAACAGAAAGAAAAAGAAAACACACCAGTCAAGAATGTAATTAACATTTATGGCATCTAGAGAAAGCTCAAACTTAAGCAGCGCACACATCAGATGGCAGATACACAATGCTCATTGGATTTAGCGGGGGCTAACCTGGTTAAACAAAGGTTATTAAACAACGACGTCCCAAAGGACAACAACATTCCTGAGGGGCCGAGTGGGTCTCTGAGGAAATCAGTCCGTCACATTCCTGTCTGTGATCAATCAGCCCCTGGCCCAGACAACCTGGGATTAACCTCAGCCCGGCCTGGAAACTACCTGCCCTTCCCTCAGAAAACATCCTCCTGCTTTCTCTTGTTGGGATGAGCAAATATGTATCGGAGAAAATATAATGTGAGGCTATAGCAGCCTGCAGGAAAAACAAGCCAATTTACAAATTCCACCGTTAGGATGACAAAATAATTATACAGAAAGAGAGTAGTGTGTGTGTGTGTGTGTGTGTGTGTGTGTGTGTGTGTGTGTGTGTGTGTGTGTGTGGGCACGTGCTCTGCCACTCATTTGAAAGGAAGATGAATGTGAGGTGAAGATGGATCCGCACTGTGACGTGAGGCCGTTTAAGCAGAAAGGAACGCTCATTTTCTACACCAAAGGGAGAACGTGGGGGCGAGGGGAAGGAGGGAAGGATCTGGCACATTGAGCAACTGAAGTATGGAAGAGCACTCTGATCCGCCACGCTTTACTCACTGCCTCAGAGGCGCAGTGACAATGTGGTGGAGTCATTACCTCGGGTCCCCAGGTACACCGCTCCACGTGAGGAGGGATGTGACCTGTTGGATTCACTCAGCGGAGACAAAGCAGCGGGTTTATAAAGGAGCTCGGAGATTACAGAGAAGTTAATAGTTACCAGAAGATTTCTCCACACAAATGAGACGTTTTTTTTCTCAGTTTTCCTTTCCATGCATCACTTCTACACTTCTTCTACACTCAGCTGCTGAAGTCGCCACTTTATAACTTCATTAACTGAGTAAGTGAAGGGAGGTATCATGAAAGCGTTGTTGACTCAAGTTTTCCAGTTGAGGAAATGCTCAAATTGAAGCACTTTGTTTAAGTGGAACATTTCTTGTTGCCGCTTTGCACCAGTTCCTGACAGCTCTCAACAGCCACAATAGCTTGAACTGTTCCTTTTTCTACCTGAATGTGATTTTTGTAAAGAACAAACACTATCTATTCGGTTGTTAAGTGCACAGCGCAACTGTGTTCTCTGCGTCTGTACTCAGGCTTTCTCCTTTCCATGCATGCATTACTTCTACACTTCTTCTACACTCAGCTGCTGAACTCACCACTTTCAACTTCATTAACTGAATAAGTCAAGGGAGTTATCATGAAAGCATTGTTGACTCAAGTTTTCCAGTTAAAGAAATGCTCAAATTGAAGCAGTTTGTTACAGTGGAACATCTCTTGTTGCCGCTTTGCACCAGTTCCTGTCAGCTCTCAAACTCCGCCATAGCTGTAACTGTTTCTTCTTCTACCAAAATATGATGTTAGCAAAGAAAAATTGTGATTCACTCATTTGTCAAGTGCACACTCCCCCTGTTTTCTCTGCGTCTCTATACTTTCTGCTTTCCTTCATCTCTCCGTCAGCCTGCAGTGTTCTGGCCGGCACATAATTGTCTAAGTGCTTCTGGATGGCAGCAGGCTATTTGGTCATTAAGGGGCCTATTAAGTCATTAGTGCAACAGTGGGACTGCCGTCCGCCCGCCGACAAGACCAGATGATCGGCCTGATACGTGTTGCCTCGCAGTTTTCCACATATTTGCGCAGGTAATTATAGCTTAGATGTGAAACACCCTCAGATGTCACGCTTAAAGAGGGCATACATGTCGCCAGCTCACTTTCAAGGTAATCTCCTCCTCCCCTTCTCCACCTCTTTTTCCACTGTGTGTGTGTGTGTGTGTGTGTGTGTGTGTGTGTGTGTGTGTGTGTGTGTGTGTGTGTGTGTGTGTGTGTGTGTGTGTGTGTGTGTGTGTGTGTGTGTGTGTGTGTGTGTGTGTGTGTGTGTGTGTGTGTGTGTGTGTGTGTCTGTGTGTGTGTGTGTGTGTGTGTGGGTGTGCAGATGAGCAATGGGTTAGCACAGGACGACCAGAGCCTCGGGACATGTCAGAGAGAAAGATAGGGAGTGAAAAAGATGGAACAGCAATCCAAAAGGGAGTCAGGAGGGTCGGAGAGAAGAAGAGCCCCCAAAGAAATCGCTTTTTCCATCAGTCATCCTCCGCGGCCAACACATCTTTTCAAACTTGCAAACCCGACGTGGAATGTAAATATTTGGATATGGGTAAGGTTCGATGTTACTTTATTCCTCCCCTTAAAAGATGTCCTGTTTAGACGAACACGTTCCAAAAAACACAACGCAAAGTATTCTTCATGATTTGATACGACGCCCGAGGATCTTATTTTGATTTCACGTACTGCTGTTACTCTTAGCAACCCCCTTTCCAGCCAGGAGACTTTCACGACCCTGGGCTCGCACAAAATATAACCACTGCTTACCATAAACGCTCATCAAATAAATGCCGTGTACAGCCAGGAACCTCTGGGTCTGAGACATTCCTCCTGGATGTGTGCTGTGTTTCACTTGTTTTTAAGTCATTTTCACATCTCTTGTGGGGTCCTAACTGTATTGGAAAACCAAACACAAATACAAATCAAATTGAATATCACATAAAGTAATAGCGAGTTATGGGAAACACAGGGTTTAAACACGATTACAGGGATCAGCTCTGACCAATACAGACAATAGCTCCACTTTATGACCACTGTGTGTACATTCAGTGGTTCTTACCCTAGCGCCATGCAGCTTTCATTATATATTTTCCTGCATATATATTGGAAAAGTGAGATGTAATCACATTTCATATTATTTTCCTATTAAAGAATACATCTCCGGGGCCTGAGAGTGCCTCACTGTGACCACAGCGTGAGTGAAACTGCAGTGTCAGCACAACACAACCCCTCAGCCTGACGTCTTCCCGGAGAAGAGACAATGTCAGGTCGTCACTGGAGCTGTTCAGAAAGGAAGACAACATCTCGATGTACCGGAGCAGACCAGATTCTGTAACCTACCAGCCTCCGGACCCTTACAACATTTACCCGCTCCCCTCTGCAGCCCCTCAGGGGACAGCACTGGGATGTAAGGAGATTCAATTTCATATTTGTTCAGTATGCTTTGCAGGAGGCTCCAGTCCATCAGGACCAAATCTTACGCCGCAAAGACAGTTTCTTCCCGTCAGCTACTGGCCTCGACAACACGGCCCGGGACCCTCACTGACACAGGCCCTTTAATGCACATCTTGGGAACCTTGCAAAAACTGCAAAAGTCTTGCCACTTTTAAACTCTGACACACTTCACTTCATTTGTGTTTATTTTTCCATTTATAAGTAATTTGGCATTTTCTTATTCAAGACATTTTTTACAATTGTGTTCCTCTAACTGTGTTTTTTTTATGCAGAATTAAACTCCAAAGCAAATGACTTGTATGCATGAATCTACTTGGCAATAATCCTGATTCTTTGTCTGATTTAGTGGCAAATCTATACAATCTTCTGACAAATATTTTTGCCAAAGCATCGAAGAAAAACCTAAAACAAGAAACAAATAAGAAAGAATAAACTTGGTTGGTAATAATAATAATAATAATGAAACTAAACTTAGGATGATAATGATATCATTTACATAATAATAAACAAAGCTCCATTTGCCTCCCTCTCTCTCTCTCCCTCACACACACACACACACACACACACACACACCCAGTTGCACGAGTCCAAACACAGAATAGCCTGTGCTGGTGTAAACTGGGTGGAGGTTGTGCAGGTATCTATCAGCCGGCCTGCTCAGAGCCCAGACTGACCCTGCAGACTGCCGGTCTCCTCACCGCTCTGCTGCTCCACGGCTCCACCGCCACCTCCAGCCGCGACCTCTGACCCCTGTCCAGGAGACAGGCGCCACCAATATGATGTAATTTCTCTCTGACATGGGCCAGTGGCCTCGGCTGCAACGAGACCCAGGCAAAATAAATACGGTGTTTATTTGGTGGGAGGGAGGGAGGCCCACAGGTCGGAGCCGCCCTCGCCTTTCGTAAACGCAGCTTTGCACTGGAGACGTTTTCGTACCACATCTATACTCCAAAAACAGACAAATAAACCATTGTGGTTTGCCTCTAAGCCTCATTATTACACTGTATGTCTGTTAGGCTGAGATCACCCAATTTCATCACCCTGCATCTTTGCATTCATTATTTCAGATACCTGAAGTCATGATTCAAATAATCCTCCTGTTCGTTTCTCCCCCTTACTTTGGTGGTCAAATTTGAAAGGTCTGTTTTAACTGCTCTTACATTGACAGAAAGAACCATTAATCATCACCACATTTTATTTAACACCCTTTTAAGCTGTAAACAAAGTCTCTGACTACTGGTTTACATGAATAACTGCAGTGAATATACAAAGAATAGACACTGAAACATTTTTCTGAAAGTATCATTTTGTATTTTTGTGGGTATCCAGTCATTTTTGAACAGGAATACAATGGATGTTATTCAAGATTTAATCAAAGTGGTGATCAGCAATTGTATATTTTCAAATGCCTATTGTGGAAGATATGATAAGGCCTTCAATCAAATATGAACCTCAATATTCATGATTGATGAAAGTAGTAAATCAGTCCTAATTGACCGGAACACGACAGGAGGGTTAATTGATCCACCTTTACATAAGGAAACTGCATAGGATTCTCCTCCTGTAGATGTGATTGTGCAGCCTACATCCTCCGAACCGATAAAGCTTTCTCCAGCTGTTCCCACTCGACATTTGGAACTGGACGTCCCGCCCCGCTGTCAACCTGCATCGGCCTCCATAGAGCTGGAGAAGAACCATGCTCCGCGAGCCGCCTTTGTTTTCACGAGCCCTAATCTGCCTCTCACAGAGACATCCACACCTCCCTGTGATCTCAGACAGACCCAGCTCTTGTTAGAGACCACAACGCTCTAAGGAGGACTCAGGAACTCGAAACGTCCCTCCTACGCTACCGCCGACATCAGCGCTACAAGCTGAAGGTCGCCGCAATAAAACATCCGCTCCACCTCCTCACATCCTAGAGAGGATGAGGTCACAGCTAACCTGCAGACCTGGACCATTACCTTAGGTCTAGTAGAGGCTCTTGCCTCACTGTGCTGGCACCACCGGGTCCAGGTGCCTTTTGAGAAACCCGACAGTGTGACTGGTGATGAATCACCAGCGTTCACGTTTATAAGAGCCTCTCATTGAAGTCGGAGTTACAGGATATTGTAAGCAACTACTTTTATTGGGAACAAATAGTATGTGGGCTGTTAGGGTTTGGAACGTTTCCTAACTCAGATCTGCCTTTTACAGTCGTTCATGTTTCAGATTAACCTTAGCGGAGAGACGATGCACATCAGTCTTCCTGCTTTCTCAAACCCGCTGCTACACTTTCACTTATTCCCCGGTCAATCCCTGACTCTCTCTGTGTGTCTCACTTCTCTTTGTTCTGATTCCCACCCAGGCCTTCTCTCTTTGACTCTTCCTCCTGACCTCATCCGTGTTACAGTCAAGCGGAGAGGAACTCTATCAACCATAGTGTTCAGATTAAATCACAAATTATTATAATTGAGAATAATGGTTTCCATGTCAGCTTCAGTTCAGCTCTCATACAGATTTGTTAAAGGAGGGGGATGGAAGCTCAGAAGGCGCTTGTAGCTCCTTGATCCGATTTTGACTGGATTTTCATGGCAATAAAACTCTTATCTGAATTTGGACATTTGTGTTGTAAAAATGTTACCACCTCTTGAAAACTCGGGGCTTCTTCTTCTCCCTGCAGATCAATAGATTATGCTTAATATAGTCAAAAAGACGTGCTAGGGAAACTGGCTCTCTGAAGTTGGAAACTGTACTGCTACTCAACCCTGTTACGATGTAATTTTAAAAAGTGTTGTTTTTAGGGGCGACTGCTGTGCCACACTAAATACAGATCAGCATTAGAGACAGTTAGACTGGGACCGCTTTATATAGGAAAAGAGGCAGGAATCTCAAGATAACAACACCTCTGCAGACAGTGGTGTAAAGTAACTAAGTACTGTGCTTATGTGCAATTTTGAGATACTTGTACGTTACTTGAGTTTTTCCATTTTATGCTACTTTGTACTTCTACTACTACATTTATTTAAAACCTTAATATTAAGCAGATTTGGATTAATGATGTGAAGTTTAATCAACACTTAAATCAGACTTTAGTTACACCTGGAGTAACATTCACAAGCTACCCTGCAGAATACAAAGTCATTCAAACTAGCTGCACCTTTACCATTACACTTTAATGATCAATAAGTGTAAAACATATCAGATATATTATTCTGAAATGGGCCGATTTGCATAATGAGTACTTTTTAATTTTGGTACCTTAAGTATATTTGGATGCCAATACTTCAGTACTTTTACTTGAGTAACATTTTTGATTGCAGTACTTCTTCTTCTTCCTTTACTTAAGTACAAGATCTGAGTACTTCTCCCACCTCTGTCTGCAGGACATAACTGGGTGCAGATTACAGAACGGCATTAGCACGTCTCCTCTTCATAACTGTGTTTCTTGCTGAGCTTATTTCTAGGGGCAGTAAAGCTCCCCGGCATGTGCAAAGGGCATGCAGTGTGGCTTTGACAGCGTAGTTAAGAGGTGCTGATGAAAGAGGAGAGGCTGGGAGCCCACGGCCTCTCAAATTAGCCCCGGAGTCCTCGGACCTGTCACATGGAGGCTTAGGCATGCACGGCCAATGTGCATGTATGGAGCTTTGCGTGCGTACAGTGTGTCTTCGTGTGTGGTGGGCCGTGCGTGCAGAGCACATGTGTGAGGTTGTGAGTGCTGCATGAACACACACACTGAGATGTTTTTCTCCTTAGTGTGGAGATCAAAGGTTGCATTAGATCATAAATTAGAACGGAGCATCCTCTGCGTGGCTCATCGCAGATTTTACAGATTTTTGCGGGACCTCACACAGTTTGATAAAGAGGACTCGAGCTGAGATGACCTCAAAAAGTTGGATGATTAAAAAGATGCATGTTCCATACAATTATAAACCATCAGACAAGATAAAAAAGACGTGACACTCATCAAGAAATGTGTTCATTGTGTTCCTCTTCCAGTCTCCGATTACAGTGCGAGCGTCCAACAATACCTCAGAGAGGCAGACGGACAGTCAGCATTAATGAAAGAGAGATCCCTCCGCTCCTCTCACCTTCTCTCATCTGTTCTGTGCATTGCTCAGCCTGAGACCCTCTCTGCACATTCAGCTGTTGACTGCTTGTTTAGTGAGGTGGATGGACATCCATAACCCTAAAGCTGTCTCAAGGAGGATTCTAATCAGGTTTTTTTCTTCTCTATTGTCTTCTTTCACTTTCTCTGACTCTTTATCTCAGAGAGGGTGCAATATCCAAAATCTGTCAACTTCTACTGTGCTTAAATTGCTTATCCTGCTTGTGTTCTTGGCTGCTTTACTACAGGAAAATTATATCATATATCATCTTCCTTTGCCTCCTCTAGGTCTGACATGTTCCTGCAATGTCCCCAGCAACAACAGCTTTAACGCACAGGGAATCAAATGCATAAAGGAAGTAAAAGATGTTAATTCTCGCCCTTACCTGAGAGAAGTTGAGCCCGTTGAGGGGGTGACATTGCTCCTCCACCCGCTCCACCGCCCCTGTCGTCTTCCCCATCCTCTCAGCCTCTTGGGCCAGGTATAGGTCCAGCACAGGCGTCCCTCTGGACCGAACGTCCCACTCCGTCAGCGAGTTGATCATCAGCATCACCCACACCGGCCTCTTCCTCTCCCAGTTCCCTGCAATGGCGTTGAACAGGTAGTCGGCATACAGTCCACGGCCCCGCTGATCGGCGGTCATCCAGTACGGCATCATGTGTTTGACGTAATCCAGGTGGCGCTTGAGGCGGCGGTACAGATCCCGAGGTAGCAGTGTCTGCAGGCTCTCCCCGTGGGGCAGCAGCTGGCAGCTGGTCAGCTTGGAGATGGTCAGAGGATCGGTCAGGTCCAGCTCGAAGAACACATTGCGGCTGCTGTGGAAAGCCTGCTTGGATCTGTCGGGCATAAAGTCCCAGACCCGAGTGTAAGGCACGTGGATGGTACCAAATAAGTAAGAGGGTGGGTGAGGATACGCACGCTTCACCCGCCATAGGAAAGAGTTCATGTCGCTTTGCTGTGGAAGAAAGTAAGAGGTGAAAGTTAATATTTTCAGAGCAAAAGCACCTGAACCACAATTTCAAGCATAGCAAAGCTGACACATTTCCCCTTTTTGTGGTCGACTGGCTAATAGGCCCGGGTCAACAAGTGAAAGATTGAATTTTTGAGATGACGGCAGGGGAAGTCTAGTCAGCTCTGGCTTGCTGCTATGGAGTGGGCAGAGGTTTATAGAGGGGCCTTCTAGGCTGTAAACAGACCCCCGTGTATTGTTGAGGTGCATACCTCCTTTGCCAAAGCCTTTTTCGGCCTGGGAAGCATTTTGAAAGCTGCAGTGCAAATATACTGCACTGGAGCTCATAAAAGCCAAAAAGCTGAAAGAAACCTGCTCTCCGCTCTGTGACCCCTCTGTGATTCTTTTGTTTGTGATTTTTCTGTTTAACACCAGGCGGGGAGATCTGCAGCTGACAGCCTTAAGAAGAGCACTGCTCTCTGTGGTTAACATTACAGGAAGTGTTTGTCTACTGCGGTTATCTTTATGCAAAACAATGTCACAAAGAAATGAAATAATCAGACATTCGATATTGCCTTTCCAATATGTTTCTTGTTAAGTGCTGTGCAAATGTGCTGTGCATGTGTTATGACTGTGATGCTGGCATTATTTTAATGTGAAAAAAGAATTAACTTATACAAACAATATCACAATTCTGGCTTCTGAGACACGGTGAAATCAGGCATTTGAGGGATGAAACCCATTACTGTAAAATAAAGTTATTCTTAGACAATGTTTACTTCTAAAATGTAATCAAGATTTCCTTCAGCTGCGTTCCAATTATACTGCGCACTGCCAACCCTGCCTTTTGTCAAATAAAACATTTCAAAACGCTGCCAAGAGCGAGTGAGGTCTTCTTGTGGGATGTTCTATTATCATCCCAATTAACTACAATGAACATACAAGTCATTCCTGGCGCAAACCCGCTCTGCAAAATAAATTGAAAGTGCTACATTGCCGTTCGCAGCAGCGTTTCTTCTCTGCGTACACACCGAGATGTTAACAGTGTTTGTTTTTAACTCAGTTTCCACATTGGCAGGGTGCAGGCAACACTAGACTGACGGGAATGCTTTGAACGGCATTAGATGAATTAGTGCACGAGCTGTCGTATTTTTTGCGGGATGGAAACTTAAAGAGCAGAGCTTTTTTTTGTGTGTGTGTGTGAGCACACTGATACGCAGTGGTGTAAAGTCACTAAGTACATTTACTCAAGTTCTGTAGGACCATTTTAAGGGACTTCCTTTTACTTGAGTATTTCAATTTTTTGCTCCTTTGTACTTCTACTCCACTACATTTATTTTGTACCTTTAGTTTCTTTACGGATTTGGATTAATGATGTGAAATATAATCAACACTTAAAGTTAAGTTAAACCTGGAGTAAATTCAGCAGCTACCCTGCAGTATACAAAGGTATTCAAACTAGCTGCACCTTTACCAGCTCTGAGAACACTTTAATGATCAATAATTATAAAACATATCAGAGATATTATTCTGAAATGGACCAATCAGACAATGACTACTTCTCGTACTTTCAGTATATTTTGATGCTGATACTTTTACTTAAGTAACATTTTGAATGCAGGACTTTTACTTGTAACCGAGTATTCCTATACTCTTGTACTTTACTTTTACTAGAGTTCAAGATCTTAGTACTTCTCCCTCCTCTGGCATTAGTGCATGATTTGTCATATTTTTGGAACCCTAAAAAGCAGAGCTTTTTTTTCTTGTGTGCATGTTAACTTGCAAGTGTGCACTTATAGGGCCTGCCCCATAAATGAAGACTTTTCTGACATGGAAAGTGTGGTGGTGTCCTGCAGAGAGGCGAGATCCCCTCTGCTAAAGCTGCGTGGTCTTTTCTGGAGAGCCTGGGCTCCTTTTTCTTTATGGGGGTAATTACTCCTAACAGAAAACAGAGACCACTGTACTGACGCATTAGAAATCACATGAAGCTAAAGAGCACGAAGTCTTCAGTGATTTCTGACAAAACATCCGTTTTCCACGTTGGATATGATGTGCTAATTAAACTAAATCGTGATCTCCAAATGACTCCCTTATGATATCCGAGTGTGTCATATTTGAACTTTTGCCGAATGCTGAGGTCATGCTTTTTGCTGCAGTTATTATCTTAATCCAAACGTTTCCCTCCTTCGTGTCTCTGCTCTGCTGCACTTCTTCATGGTAGGAGTTCAAACCGCAGTCATAATCTCACCAATATTCCCCGATAAGTGTTTTTGTAGGCTGTGCGTCGCGCTGAGACAGAATCACGCCTGAAAGGTCAGTGAAACTTCCCCAAATGAAGTCAACTCACCCGTGAGTTCCCCACTTTGCGTTCGTTCCATACGCCGCCATGCAGTTGGCCTGCTTTAATGATTTCTCTAAGCAAAGTGCATTCATTAGTCTCCTTTTGAGTTATTGTATGAGCAAATTCAGAACTTCATATGTTATATCAAGAGGATGAACATTGTTTTATTACTGATATTAATTTAAATACAGAAAGTCATTATCATTTGTATTGTATTATCATTAAAGGCCTACAATTCGACAGCCTAATTATGAGGCAAGTCTAATTAAATCAAGCAATTAAAACTCAAAATATCACATATTTTATAATGTAATCTCTTTATCAATACGGCGAAGAAGAAGAAGAAGAATGAAAATAACTTTGGTCTTATTAAAAAAGCACAATTATGATTAATAATGAAAGATATATTGTGGGATTATTCCCTCCATGACTTAAAAATGTCCCCCAAATATTTCCAACGTTATGTTTTTAGGAAAGAAAACTAATAAAATTAAGTTGTGTGACTATCTTAACCGTCTCCCTTGAGGGCTTTTAAGGCTGGTTAACGAAATCTCATATATCATGCAGGTCTGTTTTGGGAGAAATGGGGTATCCGTGACTTCATAAAGTTCCCCAACATGACTCACCGACTTCGGTGCGTCGCACTGCCTTGGTCTCTCCGGTCGGTGCGCGCCCCAGGGTGCCACTGTGTGCAGGAGCGCGCTCAGGAGGACCCAGCTGAATCCCGGCAGACAGACCATGGTGTCGAGGTGACAGGACGCTCCTGACATGCGGCTCTCAGAAGTCTCTCCTCTCGGCTCTCTTCTTACTTTCCCCGTCTCCTTTGAAATAAAACAACTTTACCGGTGGCCTCTTGGCTCACATGTGCCGCGCGGCTGGAGGACCATTCCGCCCCTTCGCTACTCCCGACGCTCCCCGAGGCTGAGTGAAGTTTTCCTGCCTGAAACTTTTTTTTCTGTCTCCGTAAACTCGGTGCAGTCCTGAAGCTGAAAACTCTTTGGAGAGTTTCAGTGGTGCGCTCCGCAACTTTGGAGCGTCTTGACTGTGAGAGAGGGAGGTGGGACGACTTGAGTACCCCCCTAACCCACCCCAACACACACACACACACACACACACACACACACACACACACACACACACACACACACACACACACACACACACACACACACACACTGCTTCTTTTAAGAGGAAGGAGCGCAGGTTGAGAGAGGGATGACAGGTTTGCGTGATTAAAGCCCCTCAGGACAGACCCGGACAGAGAGCAGAGTTGAATGAATGTTGCTGAAACGCCATTTGTGCTAAAATGAAAGCATATGAACTACTTATTTTTCAGTTGAGTTGCTTATAGTTCCATATTCCCTGGTTATTCATTCAACAGATTAAGCAATATATTAATTTATACTGGACATGTTTGTCTACTAGTATTTATAATTATAATACTAATATTTTATTGTTATTTGTATTGTTATTTTAACGTATTAATTCATATAATAATAATAATAATAATAATAATAATAATAATAATAATAATAATAATAATAATAATAGCAATAATACAGTTTTTTAAATATAATAATAGTGATACTACGTATTATAAAAATTATGATACATTTTTCTATTATATATATGTATATATTTTTATTATATATTTTATTTATTTGTCTGATTTATCCGCATTTTATTTGTATTTTCTTGCATAATAATCACTACTGTACATTTGTGCGATATTCCCCTAAAATATCCAGGCAACCCACACCGACATAAAATATGCAGAAGTTCGGACGGCTCCCAAAACTGGTTTGAAACCTTTGCCTCAATATTTCCTAATTTTTAGCTAAGTAACCATTTCTACAGTGTCTAACGCTGCTGCTGATGCTGCTGCTGCTGCTGCTGGTGCTGCTGGTGCTGCTGCTGCTGCTGCTGCTGCTGCTGCTGCTGCTGCTGGAGTTCTTTCCTTTAAAGAAAACTGTCACCAAAATGATCCAGGTGGCATAAACTTGCAGCCTAGAGTTGTGTTTGTTTTGTTTTCAACAGATTCATTCCAAAGATGTAAATGAGCAATATTTCACATGTTGTCATGTGCTTCCTCTCCAGGAGGATAACATCTATCTCTGTCCTTCTCTGTTTGACAACCCTGCAGCAATACATGTGTATGAGGTTCTTGTTGCCACGGAGAGCATGAGCCCTTATATGCATGATTAATGTCCACAAATAAACAGGTCCAAGTAAAGAAAACTGTGAGAAGTGTTTTATTTATTTTCACTCCAGCGCTCTTCTTAAGACATATTACTCATGATGTGGAGCGGACGGATCTGAAATAAACGCCGGTGTTGAGAGAAAGTGGCCCCTCTCGCTGCAGGCCACGATGTCAACGCTCCACTACTCCGCCATGACCTCAGTTATTGTCCAAGTGGCAGACAGTGTGACAGAGTCAAGTAGTGGGAAATTTATCATGGAGACCCCTCAAACAAGTGGCACCGGGCCCCTCCCTGCAGACTGATGGCAGACAGCCCTCGGACAAGCAGCTCTTTGTCCTCGGCCATGTTCTCCACTCCTCTTCTCACCACTCCGCGCTCACTCCTGTTACTGGGCGGCTTTGTTACACCGTCCCTGTGCGCTCATTGTATTCTCCGCTCAGATGAGGCAGATTGGGGCGTTTCTGCTGAGCGTCTTTGATCAGCTTGTCTTTCAACACAGTTTCACGTTGTAAAACTCTGACACTCCTGCCCTTTGACCCTTTGACTGTTTTATTGGGCACCATTCATCAAGCACTGGGAATCTGAAAGGCTGAAGGGTCAATATTTCTTGGTTTTTTACACATCTGCACAATAACTAGCCTTAGATGTTTTTAGATCGCAAAGGCACCATCTTAATCTGATCACATCTTTTTGTCCTTGTTTCTTCTTCTCTCTCTGGGACAGGTGGGGGATTTCAGGGGTCTCATCTGCTTCCTTATGGCCACCGGTGGACTCAGGTACTTGCTTCAACCACACCTTGCGCTAGGCATCTCTTTGAAGGAGCTTTTCCACATTCTTGGCCGGTTAGGAGAGGGGCTTATGAGCGGCTGGCTGCAGGAGATTCCTGGACGGGAGCCAGCGCTTACAGCATAGTGCACACATAGCCGGGGACGAAAGAAGACTTAAAAGTTAATGTTCTGTTAGCAGACCGCAGAAACATCCACCTACAGGACGCACATCTGGGGGGGCATTATAGAGAGACATTTAGAACCCGATCCTTAAATCTGATGCTTTCCAACACTTTCATTTGGCTTTCCCTTGTACAGATTTTACCCCTTATGGGAGGTAAAGAAAAAAAGAGCGTGTTAATTGTTGTGGCCCTGAAGCTCTTAGGATCCTGTGTCTACTTGTCCTTGTGGCTCTGCGGCTGTCTGTCCGTCTGATGTTGTGCAGAAGTCCTGCCACAAAACCCCACCATTAACTCGGCCTCATTAATGTCTATTGGTATGTAATGAGAAGGGAAATGTGACAGAGATAGCGGCTACTGAGGCTTTTGTTTATCATGTGCACAGGGACCCCTGGTGGTGTGAGCAGGAATTGAGATGATGCACAGTGTGGACAAAGGTAGGGAGATGGTTAACCTGAGGACAGAGAGATAGAGCTTCAAAGAAAATGTGAAAATGATGGATATGAAGGAGTGGCTCGTGGCTTTAGGCAGCTGTACTTCGGAGACTGTCAGACTGACTGCAAAGGCCAAACTGAACTCTACACACACACACACACACACACACACTCACTATCTCCTCCGGTCTCTTGCTCGGGCTCCAATATCCTCTCCCCCGCTTTGAAGTCGTCGAAGAATAATATTGACAGAGGTTCTGGTTAAATGTTATTGTGGTTTCCCTTTTCGGAAGGTAATTGGAGGGGGTGCAATATGTCAAAGAATGTCAGAAGGGGGTCCAAAATGAATCTGTTCAAATGGAGTCACACATAGCACAGGCAGAGATAAGAAGGAGTTAATTAACCAGTCTGAGTCTGGATGTGTTTGCCTTGTGTCCGAGACATTCACCGGGTGTTTGTGGAAGAGGCAAACACAGATTAAGGCGGTGTTTAGTGGGTCTGTATTGAGTTGTTTTCTCCACGCTCTCTGCAGTGACGTCTCCTGTGGCGTGTCAACACATGCAGAGGATGGCTATCTGTCTGTCTTCATCAAGAAAGAGCAAAAGCAAGCGGGGGAAAAGATGAGAGGAAGAGATAAGGTGACAGGGGCCACGGTGAGGGTTGTTTTTCTGGAAGCTGTGTCTCAGATTTTGGCTCATTGTTTTGGGGTGATGTAAGGATAAGGTAACGTTGACCTCAGCTACATTGGTTGTTATTTACAGTGAGTGATGAAGGTAATTAAGCTTGGATCTAAGGCAGATCTGGAGCGATGTGGGGTACTTTATCATTTGAGGATAAGAAATGTTAAATGTTTGAAATAGCAGCAGCAATACGTTTTAGCTTCATATTTGTATTTTGTTTCTCTAATGTGACATGTCGACCTTCTTAAATGCTCTAAAACCTTTTTATTTTTCCTAGCCTGCCTGCTACCTCTTTTCACCCTCTGTCTGAAACCAGAGCCCAGTCTGCTCTGATTGGTTAGCTGGCCGGCTCTGTTGTGATAGGACAACTGCTTCCTTGATTGTGGCTGTAACATATTCAATAAACAAACAGCAGTGTGGTATTCATCCTCTCATGAAATGGAAAATGGAGGCCTTGTTATACAAAAAATACTACCATAAGGCATTATGGGTCCTAAGATGTTGGTGTTTATTTATGCTTTTTTTGCACAAATAAACACATGCCTGCTGACTCTCTGATACCTTATACTTTCTAGAGCTTATAATGCTCTCGCATCAAAGGCCGGGCTTGCAAAGTCACCCCATGATGCAGTGAGTAATTGTATTCTCCATATCGGGAACCCCCCTGCAATCTTCTCTCTGATTCTGCCTCATTTACCCCTGAAAGCCAAAGCAGGGGAGGTGGACGAGTGAAAAGCCCCCTCCAGCTGTTAAGCAGATCTACCTTTTGGATACTCGAGTGGGGAAAAAATAAGATATGGAGGAATAATGATGCGTCCCCTCTTATCATTTCAACAACCATTATGACACCCCCGCACATCTCAGCTCTGGACAATGGATGTATTTTATATCATAATATTATGGAAATATGATATATATATATATATATATAGCTAATGTTGGGCCGCATAATGCTTCTGATGTTCATTGTCAACGTCCTGTTTGTGGTTTATCCAAGCAGGGGTTCATGCCAAATAAGGCCTTTTGCTGTGACTGGGGATCACAGTGTAAACAGCATGTGTTATGATACCATTAAATCAAAGCCTCTGGTCTGCACCGGTGTGCAGGAGCCACACATGAATTCCATCCTGAAGGATCAGATGAGCACTTCTTTAAGTCGAGAAATATCTGGATTTGGCCTTGACCTTCTTTTGAAGACGGTCATCTGCTCTAATTAGATTCTTTGAAGATTATCTCATTGTCCAAAGAGCTTTTATCATACATGTATAGTAAATTCAGAGCATCAAAGCTTGCTTCTATAAATAATATATCATGTTCAAAGATAAACAGAGATGGGGAGGCATTGCTTTAACCACTGTCTGCCTACACTGTTTTCATACATGGTGATCATCTTTGCTTTTAATGTGAGTTTATGGGACTGAGTAGAGGAATCAAAGCCTCTGAGTCAGAGCTGCCCTTGTCTGCTCTGTTGTAAAGTTTTCAGTTTGGTGGCAGCGAAGCTAACACATTTAATCCAAGCTTTATTTGGTGTAAGTCTACCATCTGTCTGTGGTGGTATTGTACCCAGGCTGCTATGGCCTCTGCTGGATGTGTTTGAGGGGGTAGTCTTAGTCACAGCCTGTCTGACGCTTTGTTCACCCACATCTGTAAAGCCAGGTGTCCAAAATACCACACAGTATGTCTGCCGCACAATATGGCCACCATCCCTGCGGCTATTTTTAGTGAAATGTTGCTTGATCATGTCAAGTGCCTGACCTGTATATTAGCGTCTTTTGGAGCAGCATGGCCTCCGATGAAAGGCACATGGTTAGAACTAAAAGAAATTGGTGGAGGATTTGATGCTATCAGAAGCTCTTTGATCTCTGTGATTAATACTACTGGACTTCTTGCATTTCATGGCAGCTGGATTTTCCCTGATATCACAGGCGATTGTAATGCGTTTGTGTCAGCGTCTTAGGAGCTATTGGCAGCCACGGGCAGGGTTCAGGCGTGTAAAATGCAAAACCAAGAGGCGTTATTCGTCAAAAAGAATCCCAGCTTCTGAAGCAGTTAGCAATAGCAAAGCTCGGATCTCAACTTGAGACCATTTCTTCATTTTAAGAACAGCAAAGGTGGGCTTTTCTCGATGAAAAAGACATTTTCACTCCACTGCTGACTGGCTTCGGCAACAGTCTGATTGGTGGAAGTTCTAGACAGATATATAGAGATGGTTCATCCAATCACCTGCCAAATATTTTTTGAAAAAGCCTTCTCTTTTCCAAACAGTTTCCAATGACTGCCTCTCAGATGGCTCTGTCTAACAAACCCATCTAGCGTTACTCGGCTTCAGCGGTCGGCTCAGAATCAGTGGAAGGCCGTGAGAGAGACGGGCTGTACAATGTGAAGGCCTTTTTGTTCCTCTATGCATGTAATGTTGTCTTGGAAACACAATAGGACATTTCATGCTTCCTCTCCATCATCTGCTCTTTTTCTGATTATCTTATTCTGTCTATTCCCCCCCACACGTCTCCTTCGGTTTTAGGCTCTGTTTATTTTCAAAATCAGCGCGCGGTTCTGTAACACTTGGCTGGTCTTTTCCCTCAAACCTGAAGACTTGAGTTCATGTGTCAGCGTGGATATACAGTCATCTGAATATGAGACATGATGGAGCGTAGATAGATAGGGAGCAGACAGAAGAGGGAAATTACAAGAATAGAAATACAAGCGGAAAAAGGTGGTGATAGAGAGCAATTTATGTGATGAGACGCAGGAATGCCAGACGATTAGGTCTGATTGACGACTCTTTATTGACATATGTGGACATACATTATTGCCTGAAACGACATATTTCAAGGGTCTTGAATTAATGGTTTGTAGAAAGAGGACAGAGGAGGAGGCGGTAGAAGCTTTTAAGATCTGTCTCTGTAATAACAACCTGGCTTAGGAGTCGGATAAACACACGCATAGACATCCACATTCGTACACACACACTCCAGACGTCTCGCTGCTCACCGGGCTTCGTTCCTACAGCTACTCTTCACTCACACATAGAGCTGTTCTGCTGCTTGACAGGGAGCAGAGGAGCTGTCAACAGACCTACAGCCTGTCAAGAAGCAGTCTGTGCTACACACACACACACACACACACACAGATATAAACACAGATCCATACATGCACACACAGTTGAAACATGTCAAACATCATGGCTTCTATGACAAAATACACACAAACCCATGCATGGTAGGTCAAGACACACAAATTAAACAGCGTGGCTTAAATGACTGAACTGTAACACACACGCACACACACAAATAACAGAAACACATTAAACAGCATGACCCTTACGACTGAATACACAAACACACACTCACACACGCAGAGACAAATACACAAGCAGTCCGCCCATTCTGCTTCTTCAGCTGATCCTTAACATGTGTCAGGGTTTATACTGTAATCTACTGTAAGGGACTGAGAAAAGAAAATACACTGACTTCACGTCTCCTTTCATTTCTGGATTTATTTATGGTCTTGTCTGGAGCTGTGTTTGGACCACGGGACGTTTGTGTTGTATTGCCATGTGTGCGTAACATATGATATCATTAACCACTCACTCTGGCTTACCTTGGTATTAACTTCTTCAATACATCATTTAACATTGTCTTGGACCTAGTCTACATTTAATCTGATACTTTTGGTGCACTTCTTTGTGTTTTGGCCTTTTATTCACGCCCAAACAGTGTTTTAGGTCACTGAAAATTGAGCTTTTTTGAATCTACGGCCAAGGACAAACGTTTCTTGTCAAACAAGAGCAAAATCCCTTGTTACAAAATGACTGTACGTGTGGAGTGAGGCCTTAGATTGGTTCCCAAAGTATTATCATCTTATATAGTCGAGGCTTCCCCAGGGTACAATCTTTTAGCAAACCAGGCCGCATAGCTCAGTTCCTCGTGGCTCGACTGCAACCCATCAATAACATCACGATGACAGCCGCTAGTCTCCACCTGGCCTCATAGAAGATGAATTACAGCCTCAATCTGACGGAACTCTGATGCTCGGCTCCCAGCGGAGGGCAGACTGGGAGCCTTAATGCTCTGCAGGGAGGCCTATAATAAAGTAAAAGCAATACAGATGCAGTGGACAAACTGTACAGTACAAACATGTACAGTAGACATATATTTAGGCCTACTATAACCTAGCTTTTGCGCTTACAATGAAGATGCTAACATGCTGATGTTTGCCAGGTGTTGTTAACTGTATCATGTTACTAGCCTAGTGCTGCTAGTTGCTCTATGAATTACTCCATTGTGAACAAGACTACATTTTCTAACTGTTTTCTGAGGGACTATGCATGCTAACATGCTCACAATGACAATGCCAACATGCTTATATTTTGGAGGTATTACGTTTACCATGTTATCAATCTTAGTTTTTTCTCATTTATATGCTAACATTTGCTAAATAGCACAAAACTCTGCTAAGGCTGCTGGGAATGTTAATAGTTGTTCAGGCTATTGGTTGCAAAGGGGTGATTAAGTGTGTTGGTAGCTGTTGTCATGGTACTTTTCCTGGTTATGTTTCTGTTACCAGTCTTAGTTTTTGTGCTTATATGTACTAATTAGAGCAAAGGACAGCTAACGCTAACAGGAATGTAAATAGTTTTGAGGCTATTGGACATTGCTGACTCTAAAATGTGTAAATGAAGATGCTCCTGTATGAAAAGTTTGAAAAAATTGAACTTTTTTATGTTATGAGTATACCACCAATACTTGATAGAAGAGTCATGTACAGCACAGACATGAGGGGTTATTACAAACAGAAACTCTAGCAGTGACCCTGTATACAGCGGCCTGGTGAGGGCAGCCTGGTCTGACTGCAGGGAGTTAAATCATACATTACACTCCCGGGAGTTCAGAACTCTGCAGCCGGCTAAGTGAGACAGTCGGTTGATTTATGAGCCGGAGCTGAGGCTAGCGCAGTCTACTGGGTCGAAGCACGCCACCATGATTGAAAGTCACATCGGAGCCAATGTAAAGGCCACTCACTCACCACCCGGCAAACGCCCAGAGATAACTGTGTTCTGTTTTGGTGCCGTAGTTGCTCAAATGAAGTTGACAGAGTAGCATTTACAAAGTAATTTGAGCACGCAGGACACGGAGCCAAGCGTTTGTTTGTGTGTGTGGTGTTTAATTTTTGTGCCTCGTAACTTTCCCTTACCCCCCTAATTTGTTGCCATTTCATCTTTGCCCTTCCTGTACCCACGCCATCCTATCCTTGCGTCCATGCAGTTGGGTATCCTACACATAGAAAATATATAACTCTACCATTTCCAAATCAGATGATGCAGTCAGAAAGTGGCCGTCTAATCATCCTTATGTCAATATGTAATCCATTGTGAACACGTTAGCATGTTTACATTAGCTTTTAGTTTTAAGACTACTGTTCCTGTATTGCTTTGTCCATTTCAAATTGGGTTTATTGTGATTGCTAGTTTTTTATAAAGCCTTGTCGTTTTTCAAGTCGCAGTTATGAATGGGAAGCCCCGATATGTTCGACTGAATGAGTCAAAGGACGTACAGTATTACATAAGGCATGATCTGACCCTTGTTTTCAGTGTGTTTTAACCCACATTTTATGGATGCTGAGACCAACTCTGTTATTATACGATAACCATATCAAACTGCCTTAAGTGGCCTGGGAATCCTTCCCTTTTCTGCAAAACATCCCGTATGATGTGAGTGCAGCAGAAGTAGAAGAGCCTTACAGAGTTGCTATGGTTGTAGTCCTTTCTACTTTAACTGAAACTGGTGGATTTGTAACCACTGTAAGTATTATAAACTAATAAGGGTGGGGGAAATAATCGATACAGCATAGTATCGCGATACTTTGCGTGGAGATATTGTATCGATACACGGACGCCAAGTATCAGTGTGTTATTATATACACTATTCATATTGCAAATTCAGAAATTCTCAGAATTATGATTTTTTTTCAGAAATTCTCAGAATTTTGACTATTTTCAGCACGAGATGGTGCTGACCTTTTTGTTGTGCGGTCATGGCCATGGGTAAAGTCAGTGGGATTGCCAGGAAGTTAGTCAAAACAAAGATGGAGTCAGCGGAGAAAGAAATCAGAAGTGCGCCGTATCGCAATATATCGTATCGCAATACTTAGTGTAACGTAGAATCGCAATACTATCGTATCGTGGCTTAAGTATTGCAAAAGTATCGTATCATGGGGACCCTGGTGATTCCAACCCCTATAAACTACATAGTTATTATTCAATGTACTTTCATAACAGAGTATCGGGATGCTCCCCCTCATCTACTGAGTGAGCTTGTGAAACATTTTGTTTGTATGAAGCTGTTGCAGGTCATAACTGGCATCAGCCAGCAGTGTCTTAGCAAGCTTACACTGATAATGTCCCGGGGGACAGTAAACTGCAAGGCCTGTTGTAAATCATGTGTTTTCGCAGACATAAGAGGGAGCTAACAATGGATGGGAAACTCTTGAACTGCAAACACAGCGATAAAAAACTCCATATTTTGCAACATCAGAGACCAAGATGAGCCTCCTGTTGGGAAGTCGGTGGTGAGAATCTCATGTGGAACAGGCATTAAAGCTTAAGTAAAATATCAAGCACTGTTTTGTGGTGATATTGGTTTATTCAGTTGTCTTTTTTTTCTTATTAAATCAATAATCTTTTAACTTTTTCCTTGTAAATTAATACACAGGGAACATTTGTTCAGATTTACAAGTCAGTCATAGGAAAACATATATATATAATCACTATAATTAATCACTTCTTTGTCCAAAACGAGATTCATTTGGCATTAATCGTGTTATTCTGTTCTCATTTCGGCCTCACAAAAATGCAAATTGTGTAACTTACTGACAACTACTTGGCTAACGATAAGTGTTGTACTATACTACTGCCAACTGTTCACTAACTCAGTGCTTGTTTTACCCAGAGAAATCTTTACTTTGTACTGGGTCCTATACAGTGGCTTCCCTGCCTTTACCAAGCGTTCACTCGAGGTTCATCTTCCCTTTTCTCTCTGCTCTTGCTTTCCACATCCTCTATGTTTGCAACATCAAACGCTACACATGAAAGCCTCTCCGCAGTACTGGAAAGAGTCTCTCTTTAAATGTGTTTCACATTTCATGCTTTTATCATATCACTGGACATGTCCGCATGCAACTTTTATTTTGAGGACTTTGGATTCAGAGAGTAAATGAGCCACGGAGTCAGTAATTTGAGCTCTAATCCCGACGTAAGCCCTGACGGAGACTCAACCGTTCTGTGGAAACATTTCCGAAGCCAGACATCATTTGAGGAAGGAAAGTGAAGACGATGTTGATTAAAATGACTGAATAATCTCAGAGTTCCTGTTTGTCTTGGCTTTGTCCGTTGCTATGTGACAATGAGAGGGCACAGAAGAAAGAAAGATGTAGCGACTGATGGAGAGAGTGAGTGAGAGGGAAAAAGAGAATAGGAATTGAAAGGGTTTTATTGTAGTGTGTAAAACATCTAAAGTATTGAGTAAGGAAATGGAAGCGTCCTGCATGAATCTGCTATAGGGAGTCATCATTAAACACAGTTGAGAAGGGAACTAAAAAGACACACTGACTATCTTTCGGTATACTCACATATTCCAAAAAGTTGGCAAACAGAAAATTGATAAATGTATTTTAACAACCAAAACATTTTATTTAAGAAGCGAGTCTGCATTGAAACTACTGGAAAAAAAGTAAATAAACTGTCAAGGTTAAATAATTCAAACGAATGAAAAATATCTATAATTAAGAGAGGCTTTTTCCACTTTGAATAATGTAGGGTGTCACTTTAAAGGAAAAGGAAAGAACATTTTTTAAAGTAATTTATAAGAGTTTGTATTCAGTCCACCTCCACTTTAAAGGAAGTAAGACTTCTTGGATTAAATATAACATTTTAAGAGCCTTTTTTGATTCCAAAGATCTTCCTGTAAAAGGCAATGCTGCTTTTACAGATTAATGGAACAGGAACGACTGAAGTTATGGGTTTTTAAAAGTCACCTTCATGATGAAAGCATTGCAGTGGTTTTGAATTACTTCACACTTAATCATATTTATGCAAAAAGGTAACTCCAGCTGTGGTGGAATCCTTGGCTCGCACAAGGGCTTGTGATTTCATCCAAATGGATTTTTTGGGAACACGGTGTCACAGAAAATTCTGAGGAATCGATGATTAAAAAGAAGTCTTCTCTGACTCGAGAGGTTTGGAGCGAGCTGCTAATGTGCCGTTCATAACCTGAGTCCATTCAGTCCAATTGAAATAGATGTTCTGTCAAAAACAGCACATCAGAGGTGCATGAAAATGGACACCTGCTAATGAAATTACTGTTAAACCCAAAAGGAAGTTCCATTGGGAAAAGTGAGTGTGCATTAATGTGTTTTGCCATTAAACTCATTAGGCCACGATAATAGGCCTCTGTATGTTACTGTCTGTGGGTGTGTGGCTCCACACAGAGTTTCCCAGTGTTTCCACAGCAGGCCTGAAGGAGGTTTGACTGGAGGCCCGGCCTTGTGGGCTGCAGCGCCTGTGATTTATCAACCAGCCAACCCCCGATGTGCTTCTCAAGGGGCTTCCCAGCCCTCAACAAACATCCACGAGCTTGTCTAAACCCAGGAGGCCATTCAGCTCTCAGGCAACAGGGCCATATTGCGGTTAACCATTACTCTTTAAAACAAATCTCATAATGATCCATGCCGCGGCTGCTACAGAGGCGGTGGATATGGATCAGAGCCATATCCCCAACTGGCACGATCCCAGAGCCACTCCGCTCACTGTCTGACCCCGGGTCCAATCCTCAGCCCTGCCACCTAGGTTGAGCTACAAACAAAGCAGCAATGGTGATTCAAGTCTGAACAACCTCCACTGCTGTATCAAATTCGTAACTCATTTTTAACCCCTGAGAAAACCTGGTCTGAAACTCAGCAATTCTAAAAACTGAATCCCCTGTGATCTCAAGAAAACTCGGGCAAAGGCTTTATCTTCCCCAGCATATAAAAAATGTTCTTACAATTATCAGAAGGCTTTAATTTTCTCAATGAGCGCCATCGATCTCCACCACGGTTTCCCCGCATATATTTCAGACTGTACCGCTCTGGCACACTGTACCCACACATGGACACAATGAAGCAGCATAATGAAACCATCTATCTTCTTGACACTAAAGGCTAGCACACAGAAGGAGCTTACTGTCTTATAAATCTCTCTCGTAAACCCAGCCAGTTTGGTCTGCTCCATTATTAAGATCCAGATACAAAATTCACCGCGCACCTTTTTCTCCTGGGTTTTTTCCATGTTGAGAACTGAAATCCGACTGAGAGACTTGGCAGGAGATGTGAGAGAGAAGAGACAAAGACATGCAGCGTTGAAATAGGAGTTGAAGTGTTTTGAAGTTGTCTTGAGAACCTCCCATGGCGTCCCCCCTCCCCTCCCCTCCAGGAGCTGACTCCATTTAACCCATAAAACTGGAGACTTCAAGTTCACTTGGTTAAGGATCAGCGAGCGCACAGAGCAGGCAGTGATGCTCACACAGATATGCTTTTGTAAACCAAACCTGAGAGGAGCATGGTTGTCTGGTTTTTGCATGTTTGTGTCTGTATGTGTGAGAGAGAGATGGAAAGGGAGACCAATCTCGTAAAGATCATTTTTATGTTTTTATGTGTGTGCATGTGTTTTGCATCTGTGTGTGCGTGATACCAAACCCTTAAATACCTTGCATGAATTGATTTGTGTGCGTGTATGGGTTTGGATGGGTTCTCTAAAGCTATTTGTGTTTACTTGTTTTTGTGTGCGTCTGTGCAGGGGTAGACCAAACCCCAAGAGAGCATGAATGGCATGAATATCCACAAATAGTGTTTACAAGTTTTCTGGGTTGGTGCGTATGTGTGCTTGTGTGTGAGATAGCAAGGAGCGCTCGGTGTTCGGCCAATGACAACAAGAAGTTCCTCCAGGACAAAGCAGCCAGTCATGAATCAGGTGTGATACCTGCGCTCGCCATCAGCAGAACGCCAAAACAAACACACCCTGAAGTGGAGCTCGGCTCAACTTCTCTCTGTGTGGAAGTAATTACTGAGGTGTTGAAGTTGTCACTTTTCCTTTCACACATTCGTTTAAACTCTCACACAGACTCACTCTCTTTCAGAGGAGACTTTATGCCCCGTCGGCTCTGTAGGCTCACCTGTGTGGAGCGCTCGAATTAGCATGTCCTTGTTTGGCCGATAACGACAGACACACCGGCTCTTTCCAGTTCAGACACATAATGTTTTGATTTTACGGTCGTTTAAGTTGCAATAACCTTAAGATCTCACGACTGCCAGCTTCATGGTGAGAGATGACAGATCATTGAAATGTGAAGAAGGTGCTAAAATATTCAACAAACAAGTAGGAATTAATAATTTCCCACCTGTTTTGCAGTCTGCAATAACAGCTGATCAAGGCATGACATTGACCTCACTGAAGACTTCCTCAAAAAGTCAAAACACAGATAAAGATAAATACAGTGTCAGGTGACTGTGCAGAGATTAGACAATACAGTTTATACCTCAATTAGGAGGCAACATAGTATGAAAAAGTAGGTTGTGTCAGCCTTTTAGTTGTTTATCTCACTTGAAGTTGTTAGCTATAACTGACACCAACAATAGCTTTAAAAGACACTATTTCTGTCAGTTTCTTCTAAAACACATAATAACATATGGATATTAATATATACAATTCATCTCATTTCTATTATTTGTTTAAATCTGGTTGCAATCACAAAAAAACTGCTCTAAAATTACAAATTCAGGCCACTGAATAATGTGACCTCAGTGCTGGGACTTGCGATAATCATCTTGGTAAAATGCATGAATTTATTTTCCTATTTTTTGGGAATACATGAATTACGTAACTCATCTGACTGCCATGTTTGTTTGAGCCAAGAAACTATGATGCATCTTGGGAAATTGAAGAGACAATAGTTCCTTGTACACTTTGCGGGATATTTCTGTACTGGAAGCAAATGGTACCGTAGTCTCGAAGTTAAAAGGCGTTTATTCCAGAAGTTTTCTTTAATGACCTGGTAAGATTTTCCAACTTCCATGGCTAAAAAATTATAAGCATATCCAGTGCTTTTCTTTTTTAATTTGAACAAATCCTGTGTGATAAATATTGTTGCTCCAAATCAGTCGCCAATTGTTTCCCCATAAAGCATCATGTTACTGTCAGATTAATATTCCTCATAGATGCTGTGACCTGCTAAATGCATCAGCTCCTACACGGACATGCATAATGACGAAACATTAATCTGATCCTTCATGTTTTACTGCACCTACCGGGGCTGTGATTTCACATTGTCAGGACTGATTTGCAGCTGGAGTCGTCTCCAGCTGGCGTTTCCATAGATCTGTATCTAAAAGTAAACGTACTGATAAATGAGAGAGCCTGTACCTAAAACCTATCTGACAGTTACAGGGTTCAAAGCTGATGAACTGCTGGGTTTACAGGCAGCAGCAGCAGCAGGGTGTGGAGCTGAGTGTCGGGACAGGCAGCTCCATCGTCCCCATCAAGGGTGGGCGAGGGGACATGGACCCTTTACAAGAGAAGTTGGTAAGTGTTTGGTTTCAGTGTCAGGCAGGGGTAACTCCTGCATCTACACTCTTCAACCCCTGCCCTCCTCACCCTGCGTCCCCCATCACCAGTTTCCATTATGTCCCAATATGCCTTCCTCCCGTCCCCCTCCCCCGTGGAGGTCTCGCTGCCATCTCATGGCCCACTGCGCTCCCAGACTCTGTTTCATTGCAGTAAATGTCACCTGAGTTACACTCTCTCGGCTTTCTACAGACGGCCCTTTATTCGCCACCCCTTTAAAAAAGACCCCCGCTCACATTTCATGTGTTCTCATTTTTACTTCGTGCCAGAGAGCCCTTTTCCTCCTTGTACGCTCAGCCATATGATAACACACGTATATGTTCTGTAGATGCCAGAAGTTCTGTTTTTGCATCATATTTTGCGCAATACGGTTCAAAGCTTTGGTGTTGTGTGCGTTTGAATAAACACCCTCAACCACGAGAGTGTTCACATCTGAGGTTTTAATCTAAATGAAGGCTTACCGCTAGCTTACAGCTTTTAGATGTCAGGACGCATACTTTTTAGACAAGACTTGCTGGTTATCATATGGTGAGTCTACTAATCATACCATGAAGTTGTGACACTAAATGCTTGAGAAAGAATCATTTTCACTAAGGACGAACATAAGTGCTCCTAGTTCTTTTGACAGTGACAATTATGAAAACTATGTCAAATACGACCAAACTTTTTTCATTGCGTCATATTTTTGTTTTATATGTTTCTACGCAAGACTTAGCAAAGCTTCACTGTTGTCTGAATTTAAGTAAATACTTTTGTGGACAAAGGTGAATGTTCATATCAGGTTTTAAGTTAAGCTACATTTAAGCTAACTGCTAGTGTAGAGCTATTTGATGTTAAAGGCATGCTTCAAACAAGACTTGCTGGTTATTGGACAGTGTTGGCAAATCTTCCATGAAGTTGTGACAGTGATTGGTGCAGAAAGACACCTTTTTCAACACAAGGATCAACATAATCACCCCTCAGTTATTTGGAAAATGTGAAGTATTACAAATGCATCACTTGCCAAAATCTCTGATCAGTCCCAAGTTGATGTTCTTACATATGGTTCATGCAAATCTCTAAGGCATGTTTTAACACATTTAACATTACCGTACGTCTTTGAGCGCAGGAGGAATCTGGGAACAAGGCCATTAGACCATTAAACACTTATGATCTTGGATTTTGACTAAACGCGACACACTCACAATCCTTCCATGATGCAAGACGTGTATTCTGCAGAGGCCACGAGAGGCCGGCGCTGACAGCATGATTAATGCACGCCTCCGCTCCCACTCACACACTGACTTCACACAGCGAGTCAAAGTGGGTTGAAGAAAAGCTGAAGAAAACTTCCTGCTGCGCCGACAGAAAGTAGACCATGTTCATCTGGAGATAAGACGCTGTTTGATGAGATACAGTTTGACATTAGCATGAAGATGTAGTTTAGTTTTATACAGCGGTTTGGCTAACTTCAAGGCTATTTCTGTGAGGTTTAATGCATTAAAAACTGCTTCATCCACTGCTGTATGATTATAAAGTGGGTTCTCTGATACAGACATTCCCCTCAATGATCTTTTTTACTTTTGATTTGATTTTATATCCAGTCGCTTTAACGGTTGATTCCTGAGCTTCAATGGGTTTCTGTTTGTAGTGTTAAATTAGCTGCAGATTTGTTAAACCTCCTGATAAAGTCAATACATTTTTGACTTGTTTTTGCATTGTCCTGCACAGAGTTTAAAACTGTAAGACAAGCTAAAAAAAAAAAGCTGATTTTTCTTATAATCTTAATGACTACCTCTAACTCAATTCAATATTTAATACAGTAGATGGCAGAATACCCCCCCCCCCTCAAAAAAGGGCAGAAAAGTGGGTATTTGTGCAAAACATTGATTTTATTATGATGTGATTCTGCAGACAAAATCTCACTTTTAAACAGACATGTCATATCCTACTATCTGTGCTGCAGATATTTTGCCCTTGACTTACATCCAAACTTTTCTTGGAGCTTTAATTAGTTAAAATAGGGCCAGACATGCAATGTGCGTCACCAAAACTAAATTTACTTTGTGGCTGATTCATCCTTTGACATTCAAATAAAAATCACTGAAGAGATGCAGTGATGTGAACTCCTTCTGAAACCACCGTTGTTCCCCCCACCACCTTCATTAATCTTCGGAGTCTATAAAGGAGCCTGTGTGGAGATTGAAGAGGTTGGTACATCAGAGCAAAAGGAAACTGGGGTTGGAACGACGGTTCGATGCCAGCCTCTGCCAATACAAGCTATCAGGCCACATGGACCAAACCCTTGACAAACTGCTGCAGACTGCCAGAGCATCTCCACCCTGCCAAGGCTTATGGCAAAAACTAAGGATCCCTTAATGGAAACCACAGATTAAAAGGGCACGTCTCTGTTTTTCTTTCTTCATTTATACATTTTATGTGATCGTGATATATGAAATCCTATAAAAATGTGTCAGCAACACACCTTCTAGACCCATCCAAAGTTCACATATGAAAATAGTTTTTATTATCTGAACTGGGTTTTCCCCCATGTTTTACAACATATCGTTAATTATGTTACAATGTGAGCATTTTGTCCTGGATATTTTTACATAATCTGTTTAAAATATACGTAACATATCATGTTAAACACACTGTTAACTTGTAATTCATCTCCCCTGGCATTGAAGTATTGAAGAAATTAAACAGATTTAATAGATCACTCATACTATATGGAAATTATAATCTCACTGACAGTAATTCGTTTGATTGATTTCTGTTATTTGTTCGTTACGTGCTCACACAAAGAGTTTGTCAAAGCAGGTCAAGCAGTACGGCTTCCCTTTCTGGTCCTTGAAGATGCCTTGGCTCAGCTGCCGCAGACAGAAGGCGCACACAAAGTGCTCGGGGTGAAACTTGCGCTCCATAGCGGAGATGCAGCGGCCCGTGATGGGCTCCCCGCAGCCCCCGCACAGAGTGCCCTGCCGGGAGTGGAAGTGCTGCGAGCAGAGGGGGCGGCCGTTCAACTCCATGAAGCAGCCGTCAGTGAAGGGCTTCAGACAGTCCTGGGTCAAAGAGCAGAGGAGAACCATAAGGAAGGGGATGTGGAGGAAAAACAGAGAGCTTGCCAATCAGAGCAGACTGGGCTCTGGTTTCAGACAGAGGGTGAAATGAGGTGCTGCAGCACAGGTAGCAATAGAAAAATAAAGAGCTTTTTAAACATTAAAGCATGTCAGCAGAGGCACAGAATACAAATATGAAACCTGAAAAGGAGCATCATTCTTTAAAGCGTGATGAATGACATTAGATCTGTTTAAGAAACGGCTGCTGAAAAAGTGTTCCCAGGCTGTATTGCTGGTATATCACACAATTGACATAAGAAGAGAAAATAGAAGAACATGGATGTCATTAAAATAATGATAATGTGAATTTTATAGCTTCATGCGTTCAGTGGCTGCTTCTTGGCAGCCGGCATGATGAATAACTGCGTTCTCCTTGGTTGACTAATAAGGGAAGCTTTGAATGTAATTTATTTTGATTAGACCCTGCTCACAACTGGACAATCATGCAATTATAATGTCGGTTCTACACATGTGAAGGTAATCTTCTTGTGATGGATTAACTCCAACCAATCCATTAACTCTAATTTTTGTAGTCTGGAGGATACCTTCGATCCTAATCTAGAGCAATGTAAAGCATCGCTACAGACTCTGCAAAATCACTGACATGGACCTTTAATATGTTATGAAGAGAAAATGTAAACAGTATTACAGTTTTTCATTTGCAAAATCCATCAAGTTATAATGCTAGCATGTTAATGTTGAGCAGGTTTAATTTATCCACAAGTAAAAATGTTATTTAATCATTACCACTGAACGCACTTTACTGAGACCATGGGAACGACAGGAGTACTTATTGCATCTAAAGAGGCTAAAAACTGTGATGTGATTTCATTCAGCTGCTGTGTAGCCTCCAGTTCATCCATTACAGTCGTGGAAGGTACAACTTGTCAGGTAGCTATTTACTCTTATACTTACAACATAAACTAAATGGGTCTGTACAGGGGGGATGATGCATATGGTTTCTCTTGGCAGATATTTTGACTTGTCACAGCAGTGAAAGCACAGGTGTAACTCTTAACTTCAGCGTTGGCTCTGTTCTATTTACACCTGAAAGCAAGCCATGAAAGTGAGCCAGAATGCACAGCAGCAGAGACCTGGCACAGAGACAGTTGAATGAATCATTAATGACTTCAGTAACACCTGTTCAAATGCAAATCCAATGTGAGACATGTTAGTGTTTAACTGTTTGTAGGTAAAACGAAGGACGTGTTTTTTATACATTTGAATCCAAATGGTTTAGAGTTGAATGTCTCCCTTACTATTATAAATGGACTTTCGATGACGGCATCACACAAAATCACCGAGCAGCCACAGGAACCTTTACTTCTGGTGGTTTTAAGGGAACATTTTATGGTATTTTATCAAAATCTCTCAGCATCACATAGAGAGAGTGTCCAAAAAGCCCAGAGGTGCTACATTTTTAAACCACCTTGTTTATATTCAGATAGAGTTTAATTAAAAAAGGCTCGAACACTTTTGGAGTACATGGAGTGTTTGACCTCCTGACCTCTGGCGATAGATGGAGGTTATGAGGGTTAGGTGAAATCCTGACCTTACTGATAATGACTGCTCCGTGTAAAACAAGGTTTAGTTTCTGTGCTTCTGGGGAGATGTAATAATTGGGTAGTCATCCATGGATGTGCTCCATGTCTCAAAAGCGGTGTCGTTAATGTTATTGTATTTATGTCCTTTTGATTGGTAGGCTTTAAAAGCAATGAATTTCATGTCCAGGTTTATGGTCATTGTATTTTCAGTCATTGAAGGATTTTCTTTAGGGGCCATAAAACATAAAGACTTGCTACCTCACGTCAGATCATCTCTGCTGAGAGCGTTTTATGTTCAACAATTGCTCAAAGCTGCACGCTGAACCGTTTTCCACCAGATGCTGCACACAGAAGTAGGTTTGAGGAGAATGTAAAAGATACCCACACTGAGGAATATGGTTTCCTTGATTTATTTGCATCATTTGAACCGCAACGAATTCATCAGCCATACGGTTTTCATCAGCCTTGTGGTCAAAATGTTGCAAATAAAGCAAATGTGTGGGTATCTTTCTCATTTATTCCCAGGCCTGTGTGTGAGCCAGAGCTGTGTGTGTGTGTGTGTGTGTGTGTGTGTGTGTGTGTGTGTGTGTGTGTGTGTGTGTGTGTGTGTGTGTGTGTGTGTGTGTGTGTGTGTGTGTGTGTGTGTGTGTGTGTGTGTGTGTGTGTGTGTGTGTGTGTGTGTGGTCTGAGGTAAGAGTCTCACTGCGCAGACGAAGCACTCTGAATGCCAGGTGCCATTGGCTGCAGTCAGGTAGTTTTCCTTCACTGACTCCCCACAGCCCGAGCACTTTGGAGCGAAGAGGTTGTAGAAGTCCTTGCAACAATACGGCTTCCCGTCCTTTTCTAGGAAACCTAGCGACAGGTACAAGGCACATGAGATTCATTCAGAGCGAACATGTCTGGAATGATTTCCAAATGTTTACTGAAGTTGTGGTTTCAAGCGAGAACCAAATTAACCTCTCACCGTCAGGTCCAAACAGGCCTCCGCAGTGTGTGCAGAAGAAGTGGTCGGGGTGCCAAGTCTGGTCCAGAGCTGTCAGGATGTTCTGGTGAAGCAGCCAGACGGAGAAATATTACAACATGCTGCTTACTTCCTTTAAGGATTTGTTAGTCTCCTCTCATATGATGGGATGTGAGGGGAACACAATAATGTGGATTGTGCTCCACATGAAGCGAATTATTGGAGAACATTAGTTTCTGATGAATGACTTTAGTCTGCAGCTTAAGCCTAAATGCTAAATCCCAATATGGTTTTATGTTTTATTTATTAAGCTGACGTGGGATTTGTCGAGGAAAATTAACTACATGCTATTGTATGTCATCATCCAATCATCAAGAGATAATAAATGAATGTCTTATATGACAGAACACATTAGAATCAGAAAACAAAGGCGTCCCTCACCTGGATAATGGGCCCCTTGCAGTAGGCACAACGTGGGGAGAAGAGCTGATGGTAATGTGTGTGGCAGTATGGCCGTCCCTCTCTCTCAAAGAAGCCTGACGTGCTCAGCTCTGTGTTACACGCCACACACACAAAGTGCTCAGGGTGCCACACTTCACCCAGCACCGTGATCATCTACAGAAGGTAAAGGATATGAAGGAACACAAGAAGAGTTGTATTTTAATCAATTAGTTGTTTGAATTTGCATGTTCAAGGCTGACTGTGCATCCTTGATGTTAAAGCGGCCCTATAATGTTCATTTTAAGTTCCTATTTGTATTCTGTGTCTCTACTGGGACATGTCTCCATGCTTTAATGTTAAAAAAGCTCTTTATTTTTCATACTGCCTGTGCTGCAGCATATCTTTTCACCCTCGGTCTGAAACCAGATCCCAGTTTGCTCTGATTGGTTAGCTGGTCAATGACGATGTTAGCCTTTGCAGACCATTTACATGCACAAAAATCTATTCAACACACTACAGGGAAGGGAAATCCCCAAAAAGCATAATAGGGCCTCATTAAATGAACAATACATAGATGTCGATGCTTATTATTTTACCTTTCCCACAATGCTCTTGTTGCAGGACGCACAGTGGCCCTTGGTTATTGTGCGCACACCAATCTTCTCCAGGTCAGAGCTCAGCCCTCCGAGCAGGTCATCTATTGTGTCCGTTTTCTTGCTGGTGGTCGAAGGGTTCGCCTCCGACCCTGCTCTGCTGCTGCTCTCCTTGTTCTCCTGCTGCCCAGCTTCAGTGTTCTTCCTCACAGACAGTTTTTGTTTCAGAGGTGGTGGGGTCGTTGAAGATTCTGGTTCCTGAATGATGATACAATAAGCACACACATCTGTTATTTCAGATGCATGTATTTTCTTGAAGTTATTGCTTATCAATGCTGCTATATGTCATTTCTATTACTTGAGACAGTGCAGTGCTGAGATTAGTACAATGCTGCCATCTGTTGTTAGACCTGGTGAATTTCACTCATGTTTGGAAAGTGTATTAGTGTTTAATCATATTTATCAGCATGATATATGGACTGTGAAGGAGAAGGTGCTTGAATTATTCTTTAATGTGCCAAAATCAGATAAATTACGTCAAATCTCACTCATTCTGAGAAGTGCTTTTTGCAGACCCTGCACTGACCTCTTGTCCCAGACCCAGCATGTCCTTCAGGATCGAGTCCAATTCTTTAGTGGGGGAGTCGGGGGTCGGGGAAGCTGCCACAGGAGCAGGCAGATCACTGAAGTCCAGATAGGGGCAAATAACAAAGCTCAATAAATCAGATTATTTATTAAATTGACCTGAAAGAACAGCTTATACCCCATAATGAATGTACAACATCCTATTGAGGGAAAACTGTGTATCTAAACATAATGATGGGGTGATATTTTTACAATATTTGGATTTAGGAACTAGGAAAAGAAATGATATTCACTTTTAAATCTGAGGCAATTTGTAAAATGTCTGGGGAGGGATCTGTCAAAAATTGTGATAAAAAAACCGTGTTGCATTAGAATCAGTTGATATTAGACTGTGTATATTAATAGGCTTTAAACAAGTCAAAAAGAGACCGTATGATTATAACATACTGTACTATGCAATGAATTTGAAGTAATTTCCTGTTTCTTATTCAGAGTTTACACAAGCCTCTGTTTTTCACCTGTACACATTTGGGCAGACTATTCCTTTTTTGGTTAATGGTAAATTAACCGCAGCTGGCACCTGTGGACACAAAACCAAAATACATCATGAATCTGATTAAAGCACCAACATGATAACATGTTTATAGACTGCAGTGGATTGAGATTAAATGAAAGGTTTGACTATAACCAAAAAAGGTGACAATCGTAGCTATGATACAGTGGAGTTTGTGTTGTTGTGGTTTTTTCTTCACCTCTGCAGCAGCTTGATCTTTGCTCCTGTTCTCACTGACGCTCTGTGAACCCCCTGGATTCAGAGCCAGCTCCTCCAGCAGCAAATCTGTGGCAGGATACAGGCCATAAATGTTCCATCAAACATAAATTCATTAAGAATACTTTAACAGTATTCACCCACTAAAACAAATTCAATGATCTTTCTGGTTGTTATCTAGTGATGAAAAGGATGTGTTTCATTAGATTGGTGTGAAATATTTCCTGTGAAGAGAGAGCGCTTGCACCTCGATGTACAGCTAAAGGTGCCGGTGGATATGTTCTGGAGGTTGCTTCATGCTAGTCAGCTTCCTCAGGAAGTGATGCACAGTGTGTTGCAGAAGTGAAACCTCTATCACATTGCAATATGCTGGTGGAAAAATATTACCCCAAATCAACTCTGTGTTAACCACATACATAAGTAAAAGTGAGAAGACTTATGTCGAAGTACACAACGCAGCAAAAGGTTATTCATTTTAATCTTTTAGTACTATTGTCTTTAACAATTCATTAGCCTATGTGTTCACAAAATATGCACTTAGTCAAATTTATTTTCAGGTGAATGACTTTCAAGACGTACTGTATGTTTTGAATCAGAATCAGTGAAGCCCACGGTTTTCCTTGATTTAGTTTTTTGAACATGATCTCTCAATAATGCTCTTTATCCTTTAGTCCTTGGCAATAAATATCATCATATTTAACAATTTTATATAATAACCTTAATGACATTTGTAAAACTGTAATTGTGATTACAATGCAAAACAAACACAGAGTTATTAAAGTTGAACTACATTTAAAAAGAACTGTACAGTATATTGTCTACTTGGGTTGAGCTCCAGAATACCTCCTGTTGAGCACTTTCATCTTATTGTATGATCAATTATATATATTTGCTGCTACTTTCTAAGTCATTTGTATATCTTAGCACTTTGCACTAAATATTTTTAGAATTACGTAATCTATTAATATCTAAAGTCTGTGTACGGATCGTTTTGAGGATATTAAGTAACGTAAAAGACGAGTGACAGTTTCTTACCGAGCTCGTCCATGTTGTCTGCTGCTCTCACTTCTTCAGAGTGAACGTCTGTTATTTGTGCTGCTGGTTAGTTACTAAGGTAACTGTCTTAAAAATCATCTGGTAAAACCCATCACTTCCTCTGACTAAAATGTGTTTCGTGTGTTACTGAACTATGACCTATCTTGCTTGGCATCAGGTGTTGCCATTTCCTTGAAAAGAGGAAATCAAGAACATATTCTGAAACTGAGATAACAGCTGACGCTTTTCTTTCTCCATTTTATTATGTGTTTAAGATACATCTATTAAATCGGCATCAGAATCCCTTTATTCGTCCCAAAGAGGGGAAATTTTCATTCGTTACAGCAAAAAGAGCCAAAGACAGCTTAGTGTGTAAGATACAAAAATATATACATCAATTTCATAGAAAACACAAAAATAGACGTCAGACCCGTTCTGAGGTATAGCAGCCAGGTACTTATTGCACAGTTATTAACTATATATATGTATATTATTATTTTTTTGTATAAGTATGGCAAGGTGTTCATCTGTATGTATATTTTTTTAAACAAAGAAAAATGCAACGTTTTTACATGACCCAAACAACTTAAGTGAAACAACACAACAAAGTGAATATATTATAGAACACAAGCTAGATATAGTAACATAAAAATACACTAAAAGAAATCAAATATATGGTGCTCTCTCAGTACAGTGCCTATTCTATTCTATTATACAACTGGTTATAAATTAAGTATTTATCATATCATTTTATCAACAACTTTATGTGTCTGTGAATTTAACATTTCCAGTAACTGTAGCCTATAATATTATAATGGAACTAGTGCTCGATTATATGATCTGAAGAAGGTCATAAAATGAACATTTTAACAGTAAATGTAACACAACCCCATTTACTTCTACAAAAAGAATATAAATCATACTTAAAGAAAAGTGTTAATAGTCCCTCTGATTACAGCATGAACTTCATGGCTCCATGGGATAATTGACACCTGTTGATGGTTTTAATATATTTCCTCTTTCTCCATATTTCTTAATTCCTTTATTCAGTGGCGGCTGGTGAAAAAAAATCTTGGTGGGGCTAGTGTACCAACAGATTTCCCTGCCTAATTTAGCATAAGCATTCAAATGAACAGTCGGAAAATGACTACAGTTCCACAATAATAATTTAATTTCACAGTTTCCAGCTTCACAGAAAAAGTAACAATGTACAGCTATATTAGACTTTATGCTATCAAATACTATACAATACAATCAAGGGATAAATGAACAACAAGGGTATGATTTCAGCTGAATCTATACAAATCAACAGTGAGTGAGTGAATGAGTGAGTGTGGGTTGAGAAGAGAGAATGAAACAGAACTTTCCTATTCAAATGTAACATATACAAAGAATTTAGAACCAAGTTATTTTCAAAATTTTTTACATAAACAGATTATTTTAATACCCTCTCTCAAGGAAAAATGCATTTACTTGGAGAAAACAGCATCAGTGCCATACAGTTGTCATTGCATGTCACAGCCTGAGAGAAACAACAAAGCATTCTCCACAACTATATTATAATTACATACTATAATATTATTACCTATTACATCGCCATCATCTCTCTTCGTCGTCGCACGTATTTTTTCCCCACGTAGCGTAGGACAGAGTCTGGGAGTCGCACTACGAAAAAAAACTATCGCTGGCTCCTTATGTAGCTACAGCAATCCTAAACCTTCACGCATTTTACGTAGCAGTTGGGGCTAAATTTCCAGCGCCCCACCGGCGTTAAATTTGGCGACGTTGATAGGCCAATTATTCATAATTTCTCCCTAGCAACCATAACCGGATTGGCTGTTTAGCTGCCGGTCAGGGGCACTTTGCCGATCGCCCCATGAGAGAATGATACACTGTCTGTCAGTGGAAATTCACTGTTTAATGAGTGTTAGTTGGTGGAAATGTTGTTTAAATGATTTAAATTGCATGTAGGCACACACACTATTAAGTAAAACTGACATTGATTTAAAAAAAAATATGCAAGAAATATTTGTTCCCCTCAACAGCTGGTGGGGCAGAGCCCCAGCGCCCCCTATGGGCCAGCCGCCTCTGCCTTTATTGTTTTTTCTCTATGTGGCCCTTTTTTTAGTTTAATTGTGCATTTTCTTAAGTCCGATTCTAACCCATTTGGCCTTGTTTTAACCTGCTATATAATTAAAGTGACTTGCCATTTCATACAGCTTGTTTTTATTCCAGGAATCTCAATTAACTCCCTCATTTTGTCATAAACTGGTCACTCCAACAATGTCACAAAACAGAACAACTTATTCTGACTATTTCCATTTCAGTCACTAACCGCGCGCACGTATTGTATTTGCGTTATCTCACACCACTTTGGATGCAACCATTAGCTTTTAGCGCAGGGGGATTTGGTACAGTTCTGTTTTTATTTTAAAAGGTAGAATTAAGCTGAGTATTATAATATGTAATGCCTTATTGATAGGATATTCATATAACGAAAACATATTTCCAAATACGCCTTAGTGACTATTTTATAAAATATATTAAAGTGACATCGTCCCCTGCTCCGTGGTTTCGTCCTTTGCCGGAAGAGTCCGTGTTTACAGCTTCTCTCTCCACGTTAGCGCCGTTGGTTTGTCCAGAAGTCAAACAGCAACGTAGTTTGCGCTTTTCTAGCTAACAGTTCGACAATTTCGTCTATTTGCGTGATTTATTTTGCGCTACTTCTCCATTAGCATGATTGTTTGCAGGCGAAAGGGTTACAGACACGCATAGCGATGACGAGCTGGCTAACGTAGCTCTGAGGTTAGCCAGCTAGTCAACTGACAACATTAGCTAACTTCTTCTTACACAGCAGAGGAACATACAGTTAAACAGCCACCAGGTGAGGTAACTCTATAATAAGCATTTATATTAGCATGCTTAGCGACTGACAACCTTGTAGTGTCAGATATGACGTTGGGCTTGAGCAGTTGTGTAAAGTAACTAAGTAGATTTACTCAGGTACACCACTTAAGTACACATTTAGAAAGACAGTTTTCTGCTTGTGTACTTCTACCCCACTACAATTCAGAGGTTAATTGTTTACATTCATTATATTTTGTATTTTTTGTATGTGAAATATGATCAACACTTTGAGTAAATTCACAAGCTACCCTTGCAGAGTTAAAGCTAGCTACACGTTTACCTGCTTTTACACATAAGGCATCAATCATTATAATGAATAAAAACATATAATAAACAATATTCTGGAATAGGCTGATCTGCACAATGAGAATGAGTTATTTAAGTATATTCTGATGATAATACTTTTCTACTTTACCTGTAACAGAGTATTCCTTACCTAAGTCTAAGATCTGAGTACTTCTTCCACCTCTGGGCTTGAGTGTTTTACGTCTCTCTGTCCCCCCCACTTCGCCCTCCAGCTCCGGCTATGGGTGCGGAGAGCAGCGCCGTGCGGGGCTGCACGCTGGAGGAGCCGCTGCTGACCCTCCCCTCCGGACTCACCATGTACTCTGCCATGCTCCAGGATGGAAAGCCTGCTTCCGTGTTTGTATACAAACGTGGCAATGAGGATAAAGTCAACAAAGTGGCTAAGGTAGTTATCCTAGAGACTCATCCCGGTTCACTATCACACTGACTGTAATGGAATAGTTCTTTATTTTGGATATTGTTGGTAGTTAGTGCCGAAATTTTTATATAAAAAGGGGGGATAAAAGATATTTTATCTTAAATATTGACCAATACTCACTTCCCTTGAGCGGTGAAAAGGTTAGCTGTGCCCTGTGGTTTGATTTTGGCACGCTACCCTGTGCTGCCTCTCATTTTCTGCTCTGACATTTCCTGTTCTACCTTAAGTTAAAGTCAGCCTGCTGCTCTGCGGGCTAGTACTGTTATGTGACGTGCTTCTGCAACAGTACGTTTTTTTTTCTCTATCTCTTAGCCCAGAAAAGCGGCAGCCTGTATTTTTCTGTCCTTTTAAAGTAACCTATGATTTGGAGCTCAGCCTGCAGAAGGCCAAAACAGCCAAAACAGCCAAAATTGCACTTTATGGTTTATCTTATAGATCAAAAGTCAATAAATACTTTGTAAACAAGCATTGTAGTAGGGTCTGATTTCAATTCAAACCTGATTACATTTTAGTTGAGGGATTTCAGTTCATTATCTACCCAAGATCGTTCCCTTTGTCAGTTATTTTGTGAAAAGGAAACATAAAAGTTCAACGACATCATAGGTAGAGATGCAAAAACTAGACTAAATGGTTCACATTTTACCACCTCACCATTTTGCAGTTCTCACAGGCAAACATTGAATAATTTGCTTTTTTATGCGTCTTTCACTATTGCAATCTACCATCCTCTACAAAGATTATCATTGTTTTTTTGGCTGGTGAGCAAATCTAGCGCCACCTGTATATTTAACCAGGATAGTGTTGATTTAAAACCCTGATTGGACTGCAGTAAAGTCATTGCCGTCACTCTGCTCACTCAGGAGACGCTAGCACTCTCATGACATACATTTTCCATGAAACAATTACCACCAAATGAATCCTTTGACAGCGCTGCAGTAGTACTTACTTTTAATTGCTTAGCAGTGGTTTTTGCTCTCAGGCCGCTTAATCACTTCCTGCTCTTGGACTTTCCCATCAGCTGCATGACTTTCATTTTTTACAGGAAGAAAAGTAATGCTTTTCATTTCCTGCAGCACCTGAAAACCTTGAGGCACCCGTGCCTGCTGCGCTTCCTGTCCTGCTCGGTGCAGGACGGGGGCATCCACCTGGTGACGGAGCGAGTGCAGCCCCTGGAGCTGCTGCTGGACAGCCTGTCACCGGAGGAAATCTGCGCCGGAATCTACGACCTCCTGCAGGCGCTTGTGTTTCTGCACGAGAGGGTGAGCCAAAATAAGCATGTGGGGTTTTAAAGTATCCCCTGCACAATGTTCTTCATGCATAGCAAACAGTTCCAACATATTCCAGTAATTAAAAACAAATGAAAGTAGTTCCTAACTTGTCTTTGGTGAACCCCCAGGGCAAATCGAGCCACAACAACGTCTGCATTTCATCTGTATTCATCAGTGAGGACGGTCACTGGACTCTGGGAATGATGGAGACTGTCTGCAAGTTCTCTGAAGCAACGCCTGAGGTAAGAGACTGATACATAGAGAGAATTTATCCTAGCTGCATCTGTTGTGTGTGTACTTTAATTGTTTGCTAACCCAAGGTCAGATTTTAAGAGTGACTTTCATTTGTACTTCTTCTTCTTCTAAGTTTCTTACAAGCATTCAGAGTGTGAGAGAGGCCAGCTGGGTTCCTCCAGAAGAAAAGGTAAGCAATTTAAAAAATGTTCATCTAAAAGTTGATAACTTCCCTCTTTTTTGTGTTCACAAGTTCTCATGAAACATGTTGTCTCCAGGTTGAGGGCTTTAAAATGCTGCCGGATAAGAACGCTCACTCTCGGGACTGTTACTCCTTTGGAATGATGTTGGAGACCCTCATCTCTCTCCTGAACGGCTATGGTGAGTAAAGTGAGGATGTTGTAATGTAGCATGCTGCATCTTTTATCAGTCTAATAAAAGCTTCATTTTTCTCTTCCCTTGCTTGCTTCAGTGTCTCAGGAGCTGTCTGACAGTCTGATGCAGACCCTGCAGGTCGGCCTGCTGAACTCTGACCCCTTGTCTCGACCCCCACTCAGCTCCCTGCTGACTCACGAGTTTTTCAGGTTGGTTATGATTGCTTTTGCTTTTCCTTTACTGCCTACTCAGAAATAATTACTCAAACATATTCTTTTCTATGAATAGGAATGACTTCCTGGACGTGAGGAACTTTCTAAAGAGCCTGACCTTGAAGACGGAAGAGGAGAAGAATGAGTTCTTTAAGTGAGGGTCTGCTGTTGAGTTACATGTTGTTGTGTGTTTTTGTAATGACTGCTTTGTGTTCATGCAGACAGAGTACCATGAAGTTGTCTTATTTTGTTTTCCAAAGCAACTTTTAGTCTTTTAGGTAGTTATATGTTGCTCTGTATTGTTTATGTAAATTGTATCCTGTAGGTAAATACAATCGGAAAGTTAAAATACTGTCTTATACATTCCCTTCATTAAATAATGCATATTTTAAACCATGCACTTTTTCCCCTTTAACATGCTTAATGTGTGTTTTTGTTTTTTCCTTGGGTAGGTTCCTTCTAGACCGGGTCCAGAGTCTGTCTGAGGAGCTGATAGCTACTCGCCTTGTCCCCAAACTCCTTAACTCCCTTGTTTTCGCTGAACCCATGGCTGTCAAAAGCTTCCTGCCTCATCTGCTAAAGCCAAAGAAAGGTAAGATGGCATTTCAATTCAACTCTTTCTGCTACTGCTAACAATCCTATGGATACTTTTGTTCCCTACCAAGGAGAAAGAATCATTCTGTCGGTCAAATTGACTAATTTACTAATGCTCTTTTTACTTTTCCTCTGTGCCACAGACTCCAGTGGTGGCGATGGTAACGATGAAGAATGTCTGCTCTCTGTGCCCCTGTACCGTAAACATGTGGTCCCTCAGCTTCTCAAGCTCTTCAAGGTCAACGAGGAACACGTCAGGATCGTGTTGCTGGCTCACATCCACATCTACGCTGAGTTCTTATGCCAAGATGAGCTCAAAAACCACATCCTACCTCAGGTGAAGTGACGGTACCATGATCTAAATATTGAATAGGATATTTAAGAATAGGCCAAGAACACGAAGAATGTCAGATGTGTTTTACATTCGAGGTTGGACATAAAAATCATTTTCAACCCTCTCTTTGTTGGACTTCTGTGTGTTTGGTTCCTGCGTGCAGGTTTTGTTAGGAATGAGAGACACCAACGACTCCCTGGTTGCCATGACGCTGCAGAGTCTGGCGGTGTTGGTGCCGTTGCTCGGAGCTCAAGTGGTGGTCGGTGGAGAGAGGACCAAGGTCTTTAAACGCACCACACCCAACTTCACCAGGTCCAACGAGGTCACCCCTGAAAGTGAGTCCAGATTACAATTGATTTAGTTTTTTGGAAGTAGAGACCATACGACTGGATCAGTGAGATTTGGATTATGCTTCTTGAGTTGTGTTTTAAATAGTTTATGGGATGTTTTACTATAGTTTAAATTTATTTCATCAAGAGTTTGCTCAGTTTCTCTGTTCACACTGCAGGCCTGATTTCAAGTTAACAATGTGGGAGAAACTGAAGTTTTCAAGGTGCAGTAGTAAACAACAAAGCCATCCAGGACTTGTTCCAGAAAGCTTATACCTTTTGAAATTCAATGAGAATACATGAGACATTTTGACTTTGAAGGCAATTCATGCACCCTTTTTTGAGTCGGATTTAAGATTTATGTTCATTTGAGTTTCTTTAGATTCAAAGTGTCAAACAGAAATACTTGTTTTACGAGTATTTCTGAAAGGTGTTAGGTAGTACCAGGCATTGGGATTGTCACTCTTGTCACTGCTTTCGTCTTTCACACATTAAGGAACAGGTTTTTCGGGACTGAACCACTCTGCTACATTTGCTCAACAATTAATCTTCCTCTCGCTGTAATCCTCAGCCTCTCCTGTCCATATACTGGGAGGCTCCCATCCTCAGCTGGCCCAGCCTTCCAAAGTCTTGACTTTGTTCCCCAGAACGACAGGGACGGAAGGCCCGGTGCTCGGGCACATCGGTAACTTAAGAGCTTGTGTGGAGACTCCAAGAAGTTACCCTCTGCCTCCAAAATCAGGTATGACCTTAAAGTAATATATTTTAATGAGGACATATTCTGCTCATTTCAGAATGGGAGAGAACTTTAGGATTCAAGCCTTTGCAGACCATTTACTAGCACAGAAACCTTTATACCACACTACAGGAAATTGAAAACCCCCAAAAGCATAAGAGGGCCTCTTTTTAAATTGTGCCGTTCCTGCGTCTGAATCTTTGTCTCCTTGCCGTGTTTCAGACGTCAGTAGACAGATGTCTCTGCCTTTGAACGGCTTTCATCAGGATGCTGAGGTGGAGTCGTTCAGCCCGGAGAAGGCTGTCAGACTGACAGAAGGTCCAGTAGAGGACTGGCCCGACTGGAGCAACCCTCAGGAGAGCGAGAGCAGGGAGGGACAGTCGGTCCGGATCCACATCCAGGCCTCTGAGATAGGAGATCCGGTCAGCAGCAGACTGCCGCTCTCCAGCGTGGAGCAAGAGCCGTGGGACGACTTTGAGGACACCGAAGCCACCTCGGATCTCTCCCCCACTGCTCCTTTATCTGTTATACTAACCCCACCCAGAGGGGGCGCTACCAAACCTGTACTACACGCTCCTGAAACCCTGAAACTGGCTCAATCCAAACCCCTCAAACTGACTCCAGCACTGCGACCCTCCGCACCGAGCAAGACCTCTCCCTCCTGGGACGAAGGCTGGGCTCAAGAGGAGAGCGACCTGGACGTATCGCACCACTCGAAGCCTGCATCGTCAAAGAAGAGAGGTGGGGGAGGAACTTTGGGGGAGGAGTTCACAATTAAAGTGAAGAAAAAGGAGCAGCCAGACCCGGAGCTGGATCTGTTTGCAGACATGGTGCCGGACATCAAGCTGTCCTCTGCGGTCCTGCTGAGTGAGGCCGAACACACCTCCTCTCTGCAGGAGGACTCCAACATCGACACTCTGACACTCACTGCCAAGTTCGCAGTTGCCAACCTGACGGAGGTGAGTGACGTTTATGAAAGGAAATACTAAACTTCTCCAAAACAATCATATGGATATTATAGGGTTGAGTATTAGAGCTTTCACCAATTGATGTTTTTGATGAATATTTATCAGTTGTGTGGATATGATGGCTATGTCGGTAAAAGCAAATAATTGAACAGCTATAACAATGCCTTAAGTCAAATCCTTTCAAACCAGGGTTGCAATTTTGAGACCTCCAAAATGTAAACTAATATTGGTGTATTACCTGGCACTACCTCTATGCTGTGTTTAGCCTTCCTTTTTTAACATTTAAATAAGAGCTACACAAATGTAGTCTTGTAGAACCTGTTAAGGATGACTGATTGCAACCATCGCGTGCATTTTTGAGTCTCAGATCCGTTTTGTTTCAATACTTTAAACCACATGATTTAGAAGGAATAAACACAGGGTTAGGAAAACTAGTGTATATATAGCACAGTAGTGTAGACCAGTCTGTATACTGGGTTTTCATTTAGTTGCTGGCCTTTAGTTAATTCCATTTTTGTTCTGAAGTGTTTTGTTTTTATTAGATTTCACTTTGTAACTTTGTTTTAAAAGATACTTTATATATTTATTATATACTTGTTTTGCAACCTACATGTGTGTGTGTACTGGACTGAAGGCAGCTTGATGTGTTTCAAGTAAAAAGGTGAACAGTAATTACATTACAAAAACAAATGCAGTGAACCATGAGCCTGAAATCGGATGCTTCTAATGGAAGATACTTTGTGTACTCTGCTATAAAATCCATTTAGAGAATTCCTCTCGTTCATCTGCCGCTCAATGATTCATTATGGTTCTCCCCTTTCTCTCTCAGACTGAAGGGGAAGGCTGGGGAGACGGAGAGGACCTGAACTGGGAGGAGAGCGCCTGGTGATGGTGTCGTCTGGAGCGAAAAGACATGACCGCTTCAAAACTCAAATCTTGAAAGTGTCTCCAGGTCTGTTTGAACAGCATGAGGCAGTGATGACGGCTGAGACTTTTTGTAGCCCATCCTGTTGGTTCCTGGACATTTATCATCAGCCTGTTCATTCAGAGAGCATTTGAACTGGAAGCTGACCACGTTGTGCTTGACTTGGACAAATGAAGCCATTTTTTTTTATTGTTTGCCAACTGATACGAGTTACCTCGAGTCAAAGGAGTATCGGAATCAGAGGTGAAGGTCTTCTTTATTTTTTTTCATCTGCTTCTTATTTTTTTTAGGTGATGAAAATGAAGATATACTTTATGGCAAAACAATACTCGGCCAAAACGTGTCAGGTTTGATTTACAAAAGGCTTGCACTTTGAATGAATGTGAAACAGATATTACGTAATTTATTAGCTCTTTGGTTGCTGCTATGACCCTGTTCTGTTTTATAAGACTTTTTATAGATATATCTTATAAAGTAGGACTGTTGGCAGCACGTTATTTAAAGACACAGTCAGAAAACACCTCAATATGGGAACTCGATACAGGACGTCAGTGAAGACTCCTGTTTGACTTAGTGCTAAATAAATACAAGTGAACAATTATCTGTAATCAAACAAGTTTAATAAACAACATTAATCAACAACAACAGGTTTAAGAAGTGAGACTTCACAGCAGCAGAGAGACGAGTTCACAGACGGTTTAAATAGTTTTTCTATATCAATGAAGTAAATACATCTGGGGCTAGCTTGTGTGTCTGGCTGTTTGGATGTGTGTGATGATGGTCTGGAGCTCCTGCAGTCTGGACTCCAGCCAGGGTGGAGGTGGTGTGGCAGAGGTGGCGGTACTTTCTGTGAGAGCCTGCAGAGCTTTCAGAGCGTTCTCGGCTGTGGTGACGTAGCGGCTGAACTCCTCCTCCGCACAGAACTCCTGCCGAGCTTTCTTTGGACACGGCTGAGAGAGAGGAGAAACGACAGGGACGTCAGACATCCATTTATGAAATCACAACATGATTTAGTTTGGCATGAATCGAGGCAGAATCGCTTGTACATATGAAATTGTGACTTGCTGAGCAGGACGTTATGTAATAAATTGACAGACGTATTTTGCTAAATAAAAATACTATTTTACCGTGCTTGTGTTACTGCTGAGAATCGTTGGGCTGAGCCAGGAGAACTATATCAAGCATTAGGAGTGTTGTTGCTGTAGTGTGTCATCCTCAAACCCTTTCTATTTGCTACAGATACTCTTAAGAAAAGCTTTAATGAAATGTAGATAAAGTTTGCAATGTAAGTTTTTTTTAAAAAGTACATCTGAGCAGTAGAAAGCTACAGCAATGGAAATCCAACACATATCCTTCTCCTACCTCTAAGTGTTTCTGGAAACTCAAATTAAAAATAAGCCTGGTTCATATTACACCACTACCTCCTAGTGAACGTGGGTTGAATCGTCCACTAGGAGGCAGTGTTGTACTGACCAGCTGCCCTTCAGAGTGACCTGGAGAGTTAAGCTGAAGCAGCGCTGTGCATGCTGATGAATATTCAGAAACCTGGGAATGAAGTTATAATTTCACTTAGCGACACCACTCACCTCTGAGTCTGCCACAGCTTCAGCAGCCGGTGTTTCAGCAGCAGCTTCAGCAGTTGGTGTTCAGCAACTTCAGCAGTGAGTTTGTCAGAAGCATTTTCTTTGTGGCTCTCCAGCCTCTCGTTGTGTTTCTCAATAACGGCTGTCTCCAGTTGGATCCTCTGCAGCCGCGACGCCACATCTTCCCGAGCGTTTACCTGTCTGCAACCAAACAGTGACTTGTTTATGTCAATCTGTTGAAGTGAATCTGATGAATTAGTTTATTGCTCTCTCCTCACCTTGCTAAGATAGTTCACCACCTTCACCTTTGTTTCTTCCACAGACAGACTCTCGGAAATGACCTCTTCATGGTTTGTAATCTTTAAAAACCAATATGACACATTAGGTTTACACCACAGTCAAGAGCAGTGCAGGATGACTTCTGAAACAGCTTTTAAACTCCGGCCGTACCTCTGCAAAATGAGAGAAGGCCTCCAGAGCGTGCTGGTGCAGCATCCAGGATCTGTCGGCCAACAGGACTCCAAACAGGCTGCTCAGCCTCGGCAGGATCTGACTCTGAGGGACAAAAAGTGGAATTAAAACAGAATAAAAATAGAGAGAATATATTTACATTTTCATCTCCGAGTTTGGAAAATTCTGATTTCATATCCACAGTTTCCAGTATCATGACTTTTTAGTCCATAAAAAGTCTCACAAGTACACATCTTAAGTTGTAATTATCCAGAGTGAAGTTTTAAACTACATACGTGACAACGCTGAACCATCAGTAACTTTATGAATATAGGAGAGAGAAAAGCAACTGAATTGGTAAACAGAAAATGATTGGAATATGAAAATAACAGACTAAAGATCATCCACATTTTTACCATCTTCCTCAAAACTAATTTGTATTTATATTTGGTGGGTCAAAAATGTTGGGAGCAACTTGGAAGGAGAACAGCTGCAGAATAAATGTCTGGTGACGAGTGCAAAGAACCCAAAGGGAAGACTCCTGTGCAGCGGAGAGGTGGGAGTACCTGGCTGTCAGCGGGGATGAAGATCTTCCCCAGAGAGGAGAGGAACTCCAGAGCAGCAAGCGTCAGCTGATCCGCACACCTCTGAGACACCACAGCGTCCACACAGAGCATAGCCTGGGACACACAAACACAGTCAACATAAGCTTTCCACATTCCTAATCTATTAAATATGATCCCTGAAGCTAACGGCCTACCTGACAGATGACTTGAGGTTCGATGTTCTTCACTAAAACAGCTGACATGGAGAGGAGCAGCTGCAGAGTGCAGTGGAGCGCGGGCTGGCTCTGCACCTGGAGCAGGACAGGGTTCGGGGATAAGAGTAAGAACGACCGTATCTAATCTCAAAGATCCGGATCGTACGCCATCAAAGCATTTTCTAACTGATCAGTATCGATTTGTTGAGCCTGATCTGATCCTTGGTTTATGATTTAAAAACAAAATACATTAAGGAACAGGTTGTTACTAATTGTTAGGGTGCGGGTTAGTCCTATATGTTCTTGGAAGATAGAAGCCTCAGACTAGGACTTGACATCATCAGATACTCAATATCAAATGACTTGGATTGGAAAAAGCTTGATTGAGACATTCTGGGTTACAGTCATGCACCTGTATTCCCATCTCACCTGATCGGGACTCATTCGTAACCACAGCTGTGTGAGGATCCTCAGAGCAGACAGCACACACTGCTCCTTAGGAGAGGCCTGCACCCGGACCACCGCCAGGAGGGACAGCAGCACCGAGTTCTGCAGAGAGGTGGGACTCCAACATTCATGCATATATTCTTGATTAAATATCCCCACCCTGCTTCCTGGGATTGTTTTTCACAGCTGGATGTAATCTTATTGACCAGAGTTTGGCTGATATTATCTGGAAACATGGCTGCAATCACTGTGACATTAAACTGAACTTAAGTGTCATTTAAAAACCACCAACACAACTTTCAGCATGAACTTTGATTGTCTGAATCACCTGTAGCCCCTAAGGCTTAATCCTACATCTGCCGAGTCAAACGGCTTATAACAGTCCAAAGGAAATCCTTGAAGAAATCCAAAATGAGGCAGAACCAACTGTTTTAATTCAAGGCAATACGTTTATATTATTAAGACCTTTATTAAAACTTCCATGTAGCGTTAAACTGGTGAGAAGGTGGCCTTTCCTTCAGGGGAGAAAACATTGTTTCTGGCTTCAATCAGAACTGAGATATTACATTTCCTATCTGTGTCTTCGTGTTTAAACATGGTAACAAGCTTATGTAACTTGATATCATTGTTGTGGTCATTGTCCATTTATCCACTCTCTGCACAAGGACAGATATTGTGCAGCAGCCTTGCCCTCGATGTTTGTGCTGCCTCTTCATGCACATCATTTCCAGGTCACTAGATTTTACTTAAACAGACCATTTACCGTTATCTCTTCTCTTTTTTGGAATAACTATTTTTGCCTCTACATTTGAAGGATATTAGGCTAGTCCTAATTCATGCTAAGGGTAAAAACAAACAGACATGTCCTCACCATCTTGTAAACATGTCCTAGTTTGTAGCCTCCATTCTGCCAGTCGGTCAGAGCTCTTTGAGCGAGGCTGATGATGTCGGACTCTACACGGTGGCGAGCGTCTTGGGATAGAGCTCTGAGGAGGACATGTCTCCAGACTGAAAGGTTTTCTACCTCAGAGGGCGGGAAACGCGCTGCTAGCTCCATCTGGATAAACACAACTCTTTGAGATCAAGGGAAACAAATCACCTGATAGGAAGGTTATGACCCCACACTGTAAAATATATGATTATTATTATTGCCACTCTCCATCGTCTAAACCTAAAATGATAGAAATCTTTTGGAGGAATGGTGTTCTCATCTCCATTTGTAGTAAAAAGATATTCAACTTTTATGGCATTTGACCGTACTAAGGAGGATATTCAAAACACACACCATTGTTGTAGTCAGTACTGTACATTTGTTAAAAGAAAGTTTGGCCTTTCAGTGTTCACATGTATTAAATTGAAAAATGTGAGTGAGTTTATAAAACAAAACCGTGAACAGTAACGCCTGAGATCATCAAACTATGAATGTTTCCAGTGTCTCTGACCTGGTGTTCGGGCGTCATGAGGAAGACCATGCGTTTGAGCAGCAGGCCCAGGTGGATCGACTGGTAACACTCAGTGGTGCAAGCTTTCACCTGGGGGAGAAGTGAGAGAAGCAAAGAGGGGTGAGGAACAGGGTGAGGCTCAGGAGGGAACGAGCATCAAATTGGGTTGGACCCAGCTCAATCTGATGATGTAACAGGTATGTGAAGTTGTCCCTGAGATCCAACAACACCAATTGTCACCTCTGTTGGGAGTGCCAGAGTAAACAGGGAGGACCCCATGCTGACCCATAACCCCACAGGGAGAGATTAAGGGGATTTAGAGTTGTTTTGGAAAGTGCTCAGGAAGAGGTCACAGACATGGAGAACATCCCTGTGGAGTCACGATTTCAGACATTGGGTGAGATCCTGTAAACTTTCTGCAAAATACACTGCCCCACCAAAAAAAAGGTCACCAGCCTGTGGGGGGCAGTGCTATGATCTGGGGTTGCTGCAGTTGGTCTGGTCTAAGTTCAGCAATGTGCCCAAAGAATGAGGTCAGCTGACTACCTGAATATACTGAAGGACCAGGTTATTCCATCCATGGATTTCTTCTTCCCTGATGGCACGGGCATGTTCCAAGAGGACAATGCCAGGATCCATCGGGCTCAAATTGTGAAAGAGTGGTTCAGGGAGCACGAGACATCATTTTCACACATGGATTGGCCCCCACAGAGTCCAGACCTGAACCCGATTGAGAATCTTTGGGATGTGCTGGAGAAGACTTTGCGCAGTGGTCCGAATCTCCCGTCATCAATACAAGATGTTGGCGAAAAATTAATGCAAGACAGAAATAAATGTTGAGACGTTGCAGAAGCTCGTGGAAACGATGCCACAGCGAATGCGTGCCGTGATCAAAGCTAAAGGCGGTCCAACGAATATTAGAGTGTGTGACCTTTTTTTGGGCCTGGCAGTATATATAATCAAGTCTACAGATTATCTTCATAAATATAAACCTGGTTCTCTGCTTTATCTTTAAAAACAATGAATCCACAACATGTATTCTCTCAACTGTACTGTGTATAATCATGGTCTCTACCCACCAGCTGAGCAACAAGGACGACATGATGTAGACAAAGTTCTGCTGTCCCGTACCTGCGAGCAGAGAAGAAAACACGAGCAGATTTCATATACAGCAGTAAAAAGTAGTGAAAAAGATCAAACTTGTTTCAAAACTTTTGTGAAACAGTGGCTATAAGAGCAGGTTTTTTGCTAGAAAAATAAAGTATGAGGCGCTTAACGTCACTTCTGGCTAAATTAAGGCCCTGCCCACTTTCTGGTGAATCTAATGCATCAGAGCGAATCGGAAAATAATGGTTTCTTCATGTCTTAAAGCTGCTGAGTCATATATTGCACCTCAAACAACAAATAAATCCAGAGTCACGGTTTCTTTTCTTCCTCTACTGAAAAAAGGAGAGTAAAAGAAAGGATGTAATTCAGAAATCTCAGTTTCAGTGTCAGCCTGCAAATCGTCCACCGGCAGACATCCCTTATTTATTCTCCGTAAAAACAAAGCTGTCTCTGCCGTCTGAAGAGACATTTGATACGATTATCAGATTTTTGGAGTAATTATACAGTTTTTGACAAAGAGAAATATTGTTTTCTGGCATCACTTTAACATTTCATGGGGAAAATCTGCATTTTGGTAAGAGGATGCAGCGCCCCTGTTACCCGGTTTAGACAAAACCCTGATAAGTCATAAGCAGCCTGGAAAGTAGTGTTTGTTTCATACTGTAGCTTGATACATCTGCCCCTAAGTAAGCCCCGATCAGCTGTACAGTTCTATGTGTCAGCACGCGCTCACCGTGCAGTGAAGCACCACACATCTGTGGCCAGCAGAGCGGTCAGAGAGTCAGCCTGCAGCACCGTCTCCACCAAACAACGCTCCTGGTAGAGATTAAGAGAGGTCAGAGAGACAAGATGGTGAGGCGGGTGAGAACGGACATTAAATAAACATTGGGGATGGAAAAAAACTATACCATTCAACGAAAACCAACAGAAACAGTGAAAACAAAATTTAAAGAATCACTTGCAGTGAATGAGGGGAAATCCTGCAGCAACACTCCCAACGGATAGGAAGTTAAATTTAAATCTAAAGTCCGCCAAACCCCTCGTCTCACCAGACAGGTGTAGTTCTGTTGTGTTCTGTTTTGCCTGCTTATATAATCAGTCAATTACAGCGCATCAGTGCGGCTCCTCTCAACACCCCTCTGACAGAGAACACATAACTTATAATTAGTAAAGCAAATCATAGCGATAAACTCCTGGCAAGCACACATCTGCAGATGAGTTTGAGGTTAGCTCAGGTCCAAGAGAGACTCCAGACAAATTGATTATAGACACGTCTTGGCCAGTGTTCATCGTGAACCTTTATTAAGAACGTCGGCCTATCCATTTCCAAACTCCCACTCGTGATTATTTGGAAGACGGCTTAGCGGATGAGTTCTTGCCAAGGTCATGTGTGCAGTTACGTGAGAGTTGCAGGTTTTTATCAAATCCTCAAGGATAAAACACAAATGCCGGATATCACATGCAATAAGATAAAACCCTATGTTGGGTTTAGGATTGAGTTGTGATCTTAAATCACAGCAGTTCTCAGTCAGTTTTTCCTGAAACTAAGTGCAACTGCTAGATTTGTTATGTCCAGTAGTGAAGGGTTGAAAATACTTTTCTTACTGCTTTCACTTTCATGCTGAGCTACATTTATGTTATCTTTGCAACCAACTAGGAATTCAACTTAGTTTTTTCTTCACCTGAATTACTTGAACAGTCATTTTGCCTCTCTGATATCTGTCATCAAATTTGGGATTTTCTTTTTACAAGTTTTAGCGGGATGAAAGCTCATCAAAAGTGAAGACATGACTATTCCAACCCTCCCTTGAAGCTGGCTGTTAGTTTAGAAGGGCTTGATGTGACAAGCAGTTAAGCGGAGCACCCATTTTAAACTTATATTATATAACATCCCGGTTACACATGTACGTAGAGATGAACCAGAACATACACAATGGAAAATAGTCTTAATCTTATCAGCAAAACTGAACCCTGTGTGTGTGTGTGTGTGTGTGTGTGTGTGTGTGTGTGTGTGTGTGTGTGTGTGTGTGTGTGTGTGTGTGCCGTACCAGCACAGGGATGAGCAGCGGAGGCAGCGCGGCCACGCTGGCACAGAGCTGCACACAGAGGTGGTTGTGCAGAGAGACCTGGACCTGGGCCTGACCCTTCATCATCACCCCTGGCAACAGCACTGGTACCTGACGCTCAGTGTAGCATCGCCGGAAACTACTGAACAAGGCCTGGTAGAGAGGGAGCCTGGCAACAGAAGAAGCCATTTTAAATAGCCTTTCAGATACATTTACCTGCTGGGTAACCTCTGATATGTTGGGGTTTTTTTTAGGTGGCTAAAATACAACCTCACTCCAAAGATCCACACTTTCTTTTTAAGTCACATGTTTCAAGAGCTAAAATGATGGAGATGACCTTCATTCATTACCTGGGAGTTTCCTCTGAGAACTGGCTGCCAGAGTACCAAAGTTGCAGCACCTCCTCTGGTTGGGAGTTGAGCTGACCCAGGACGTTCACCAGCAGGAGACAATGAGGAAGCTCGTGTTCAGGAGATAACCCTGCACACAAACAGAACCAGGGACGTTTCAAGATGGTAAGTTGGCAAACTTGTTCTGATTCATGGCATTAGAATTAGGAATGGTCTCAACTCATCACTGAAGATCCTCTAAAAACTGGCCACAGCAAAGAGAAACAGAAAAGCATCTATCAACCCTGCCTGAATATCTTGAAAGCTTTAAACTCACGCAGGTCCTGCTGGAGGACGACTTCAGCAAAAGGCCTTAAAGGCAACAGCTGGAGCAAGAAGGCATCCATAGGAACCAGAGCCGCTGTATTCAGCTCCCCGGTCAGAGCCGAAGGAAGAGCTGGAGCACACAGGCTGGGAGGGAACTTACTGAAAGACATCAGACCGTAAGTTTACACACTACTCTATTATAAAAGATCAATTGAAGGCTGAATCTGCAACTTAAAACCACACGTACCTCAATATCTGGAGGTAGAGTTGGTGAAAGTCGTTGCAATACTTGGTCAGAAAGCATTTGAACTCCTGTTTAAGGGATAAGATGTAGGTTCAGCTGCTTTGTTTTCTGAAGCACACATTGAAATGTAACAGCACCCACATTTGTTTACCTTTATGTAGTGAACCAAAGTGTTGGCAAAGAATCTGCACATCTTTGCAGTTTTCTGGAACAGTTTGTATTCTGGGCTCTGTGTCGACTCCTTCGAAAAGCACAAAAGAGCAATGATACAAAACAGGTCATCAGGAGATCAAATGTACTCTGATAAACCTTATTGTGTACTGTGACACACACACATATAGTGAAGACTGTAGTTGTATGAAGGACCGTCCCTGGGTCCCTGGGCTCCTGGGTTGACATATTTAAGTTTTCTATAAGGCTTTATTGGACAATCTGCTTAATTCTTAGATGTCCACCACGGAAATTCATAGTCCTGCCGATGTAAAACTGTAAAAAGCTGCTAGATATGTACAAATTATATATATTTTTTTGCCATTTACAGCTTTACTACCTGTAGTCCAGCGTGTTTGATCTGTTCAGCGAGCTCTACAGAGGTGTGGAAGGAGGCCAGCAGGTTGTCACAGAGGCTGCTGCTGATGTCTCCGTGATGCAGATGCTCCTCCACCAATGACTGGTACTTCAGACTCTGTCTAAACAGATGTGACCAAAGGAACTATTAAATGATTGCCAATACTTACAACAAAGTGATTCATCTCACAGATAACATGACAGTGACATAAGACATGGGACTGACTTGATGACAAACTTCCATGTGTTTGCATGCAGTGCCATGTCCAGGTTGGAGATAATCGAGCAGATATCCAGCAGGTTGTGAATCACTGAGGAAGATAAAAAAATAACTTTTGACATCAGAAGGGATGGAAAACACACACACAAACACACCCACACACACACACACACACACACACCTGTCACAATGTCAGAGACCTCTTCCTCCGAGGCGCTGCTGTCCAGTGCGATCCGCTCCAGCAGCTCCAGCAGAGCCTTCTGGAGGGAGTAGGCCTCCTTAAAGAGTCCCTGCAGCAGGTCGGCCACCAGGGACAGACGGCCGCAATACACCACCTCACTCTCCTGAGGACGACATGCACAGTACGCTCAAATCGTTTTCATTTAGACACATTTTCACACAAATAAAAGAACAACTCTTTTTTATTGATTTTAATACAACTAGGAACGTAATGTATGTTTCCTTTCCATCCCTGCGACAAACCGAGATGCTTATCACAGTAGCTTCCTGTTGTGAGGTTATCATTAGCTGTTACACGTCTGGTACTAAATGATTGCATAAGAAGAAAGAGGAAAAGGAAGTACAAATGAGTCCCTATAGGAAAGTTTGTGCTACACTTTTGTTCAGTGTCACTTGAAGTGTTTTCTATTACAGCTTTTACTTGTTTTTTAAACGTCTCAATAAACCGAAACAAAAAGATCAAATCCCATCTTATGTTTCCAATAAAAACTGAAATGAGCCCTGTGTGAAATAAACATCTCACACCACTTGAAGTTAGTTTAGCTGAGTCTAACGTCTTGTTAATCCAAAAATCTAGGCAATAATCACAACATTTAAACCAATTACTTGACTTAATCTCCTAAATAATGACAACAAAGTGATCTTATACACCTTAATCATTAATTCTAATAACTAAAGGCATGATTTCTTGTATTATTATAATAATTTTAGATGCAATGACAGATGTACCTTGCAGTGCTGAAAGGTTTCCCTCAGGACTTTCAGGACACAAGTTGGTAATGAGCGGATGGCGTCCATATCGGGGGCTTCCGCGAATGAACCAACATGACGCACGCAGCTGGATAAAGCATCAATTATCTGCATCATTGCCTGAAATAGACAACAGCTTCTTGTTAGGAAAGAAGGGCAATGTTTATCAGAGAATATACAGTATAACTTACATAGCATAAAATGCTGTGGTGCTAATTTGAACATTTTCATATGCAACAATAACAAGCAGTACCTGCAGGATGCTCCTGAGTAACAAACACAGGTCAGTGTTCTGACTCGACAGGCCCCCGACTTGGTCCATGATTTCTTTCATCATGCTGTCAAACATCGTCACCGCCTGCAGGCAGTCACACAGACTTATCAATACTACTAAACACTTTTAAAAGGTCAAATGTAAATGAACCAGTTATTTACAAGACAAATAAAGTTCTATCAACAAGTCCTACAATTACGAGAAAACAAGCTAATCAAAGGAAAACATCGTGTGTGAATAAAAACGAAATGTTTGATTCAAAAACGATTAAGGGTGTCAAAAGATCTCATTAAAAGTAAGAGGTTGAAGAAACTATCTCCATACAACGTCACCAACTGACATTAAAAACCTTCACTTAGGAGCCAAAATGTTTAAATCCTTATACATTATGCTATTGATCTTTGATGACCTTACGTTCAGAGAATATCATTTAATTTAAGGACTTTTGTGTCATATATAACCTTCTTCTTCAAGGTATTCGCATTCATGACATTGGTTACCTTTGGTAGGATCTTGGAGAAGCACTCGTCTTCCAGCTCAGACAAACCAATATGAGGCAGGAACATGTCTGTAATGATCTTCAACACACCTGTAGGGATGTTGTGTTTTGAAGACAGTTCATACTAAGATCACAAGCAGTACTAAAGAACAAGTGTTTTGTAATAACAAAGTGTGCAAGGAAGAAACTTACGTATATGATCATCCCAACTCTCAGAGTTATTATGCAAAGAGTGAAAAACTGTCAAGGAAAACCACTGCAGATTAAATCATATATACATTTCCTTTTCCAGTACATTAGAAATAAGTTTTGCAATAACATTGAAAATGATGATGGTTAAGCTTGAGCAAAACCTAAACTTGAGCACTGATTTCCTCAAACATACAAAACCAGATATTTATCAAACTTTAACATCTTCAATGGGCTTTAGATTTTGGTTTTAGTTTAATTTATACGGACAGGACAGAGACTGTACAGGCACAGCACTTCCACCTCATTAAAGAGTAACATTTCAGAGCTATAATCCCAAAAGTATTGCATATTTTTCCATGCTTTACAATAATGTTTACAAAAAAACAATAGCATTTCAAAACAAGACGTGCATACCACTGGACTTTCCGTAATGAAACCACTTGTGGATGATGCTATGAATCATGGCATCAAAGGACTAAAACAAATTATGTCTGAGAGGATATGGTGAGTTTTGGCAGGACAGACTTGAGCTCCCGGCGGCAGGTTTCCTGACTCCACTGCACCACCTCGTCCAGGAGAGAGGAGTTGGTCTGGGACATGGTGACAGCTGAGCTAGGTCAGGAGAACTGTACAGACGAAATAATAATTGAGAACAATGTCAGCGAATGAGTCACGCAAAATGTCTCAAAGTAAGAAAGTATTTTTGACCAAGACGTTGCTGACTGTGTAAACAAGAGAGCTAGCTTAACGCTGTGTTTCGCTAAACATTAAACGTAAGCCTGGTTATACTTAATTTAGATAATACGTATAGCTTCTTACCATGAATGACAGACTGTATCTTCTGTTCGGGAGCATTCAGCTAACTACTACGAGTTTGTGTCTCTAAACGTCACCGTTACATCTTTGTTTTAAATGTAGAAAACAGGAAGAAAACGGAGTTGATTGTGGACAACAGGCAGAAACATAGCGCGCGCCGTTGTTTGAATCGGATGTGACGTAGCCAGCAAAGCCGCTCATCTGCCCTCTCTCTGATTGGTTGAAAATGTTGCCCCGCAAAACTTTCAACCAATGAGAAATGCAATGACGAGAAAGCGATGGAAATAACAACCGTCTATATAAAGCTTCAAATAAAAGGTGAAATGTGAATATAATGTGTACTTAAACAACAAATCTGTGAACATTTTAGGTTTAGAAAGTCATTCATACTTTCCAAACATTTTTCATGTGGGTGTAAATATATTTGTTTTTTTAAATGATCACATCCGTTTAAGGAACTTTAAAATCCATTAAATGTAATGACCTATACAAAAACAATGCCTTCCATTCACAACAAATCCAGTTTAATAACATGGTCAATAACATAGTCTCTTACAGATTATTTTCCTGATTTTAAGGTACATAATAATTAGGGTGGCCAGACGTCCGGCTTTAGGCCGGACAGTCCGGCTTTTCAATGCCCTGTCCGCGTCCGGCGCAGCATCAAGCCGGACGCGTATTTGTCCTCCTACTTGACAAATACGGGGCATTGAAAAGCCAGACTGTCCGGCCACTAGGGTGGCCACCCTAATAATAATAGGCGATGAGCCGTTACAAATCTGTGACTCAAACAACAAGTAACTACAGTACGTTATGTTACACTGTGATCTGGTTATGTTGTTCATGAGGATTTGAGCCAAAAGCCACATGATAAGCATAACCTCATTTTGGGCTTTTATTTGCCTCAATCCAAATAATCAAATGGCCACCTTGGGTCTAAAACCATGCATCTGTTATCTGTAAGGGTTTTGTGTCTCTTTGGTTTAAAAGCAGTTGCTATCTTCCCAAAGTGAGCAAAACACATCTTTGATTGAGAAATTTCACTTCCTGCTTATCCATTGCAACCTGGTGATGAACTGTGTGAGAGTTAGGAAAAGAATCACATCAAGGTTCATTATTGGATAACACAATTTCTGAGAAGCATTGTTAGGAAATTGAATTACTGGCAACATACAATACTCTAAGCACTTAAACAAACACATAAGCACCATGTATAGGCGGGTAGATCATGACTGAGATGTTTAGAAATGTTTAGACTATATTCACATCAGTTATGGGAAGGCTGATAATCAACCATTAGCAGTCTGGAGTTAATCAGTGTCCTGTGGGCTATTGTCCTGTGGGCCCTGATAGGATCTTTAGCACTGAAGTAAAGCAGGTCGCTTCTGCTGCACCTTTGTTTCCCGACAGCATGAGGTGTCAGCAGCTGCTTTCTCAGGAAGCCCTGACTTCTTGTTTAGGAAATGGGACTCCACATTCATGTTTATCTCTCTACACAAACAGTTCATTGGGATTTTGCATGCGGTGTGCAGACACTTAAAAGGGAATATCAAAATATATAGTATTCTTTCCCCCGGAAACTAAATTTAGTAGTGTATTTTTAACATAAATGAACACAAGTATTAATACAATTACATTTGTGTCGCTTTCATACGGAAGAGGATAAGGGCCACAGGTGAAAAAAATTAAAAATCTGAACAAATGGACATTTTTTTTTCCAGAAAATCTCAGAATTCTGACTTTTTTCTCAATTTTTTATTGCTTCCCAAAGATCTTTTTTTTTCACTTAAGCACAGACACTTGATATGATTATGGAAGTCTTGTCTTTCTTCTCCAATTGTACAATTATTTCCAAAATGATGCGCAACTATGCATCTGCAACTGTGAGAGAGTATGTGCTTTTGGAGTAAGACAATTTAGAAGAAAAATTAAAGTGTAACATTAAATTATCCTCCATAAATTAGGCATATTTTTATTTTACAATGTATACAAATTCAAATCAACTTCCATGTCGATACCAAAGATGTATTATAAAGGACATATTGGAGAATTAATTTGGGTTATATTTTGTGAGATTGCAAAATTATAACTAAGGCTGCTAAAAAGATTATATAATTTGACATTTTAACCTTAACATAACTAATGTGACTGGATGTAATAGTTGTGTTTCATCTGAAATCTCATTAAAGATTTACGGTAAAACCCATTTTCCAAGGGGAGAGTTTGAGTCTAAAACAATTGAAATCTTCTTCCTCCCTTGCTGACCTCCCTGTTTATAGATAATAGAGAGGTTATCTTTTTACAGGAAGCGTGTGCCGGAATGGGAATGTAAACTGGAAGGAGGAAACTTTTTCTTTTTCTTTCATGGAGGTCAAATGGTAGCCGGCAAGAGTATTGAGTATCAGATTCTATGTTAAACCTGGTGATGAGGGTCAAGGTGAATGGAGGTCTCTTGAGTCAATTGACAGAAGCTAATTCTGTACATGAAGTCATCAAAGTTACGTACCATTCTTCCTTTAGTTTCCTTTACAACTCACCAAGTACCTAGTGAGTCAGGAGCAGGAAAAAAAAGCAGTCGAAAGAATGAGCTCCACCGCTGGCAAACAACCTGAACCTCATATGGGAAACCCCAGAGGAAAAGGATGTAGACTCTTGTAATAGTATTAGTAAAATCTTATTATAAAAGGTTATCATTTGTAATTAACACCTACAGTATAATTTACAAACCTAAAGGTAAGCAGCTTATCAACACAGATAGGAACTTGTGATTTCTGACCTCTTTCTTATGAAGGGTCACAAATAGGGATCAAAGTTTCCATCATATTAGGAAAACCCAGCGTGATTTTTTTTTTTCCTGGTGTTTTTCAATTTCACAGATTGATTCCTCATAAACTAAGCACTACAACAACTTTAAATGCATTCTCTAGCATTACCAGACAATGGTGTAATATGTTAATGGTCCCCAGAGGATGAATGCCTGAGTGATCCTCTGACTTTTCCCTCAGATGCCGACAGCAGTTCAAAGGTTTTACCCTACAACATCCTGTCAAATGTATTAACAACTATCTCACGGATAAAAAATACTGCTACTTTCCTCTGGTTTCATTGTGATTTTGTACTTGTGGTTTTCCCTGAAAAGTCTCAACAACCGTTATGTGGATAGATATCAAATTTGGTTCAGAAATTCATCCACCCCCTCAGCTCATGTGTAATGTCTTTCTTAATCCTTTTAACCTTTTTCTTGCGCCATCATCGGGTCAAAAAATGCTTTCTGTTTCTAACAGAATACCTGCATAACTAAAGACATTCCCATCAGTCTCATCTGTACTTTGTGTTCAGTGCTTATATGTAAACTTACTCACTCTTACATGCTAAACTATGATGGCAAACACGGTAATGATCATACCTGCTGTGGTTCTGTACTCATAAGCTGTGTCCCAAAACCCTTCTTCATACCAACCGTTTAATTTTATTGTTCTAGAAGTTTATATGAAAAGATATCCATCCATCCATCTTCTCCCGCTTTTCCGTCAGGGTCGCGGAGGTAACAGCTCCAGCAGAGAGCCCCAAACTTTCCTTTCCCTGGCCACATCAACCAGTTCTGACTGGGGGATTCCAAGGCGTTCCCAGGCCAGCGAAGAGATATAATCCCTCCACCTGGTCCTAGGTCTACCCCTCGGTGTCTTCCCAGCTGGACGTGCCTGGAACACCTCCCTAGGGAGGCGCCCAGGTGGCATCCTCACTAGGTGCCCGAACCACCTCAACTGGCTCCTTTCAACACGAAGGAGCAGCGGTTCTACTCCGAGTCCCTCCCGGATGACTGAACTTCTCACCTTATCCCTAAGGGAGGTGCCAGCCACCCTGCGGAGAAATCCCATTTCGGCTGCTTGTATCCGCGAAAAGATATCAACCTACTTTATTTAAAACAAACAGCAAATGATACAATAACATATAAGTTAACAATAATTTTGTGCAAATGTTTTATTTGAAAAGTTTTATCTGAATGGTTTTCAACTGTGAGGACCAACTCATTTCCTTTGTGTATTGCATGGTTAGTGCTTCAACACACAGAATAATCATGCATTTTGCTTTGAGTTAACATACAAAAACTCAAATCTGTCTGATACATGTATTTGGCACACTGTATACATGTTTTGTTTTCCCTCTGACTGCACAGAGCCCAGAATTGGGGAAAAATAGATCCCTTTACTCTGTTTCACAGGTGGTTTTAAATAATGCAGAAATAAATAAATCAAAGTTATTAAATTCAATTGGATGAAAGCTGAAGAAAACGTGTGTGTGATTGTTAACTATGGCACTATTTTATCCAGCTGTGAACTTTTGTGTAATTCTTTTCTCCGATTGTTTTCTCTCTAGCTTTTATTTATTATTCTTTTATTGTCTGTAAATTTATCAGCATTGAGCCTTACACCCACATGAAAGTGGATAACCACAAGTGCAAGTGAAAGTGTCTCTTATCTCGCCTTGTTTATTTCAAACCACAAACTTTCCCGAAAGTGGAACAGGATGTGTCAGGACTCCAACTGGCTCACCCCTTCCTGTATGGACTTCACGCTTGGCACCCGGCCCGTTAAATTCTGATAAACTAAATCAGTCACTAAAAGGAAAATGAATCACTTTAATTACCAAAGGATTCATGATAGGTGTGTTTATGCCTCATCCTTTACATCGTGCCTAATGAAAAGGATAAAACCTGTAATCAAAGAGTACATTTTGGTGCTTTCACAGAACAAAAACAAACTATGAAATGCAGAATGGTGTGTTTTATTTAAATGATGGATTTACAGAAGGTTTGGAACTGATAACACAGTTAGTTGCAGCTTTACTCTATTTCTTGTCGTCAGACCAGGTGATCTCATAGTCGCTGAAGGCACTCTTCAACTTCTCCGCAGACACAGAATGGTCTGCTTTTCCAAATGCCTGGAAATGAAGGAAAAGCACATAATATAGAAGTTGGAGTAAATTTGATTACGTTTTTAATGCATTTGCAATTAAATGAACTTACGGTTGACTCTCCAAACACCCTCAGTTTTTTATCTTGGCTGTTGTGCTCTATCTTCCCTCCTCCAAGGCATTTACACTCCATCCCCAAGGCCTCCATAGCTGGATTGACCTTCTCAAATATATGATCTGTAAAAAAAATAATCAAATTACCAATGAAAAGATGCAATATTGTTTACAGTGAAGCTTTTTCTGTCTCATATGTTAACTTATATGGATGTTGGCTTCAGTATTGCAATGCACATATACTGTTTGGCAGGCATTGCAATACTGGTCTGTGCAGGTTATTTGCACCTAAAGTAAATGTGTTAATTCTGCAAATTCTGCAGCAGCAACACAGCTTTTTTATTTGCAGCCCATCTGACGCACTCTGCAGCAAACTACGGTCATGAACTTACTGTGATACTCTGCACTTTTTGTGCCTCGGACTACGTCTTTATGTAATTCGCCATCTTTCACTTTCACTGTGAGCAGAATGTACTTAAACGTTCCCTCTGGATCAATCTCTACCACGGGGATTTTAGCCAGGGCGTCTGCCATTGCAGCTGTAGTTGTACGGAGATCACGGGACAGTCTCACACTGTGCAGGGTCTACCGAGGACAGACAGCAACATGGGGCAGCCTCACGAATTACTTTATTAGGATCTGGACATCTAGTTCCTGTCTTAAAGAGACAGACAACCTGCAAGCTGTCCCCATTACTGTGCAGGATAATGCATGCGACCCCGTGTGGCGACAAGAGGGAACTGCTACAGAAACCATGAGACCTACTACAGATAACAGTGGTGCAATGTACTGAAAACGTACAGTTTATACAACTTTTCATATACATAAAAGGTAACAAAAAGTTCTTCACAAACCAAAAACTAAGGTATCAGCACACCACAGCTTATATTTATCGGATCAACAATGTAATGGCTATTTCATTTGTCAGCCAGGAGTCACTTTGTTTTATCTTTCTATTAGATTTGTAATTTCCTGTAGCCAGAGAAGATTTTCTGCTGGAGTCTGTCAAGAATGTCAGAGGTCAGAGTCGGAGCTGGTGTTAGTGATGTAGTATTAGGGTTAGGGTGGATGTTTTTTGCCACAGTTGCTTGAACCTTTGTTTTCCAGGATGCTCTTGTCTTTAACCAGTAATCCGTCATGCGTTGTCTTTTATTTTATAGAAAAATTGCTCAGACGGTTGCATTACCTCATCTTTTCTGCTTAATCAGGTTAAAGAAGACATCGAGGTAAACAGATGTTTAGCATCTGTGATTTATAGTGTTTCATCATGCCATAGACCTATTAGTTCAACAGTAGCAGAAAATGTCATGGTTGTAGAAATATTGTCCTTATGAAGTAATTAAAATTGCTTTACCCTAACCTACCTTTTTCATGCATGATTATCTTCAAGAATAGATGGTTTTATACAGTTTTAAGATACATGGAAAGTCCACATTATAGACATTGTTGTAAATCCGCCTATTAAGCCATCTTGGCAAATGTTCAACTTGGTGTATTAAAGCAAACAAAGAAACTAATATTAACAGATTCACATTCACACAGGTAACAACCGGACAAAAAAACAAAACACAAAGCCCTAGGGTCACACCTGATAATTAGATCATTTTCAGAGCATAAACATATATAAGCATCTCTTCAGGATATTCTTAACAAGTCTGAATATGAGTCTCTCTTGGGTGTTGTTTTGTTTGAATTAGTTTGCATTCTTTTCATAGAGTAAAAAGGTGTGAAGCAACATTGGATGCTCTCCTTTGCCTCCTGGGTTGGAGAGGAAGGATGTCACTGAAACACAGACAGCCAGCTGGCGCCTCTGCTCCTGCTGCACAAACTTCCCGTCTCTGGACAGTCATAAAATAGATCATTTTAAATGTTTGTTTGCTACTATTTCATTGTCTTTTCTCCTCCTTTTATTATTTGAAAGAACACATCGTTTGAGAGGGCATGTCAATGTGTTTATTTGAAGTGTAAAAAGCATGTTCTAGTGTATGAGTGGTCTGTTTTGTGCTACTACTAATAAGCATCAACTCATGAAGACTTAATTTCTCTTCTTTCATTTGGTGGCAACAATTTAAAAGGTGCATTTCTGTCCAAGATGAAAATGTGGGAATATCGTTGGCACCCTAAATCTCTCTCGGACACTCTTATCAGCCCACAGCTTTGAAAACTGGAATTTCCTTTGCTTTGCCTTTCACTTAAGTGTGTGTTATGCACGCTGTCATCTCTTCCCCAGGAACATATCACTTGTCGTTATGCCACTTGTTTTATCCTTGCTATCTGTGTGCTAAGTGCCAAAGAAGGCCCATTAGGAAATGATCAGTGCGTAAGAGCGTTTGAAGTCATTAAGTTAAGATACTTTAAGTGAAAACACAGATTCAACTAAAATACTCCATCAAAAGTAAAAGTCCTGCACTGAACATGTTATTTGTGTCAACGTGTCATCAGTTTTATGTATTAAAGTGGAGTCTGGTTAGAGAAAATTAGATTTTTAGGCTCCCTCGTGCAACTGCAACATTGGCTATTAACAAGGGAATATTATATTTGGTTTTATTGTAAATGTATTTTACAGTGAATATAAGGTGTGAGTTTAGAAAGGCATGTCTCTAATAATGCCAGAACATGTCTTCTGAAGCCAAGAATGTCTTGTGTGAGAGTGAGGAAGAGAGATAGGGAAAGTTTCAAAGGACCCCGGAGGGGAGGAGGGGGAGTAGGGAATTTCCACTGAAATCCTGCTTGTGATGAGGGTTTCCAGGAAAAGGGGGACCAGGCCAATCAAGGGTACAAAAGGCAGGCATTGCAGCTCATAAAACTCAGAATCATTTCATCCTCAGAAGTGTTCAGACTTAAGAAATACTTCTGAAGGTTATCATAACTACTACTTAAAATGGTGAGAACTGAAATAGAGTTTTCTTTAGTGCAAATGCCTTCATTCTTTGTCTTTAGTCAGTAATGCATTTATTTATTCTAATTTATCTTTTTTACTTCATCCTTACAGGAGTTCTGCTTTGGATTACTTCAAACCCGAGGGTCTAAGTCCTCATGGATCAGCCTTACCTTTCTTTGTTCAAGTATGTTCATCCAGAATCCCATTTTCAACTTTTATTTTCTGCTTTAATATTCATCCTTATTACACTTCCATCTAACTTGAGTCTCTGTCCTCCCTCCTCAGTGCTGTGCATGTGGTCCAGTGTTGAGTGCTGGGAGTACTTCTACTCCGACAACACCATGAATTGGCAAGATGCTCGAGCCTGGTGCAAGGAAAATTACACAGATATGGTGGCCATCCAGAACCAGCAGGAGATCGTCCATCTCAACCGCTGGCTGCCCTGGAAAAAAACATACTACTGGATCGGGATCCGCAAAGTCAACACTGTCTGGACCTGGGTAGGAACCAACAAAGCTCTGACAAAAGAAGCAACCAACTGGGCAAAGGGAGAACCAAACAATGGAAAGAGTAAGGGATCGCATGAAGACTGTGTGGAGATGTACATTCAGAGGACGCAAGAGACGGGCAAATGGAATGATGAGAGGTGTGGGAAACTGAAGACCGCTCTGTGCTACGCAGGTGAGCAAATGTTAGAAATTAGAATACAACAAAAAACAAGTTATTGCTAATAAACCTGACTCTGACTCTACAAGAGCTGCTAATTTTTGCTGCCTTAGTTGTTTTTTGGTGGCTTTTAAATACCAAAAAGCTTGGAAAGGAGTAATCTTTTATACAATTTATAAGAAAGTACTGCTTCTTTCCTTAGCTGCCTGTAAGAGTGACTCCTGCCAGAATGGAGAGTGTGTAGAAACCATCAACAACCACAGTTGTGCTTGCTTTGAAGGCTTTTACGGAGACCAGTGTGAGCATGGTAAGTAAATGTTAAAGTGCTTCAAATTTACATTAAGTAATTTACAGCCAGGACCTGATATCTAACAGTGTCTTGTTTTCTTTGTCGGCAGTTGTCGAGTGTGACAAAAAGGATGTGACCGTCCCAGATAAAGGAAGTGTACATTGCACTCACACAAATGGAAACTTCACCTACGACTCTGAGTGCCAGTATTCCTGTGAGGAAGGATACCAGATGAGCATGTCCAGACCTCTGAGGTGCACTGCGTCCAAACAGTGGTCGGAGAAGCCTCCTACCTGTGAACGTGAGTTTAGCTGCGAAAATAATGTTATGAACCAATGGTATTGTGTTTTGAAGTTATCATATTCGGAGAAACAAAATTGAATTTTCAGTGTTTTGATGGTCTTGTTGTCAACAGTGGTTCAATGTCAGCCGATGTCGAAACCAGCAAGAGGATCCATGACGTGCTCCGATCCTCTGGGCTTGTCCAGCTTCAGGTCCACATGTGTGTTTACCTGTGATGAAGGCTATGAACTCGCTGGTACCCTTCAAAACACTCTGCAATGTGAAGCATCAGGATTATGGAATGCCTCACAGCCGTTTTGTGTTGGTACGTTTTAATGCTTTTATCTGGCAGGACTTCTCTCAGTATCCATTATACCAATGTTCATTTGTTTTCAAGTCTGTTATTAAGAGGGGAAAGCTTTAGGATGTTATTAAAACGGCTCCTGTTGACCTGTTCTTTCCTCCTTCTTTTTTGCAGCGGTCCAGTGCCCTGATCTCCAAGAGCTAGATAACGGCCTTTTGAACTGTGGAGACGATGCAGATGTGAAGTTCAGCTACGGAAACACATGCAGCTTCAGCTGTGCTCCGGGCTACCAGCTGGTGGGAGCCAGCAGGGTGACGTGCACGTCTGCAGCTGAGTGGAGTGAGAGGATGCCTCGCTGTGAAGGTGAGGATGTAGCTTAAGTTACTCCTAACAACTTCCTTGTTTTGTGACTTGTGAAAACCATACTAAATCTGCATTTTGTATTTTTTTGTGTTAGCCATTACTTGCCAGAAGCCAGAAGAAGCTCACCTCATCACAGAGTGCAGCCGACCGTTTAATGACCTGCGTCCAGACTCCACCTGCAGCTTCAAGTGTGCAGCAGGCTTTGAGCTGCAGGGAGCACACAGCAGTCAGTGTTCTGAGGACGGACAGTGGAGTAAAGCCATACCTGCCTGCAAAGGTAAGGAAACATCTGTTCACATAAATAAATGCGCACACTATTTGCTTTTCTTGGCTTGGTCATGACATCTCATCCTCTTTCTTTTTAGCGATAGGATGTCCTGCTCCAGAGATCCCATCAAGGGCCCAGATCAGCTGCAGTCCCTCTCTGTCTTCACCTGTTTCTACCGGGACCCCCCATCCACTTGGTATGGTCTGCATATTCAGCTGTGATGAAGGCCATGAGCTGCAAGGTGCACTCAGCATGGAGTGTGCAAATCCAGGCCAGTGGACCTCCGCACCACCAAACTGCACAGGTATGCACATGTTACTTGATATATTTTATAATCACTTCTTCATTTGCATGCATGGGTTAGAGTTGAGAGCTCCTTTATCAATATGGGAAGGATCACATCTCAATTCTTATTGTTTTCTCCCACAGCAGTGAGATGCCCTCTGTTTGAGGCTCCTGTTGACCTGTTCTTTCCTCCTTCTGTTTTGCAGCGGTCCAGTGCCCTGATCTCCAAGAGCTAGATAACGGCCTTTTAAACTGTGGAGACGATGCAAATGTCAGGTTCAGCTATGGAAACACATGCAGCTTCAGCTGTGCTCCGGGCTACCAGCTGGTGGGTTCAAGCAGAGTGACGTGCACGTCTGCAGCTGAGTGGAGTGAGAGGATGCCTCGCTGTGAAGGTAAGGATGTAGCTTAAGTTACTCATATCAACTTCCTTGTTTTGTGACTTGTGAAAACCATACTAAATCTGCATTTTGTATTTTTTTGTGTTAGCCATTACTTGCCAGAAGCCAGAAGAAGCTCACCTCATCACAGAGTGCAGCCGACCATTTAATGACCTGCGTCCAGACTCCACCTGCAGCTTCAAGTGTGCAGCAGGCTTTGAGCTGCAGGGAGCACACAGCAGTCAGTGTTCTGAGGACGGACAGTGGAGTAAAGCCATACCTGCCTGCAAAGGTAAGGAAACATCTGTTCACATAAATAAATGCGCACACTATTTGCTTTTCTTGGCTTGGTCATGACATCTCATCATCTTTCTTTTTAGCGATAGGATGTCCTGCTCCAGAGATCCCATCAAGGGCCCAGATCAGCTGCAGTCCCTCTCTGTCTTCACCTGTTTCTACCGGGACCCCCCATCCACTTGGTATGGTCTGCATATTCAGCTGTGATGAAGGCCATGAGCTGCAAGGTGCACTCAGCATGGAGTGTGCAAATCCAGGCCAGTGGACCTCCGCACCACCAAACTGCACAGGTATGCACATGTTACTTGATATATTTTATAATCACTTCTTCATTTGCATGCATGGGTTAGAGTTGAGAGCTCCTTTATCAATATGGGAAGGTTCACATCTAAATTCTTATTGTTTTTATCCCACAGCAGTGAGATGCCCTCTGCTCGAGTCTCCTGAAAACGGTCACGTGAACTGTTCCAACATTGATCCAATGTTCAACTCACAGTGCTCCTTCACCTGCAATCAAGATTACTCTTTAGACGGACATGACCTGCTGACCTGTGACCGTAATGGCAATTGGACTGGAGATAAACCAACTTGCAAAGGTCAGATAGGAACAAATGTTTAAAAAAAAAATGTTTAAATACCAATTTAAAATGCATGTTTGAGTTTATGAGTCAATTTATTCACATTTGATAATGTTTCCTCAGCTCTCGAGTCTCAGCTTGCTGCCATTGCCTCTGGTACCGCAACAGGGGCCGCTCTGGCATTCAGTGGTCTGTCTTTGGCCATATGGATCATGAAGCGACTGAAGCAAAACGCCAACAAGTTTGAGCTGAGCAGGTAAGCATTCAGGACTCAAATGAAGCAATTAAAAAAAAATTAATGGCACATGTTAGATTGCGATGCTCATTTTCTTTTGTTCGTCTTCTCTTACAGCAACTCGGACATAGAGCCCCCTCATACAACCTACAGAAACAGCATTGACAGCCTCATATAAAACACATACATATAAGGACAATCTCTAACATAACATATGAGTGACCAGAAGTACTAATGTGAGCAATATGTATAAAAGCTTTAAAAGCTTTTTACGATGAAAGGAAATGTTTTTTTAGATCTTTGCATTTGATTACTGTATGTTATTTCTTTAACGTCATGGTTTCCCCCGTGATGTTTGGACATGTATTTCCTCCCAAGGGGAGTTTCATATGGAACAAATTGTTCTACGGCCTAGTGATCACGCTAGAAAGCTTGCTCTTTTAATCTCGCTGTAAATGTTACGAAAGGTTGTCCCATGTCCTTGGAGTACTGTGAAGGATTTCAGTATTTATAAGCTATTTATTTACCAGATTGTTATGCATTTAAGATGCTTATTCATATTACTGTATATTTAATGCAGCGCTGTGTTTATTCTTAATAAAATGTCAAACTATCATGTGTGTTTGCTCATATTTATGCTTCTTTCGGCATCATAAACAACGTCTACAGTCAGTTATGAAACATACATAAATTGTCAGTCGTTTCATAACACTGATACACTGGAACAAAGGTTCAGCCATTAGCTCCACACACACAACAACTTCTCTGCTAATTTATGCTGACTCTGCAGGTCATCATGTATTCTTTCAGAGGTCCAGGAGGTACCTTTTTCCAGAAAACAAAACAGACCTCATGTCTGTTTGTGCCACCTTCATCACAATGAAGCACAGAGGTGAATAGTTGTATAACAGTGAGATTGTGAAGCAGGAAGGACTTTATTGCTGCGGTAAGCTGTTTCACAGATCATCACTATTGTGGTTCCATCAACAGTCTTCCCTACATGTTAGCACTTCAGCTGGACCAGAAATAGATCTCATATCTTCTGCAGACTTAAGGTTGGCCTGTCATTTGTTGCTGTTGTGAATAAAAAACATTTAATGTGCAAAGTAGCAGTGTCATTAAAAACGGTCTACTGATATTTGCTTATTCTGGTAAGAGGAGAAATGTTTCATGCTATAGTGCATGTGAACAGTAGGCAGGAGGAGCAAAGAGGATTACAAGAGTCTGTTTGCCTAAAGAAAGTTCTATTAAGCTTTGTGGCGGTTTTCCTTTCCTGTAGTATGTTAAATAGGTTTTAGTGCATGTAAATCAGGGGTGTCCAAACTTTTTTCACCGAGGGCCACATACAGAAAAATACACGGAGAGCTGGGCCACTTATAGAGGTGAATATTGCCTCATAACTTAAGTTACAAGTTAGCAAAACAAATAAAATGTAGGCGAATAATGCACGATAATTTCAAATGGTTTAAGGAAAAAACAGCCTTCATCCCGTCTCTCTTTAGGGTTTCATTTATTTTGTTGGCAGCTCATTCCTTAAAACAGAAACCTCAGATTGCTGATAATAAGAGTAAATACGAAGGTTAAATTTCAAGCTTGTTATAGAAATAAGTTTTCGGGATTTATTTGAAGATTTGTTAGAAAAGGTTTTACATCCTAAATGACTGAATCTATTTTAAATTGGGCTCATTAATATATGTTAACATATATATTTGAGAAGTACAATATAAGACAAGCAAAAGTTTAATTTGTGGGCCATATTCCATTATACTTTCAGAATTTGCTGAGGGCCGATTCAAAATGGCCTGCGGGCCGCATTTGGCCCCCGGGCCGTAGCTTGGACACCCCTGATGTAAATGGTCTGCAAAGGCTAAAATCCCAAAGTTCCCTCCGGAGGGAGATCTCTCCCTGCCTGAAACACCTCCATTGGACTCCTTTGTTTACTTCTGTGACATGGTGACATCCTTATGTAAAACTCACACTTCTATTGGCACTCCAACATAATTGTATACGACAGGCTAAGGGGCGGGACATCTCTAAGCGGTGGACCAATCACAACAGAGCCAGCCAGCGATCCAACCAGAGCAGACTGGGCTCTGGTTTCAGACAGAGGGTGAAAAGAGGCGCTGCAGCACAGGCAGTATGAGAAAAATAAAGAGCTTTTTGAACATTAAAGCATGGAGACATGTTACCGTAAAGGCACAAAATACTAATATGAACCTGAACATCTGCATAATATGTCCTCTTTAAAGTTAACATCATCTTACCAACAATAACAAAACCGGCTAAAGTGATCAAGATCATGAAATTAATTGCAAAAATTGGCCAAAATAAGCCTTTTGGATATATGTCTTTGTGTTGGCTTCAATCATGTCTGCACCGGGCTTTATATTTTTGTGTTTCCTGAATTTTTTTCTTTCCATGCATAACTGAAAGCTTTCACTGGAATATTCCCAATCACACGATGACCAGAAGGTCTGTACAGGTCTAACCGGTCAGTTATTCATTCATCACCTGCATTCACTTTGTAAAGTAAACATCCTGTAATTGTCTGATAATGTTGGACAAAAAGCCAAAGAGAAATATAAAAGCCTTACATTGGTCCCTGCTAAGCTCACATTCACATACTTCTGTGGTACAATGTTTGATTTTGAATAGGAAAACAAGAATGTATCTTAAGTAGCAAGCTCATTTCAAACTATTCAACTATAGGTGTACTTTTCATATATTACCAATTATAGGTAAGTATGCTTTTCCCATTAATTTTAAAGGTTGGATTCATCAATATTTTAGCTTCTGATTCTTTTTTTTTGCACAGACAACAGGTATTTGTGATCCCTCATTGAAAATGATGTGGATATTAATCCTTTTCATAGGTGAGTATTAGCTTCAACACTAAGGCAAAAGAGGTGTTGTTTATTGTATAAAAGTTATCTTCTAAAAATACATAAGAGAGTAGAAGAGACTGGAGCTGCAGCATTGTTAACTGATGCATGTGCTCAAATACTGGTTATCTTGAATAATTGTATTATATTTATATTTTGATATAGGTTCTATGTTTCCTAGTTCACGCGTTCTATGTATTTTATTCCATCCCATTTTTATACTTATTTTATTTTTAGTATTCTTTTTTTTGGAAGTGTTTTATTAATTGTTTAATTTTCCATTTACCATATGTCTATTAATCCCTTTATGTTAATTATATCTATTACGATTTTTTATTTTGTGAAGTACTTTGGATTGCAATTTTTCTTTGGTGCTTTTATTATTATCATTTTTTTATTATTGACATTTTGCTTTTTTTTTCTCTCTCTCTTCCAAAATGTATACTAGGAAGCTCATTGGCTCATTTGACCTCTGGCTGGACGTATCATTCCAATAAAAAGACCATGAACTGGACCCAGGCCCGGCAGTGGTGCCAGACCACTTACACTGACATGGTGGTGATCCAGAACCAGAGAGAGAACAACTACCTGGTGTCTTTGCTGCCAAACAGAAATGGGAGCCCATATTATTGGATTGGAATCACCAAAAATCACAGGAATCAACCTTGGACCTGGATCGGGAATAACAGCACGTGGGTTGGTGAGCATTCATGGGCAGCAAACGAGCCGAACAACAACCACAGCACCGAGTTCTGCGTGGAGCTCTACGTCAACACAGGACCGAACCGAGGGAGGTGGAATGACGAGAAATGCAGCTCCCTGAAATTCCCCGTTTGTTATAAAGGTATGTGTAAAACTGATTTGGTTTGAAAGTTACAGTTTAAAAAGTGGTAGAAGATTAGTGTTTATGTTTTTCTGTGCAGCTCAGTGTATTGAAACATCATGTGAAAGAGGAAGATGCCAGGAGACCATCAACAACATGACCTGCATCTGTGAGCCCGGCTTTGAGGGAGACAGGTGCCAAACAGGTGAGGACTTAGCTCTCACCAATTACTACAATAGCACAAGTTCATTTAAAGCATAGTTCACTAACAGGCGGACCATAGTCCGGGTCCGGACCCTGACGCCGACCTATACGGACCCGGACATATAATCAATACATTAATAAGGGATTTTCATTTTGACGGGGCAACAGGGGGCGATAGAGACGAGAGAGCGATACAGGGAGATAAACACAAGAAGAAGAAGCGAGTTAGCGGGAGAGAGAAGACGGAGAGAAGACTGAGGGGAGAGACAGTTAGCGGGAGAGAGAAGACGGAGAGAAGAGTGAGGGGAGAGACAGTTAGCGGGAGAGAGAAGACGGAGAGAAGAGTGAGGGGAGAGACAGTTAGCGGGAGAGAGAAGACAGAGAGAAGAGTGAGGGGAGAGAGAAGACGGAGAGAAGAGTGAGGGGAGAGACAGTTAGCGGGAGAGAGAAGACGGAGAGAAGAGTGAGGGGAGAGAGAAGACAGAGAGAAGAGTGAGGGGAGAGACAGTTAGCGGGAGAGAGAAGACGGAGAAAGAGTGAGGGCAGAGACAGTTAGCGGGAGAGAGAAGACGGAGAGAAGAGTGAGGGGAGAGACAATTAGCGGGAGAGAGAAGAGTGAGGGGAGAGACAGTTAGCGGGAGACAGAGAGAGAAGGGTGAGGGGAGAGAGAAGACGGAGAGAAGAGTGAGGGGAGAGATAGTTAGCGGGAGAGAGAAGACGGAGAGAAGACTGAGGGGAGAGACAGTTAGCGGGAGAGAGAAGACGGATAGAAGAGTGAGGGGAGAGACAGTTAGCGGGAGAGAGAAGACGGAGAGAAGAGTGAGGGGAGAGACAGTTAGCGGGAGAGAGAAGACAGAGAGAAGAGTGAGGGGAGAGAGAAGACGGAGAGAAGAGTGAGGGGAGAGACAGTTAGCGGGAGAGAGAAGACGGAGAGAAGAGTGAGGGGAGAGAGAAGACAGAGAGAAGAGTGAGGGGAGAGACAGTTAGCGGGAGAGAGAAGACGGAGAAAGAGTGAGGGCAGAGACAGTTAGCGGGAGAGAGAAGACGGAGAGAAGAGTGAGGGGAGAGACAATTAGCGGGAGAGAGAAGAGTGAGGGGAGAGACAGTTAGCGGGAGACAGAGAGAGAAGGGTGAGGGGAGAGAGAAGACGGAGAGAAGAGTGAGGGGAGAGATAGTTAGCGGGAGAGAGAAGACGGAGAGAAGAGTGAGGGGAGAGAGAAGACAGAGAGAAGAGTGAGGGGAGAGACAGTTAGCGGGAGAGAGAAGACGGAGAGAAGACTGAGGGGAGAGACAGTTAGCGGGAGAGAGAAGACGGAGAGAAGAGTGAGGGGAGAGACAGTTAGCGGGAGAGAGAAGACGGAGAGAAGAGTGAGGGGAGAGACAGTTAGCGGGAGAGAGAAGACAGAGAGAAGAGTGAGGGGAGAGAGAAGACGGAGAGAAGAGTGAGGGGAGAGACAGTTAGCGGGAGAGAGAAGACGGAGAGAAGAGTGAGGGGAGAGAGAAGACAGAGAGAAGAGTGAGGGGAGAGACAGTTAGCGGGAGAGAGAAGACGGAGAAAGAGTGAGGGCAGAGACAGTTAGCGGGAGAGAGAAGACGGAGAGAAGAGTGAGGGGAGAGACAATTAGCGGGAGAGAGAAGAGTGAGGGGAGAGACAGTTAGCGGGAGACAGAGAGAGAAGGGTGAGGGGAGAGAGAAGACGGAGAGAAGAGTGAGGGGAGAGATAGTTAGCGGGAGAGAGAAGACGGAGAGAAGAGTGAGGGGAGAGAGAAGACGGAGAGAAGAGTGAGGGGAGAGACAGTTAGCGGGAGAGAGAAGACGGAGAGAAGAGTGAGGGGAGAGAGAAGACGGAGAGAAGAGTGAGGGGAGAGACAGTTAGCGGGAGACAAAGAGAGAAGGGGGAGAGAAGAGTGAGGGGAGAGACGACCAAGATATTGTTGTTTTACATGCATGCAGACGCTGATACAGCTACTAGGTCACAGCTAATGAATATCACACTCATTCATAACGAGTTAGACATTTTGAACTTCCGGACCTTCGCTTGAGGAAATTTTCTCTAACCGGACCTCGTTGAATTTGAGTTGAATACCCCTGATTTAAAGGATCACATTTTGTCTAATCCATCTTAAACAATTCTCACATGCCCGTATGTACATTTTATCCTGTGTCTATAAGTTAATGCACATACGCTGCAAAGTGTCAGTGATGGAAGCAGATTTAGATCCTTTAGTTTACTTTGAGAACCAAACATGTATGTCAAAATACTCCATTGCAAATAATAGTGCTCCAATTAAAATGTCACTTATTTAACTTGCAAAAGTATCCCAAGTTAAAGTATTCATTCTCGAAAAACCGTCCTTGCATGTCCAGTGATATATTACACTAAACATGACATCTGGACACAACGTTTTGATTCACAAACCTATGATGACTTTCTCCACTTTTTCCCAAAATATGATTAAAATGTTACCTTTTTGTATCTCGTCTCCTTAATGTAGTGGAGTACTGCAGGTATAATGTGGCATTAAATGGACAAGGGACAGTAAAAGTAGGCCACAGTATTTGAGGAAACTTTCCATCACTGCAAAATACAAATAGGTGATGAATTTCCATAAAAAGAATGTGCTAGTATTTTTTTTCTAATGGATTTCAACCGTACATAATGTGTGCTAACTATAAGGTGCAACAATTTCTAGTTACGTAGCTCAACTATGATTGAGGCGTGGCGTTCCAGGGGATGAGTTTAGCCAATTAAATCAATCCTTAGCCAACTCTACAGATTCCCTTCAGCTCTCTTTCTCTCATGCATATTCATTTCTGAAACACGAGGCACCAATACAACCTGAGTACGTCTATAATGGTGTTTTTATAAGGCTGTTATTTATATATTTACCATACAGTTGGTATGTGGAGGAATTTCTAAGAACTACCACAATCAGCAATGTCAGGTTCCCTTTACTCACTCACGTTATGATCTGATGAATGCACTCTCTCCTTCCTTTGTTTATATCCACTACCTCTGTGCTTCTTGTGAAATGTATTAATGTTTTATTTTATTGTACTCATCATAAGCCTCGCATCCGTTTCCTCTGTTTCCTAAGGCCAGGCTAAGGATAACTTTGGAGTCACCAAAAATACTTGCATCACCATATCCCTGCCTTTAAAGATTATTTTCACAGTACAAAGCCAGCGTAAGAAGTTGAATAATTGCATCACTGTTAAACTTTAACCTGTTTGTGCCCCCAGCTGTCCGATGCCCCCGTCTGCCTCGGCCTGATAACGGATACCTCAGTTGTTTCGGAGGAAACCTGACATTCAACTCAACCTGTCGATTCGAATGCAACCGAGGCTTCCAGATTAAAGGATCGTCAGAGGTGACTTGTGAGGACACCGGGGTGTGGAGCGGCCCGAGACCTACTTGTGCATGTAATGGAAGTCATATAACAGTTTGAACGAGGATAAATACACCAATGTAATGTTTTACTGTTTCTCTCCTAATATCATTTATTATGCTCATGTTCAAAGAGGTCTTTGTTTTTCTCATACTGCCTGTGCTGCAGCACCTCTTTTTCCCCATCGTTCTGAATTGATTGGTTAGCTGACAGGCTCTGTTGTGATTGGTCGACCGCTTAGAGGTCTCCCTCCCCTTAGCCTATCACGTACAATGTGTTGGAGCGCTAGCCAATAGAGGCGTTTCAGGCATGCCCTCCGGAGGTAAATTCATGATTTGAGCCTTTGCACACACTACAGGAAAGGGATTGAGGGTGCATTGTGTAATTCACACTCACACTGCTCCATCCTAATCTGTTTTTATACTTGTATGTATTTTCTGTATTTTTTGAAACCCCAAAAAGCTCATTAGGGCCCCTTTAAGTAAAGGTTATACTAAAAGCACATTTTAATTACATGCTGCTGGATATAAACCTTTTATATTATTTAATGTTTACACCTTTACTGAGTATTTTGTATTAGCCTCTAATCTAATCCCTGAAGTAACTAAGGCTGTAAAATAAATGCATTTGAGTAAAATGAACCATATTGGCAAAATTTAGTGGATTAAAAGTATAAAGTAGCATATTACACTGCCCGGCCCAAAAACAGATCACCAGCCTGTGGGGGCAGTGCTATGATCTGGGGTTGCTGCAGTTGGTCTGGTCTAGGTTCAGCAATGTGCCCAAAGAAGTTGAATAATTGCATCACTGTTAAACTTTAACCTGTTTGTGCCCCCAGCTGTCCGATGCCCCCCTCTGCCTCGGCCTGATAATGGATACCTCAGTTGCTTCGGAGGAAACCTGACATTCAACTCAACCTGTCGATTCGAATGCAACCGAGGCTTCCAGATTATAGGATCGTCAGAGGTGACTTGTGAGGACACCGGGGTGTGGAGCGGCCTGAGACCTACTTGTGCATGTAATGGAAGTTATATAACAGTTTGAACGAGGATAAATACACCAATGTAATGTTTTACTGTTTCTCTCCTAATATCATTTATTATGCTCATGTTCAAAAAGGTCTTTGTTTTTCTCATACTGCCTGTGCTGCAGCACCTCTTTTTCACCATCGTTCTGAATTGATTGGTTAGCTGACAGGCTCTGTTGTAATTGGTCGACCGCTTAGAGGTCTCCCTCCCCTTAGCCTATCACGTACAATGTGTTGGAGCGCTAGCCAATAGAGGCGTTTCAGGCATGCCCTCCGGAGGTAAATTCATGATTTGAGCCTTTGCACACACTACAGGAAAGGGATTGAGGGTGCATTGTGTAATTCACACTCACACTGCTCCATCCTAATCTGTTTTTATACTTGTATGTATTTTCTGTATTTTTTGAAATCCCAAAAAGCAAATTAGGGCCCCTTTAAGTAAAGGTTATACTACAAGCACATTGCAATTACATGCTGCTGGATATAAACCTTTTATATTATTTAATGTTTACACCTTTACTGAGTATTTTGTATTAGCCTCTAATCTAATCCCTGAAGTAACTAAGGCTGTAAAATAAATGCATTTGAGTAAAATGAACCATATTGGCAAAATTTAGTGGATTAAAAGTATAAAGTAGCATATTACACTGCCCGGCCCAAAAACAGATCACCAGCCTGTGGGGGCAGTGCTATGATCTGGGGTTGCTGCAGTTGGTCTGGTCTAGGTTCAGCAATGTGCCCAAAGAAGTTGAATAATTGCATCACTGTTAAACTTTAACCTGTTTGTGCCCCCAGCTGTCCGATGCCCCCCTCTGCCTCGGCCTGATAACGGATACCTCAGTTGCTTCGGAGGAAACCTGACATTCAACTCAACCTGTCGATTCCAATGCAACCGAGGCTTCCAGATTATAGGATCGTCAGAGGTGACTTGTGAGGACACCGGGGTGTGGAGCGGCCCGAGACCTACTTGTGCATGTAATGGAAGTTATATAACAGTTTGAACGAGGATAAATACACCAATGTAATGTTTTACTGTTTCTCTCCTAATATCATTTATTATGCTCATGTTCAAAAAGGTCTCCCCTTAGCCTATCACGTACAATGTGTTGGAGCGCTAGCCAATAGAGGCGTTTCAGGCATGCCCTCCGGAGGTAAATTCGTGATTTGAGCCTTTGCACACACTACAGGAAAGGGATTGAGGGTGCACTGTGTAATTCACACTCACACTGCTCCATCCTAATCTGTTTTTATACTTCTATGTATTTTCTGTATTTTCTGACACCCCAGAAAGCAAATTAGGGCCCCTTTAAGTAAAGGTTATACTAAAAGCACATTTCAATTACATGCTGCTGGATATAAACCTTGTTTCCTTCCCTGATGGCACGGGCATGTTCCAAGATGACAATGCCAGGATCCATCGGGCTCAAACTGTGAGAGAGTGGTTCAGGGAGCACGAGACATCATTTTCACACATGGATTGGCCCCCACAGAGTCCAGACCTGAACCCGATTGAGAATCTTTGGGATGTGCTGGAGAAGACTTTGCGCAGTGGTCCAAATCTCCCGTCATCAATACAAGATCTTGGCGAAAAATAAATACAAGACAGAAATAAATGTTGTGATGTTGCAGAAGCTTGTGGAAACGATGCCACAGTGAATGCGTGCCGTGATCAAAGCTAAAGGCGGTCCAATGAAATATTAGAGTGTGCGACCAGGCAGTGTATGAATAAACTCCAAACTGAAAATTGTATTTAAGAAGAAGAAGAAGATGAAGAAGATTCAACTTTATTGTCATTGCACAGAGTACAAGTACTAGGACAACGAAATGCGGTCTCTGCATTTGACCCATCCTAGTGTTAGGAGCAGTGGGCTGCCATTATGTACGGCGCCCGGGGAGCAGTGTAGGTAACCAGTGTCTTGCTCAGGGACACCACGGTGGCACTTGGTCTTTCGGGGACTTGAACTGGTGACCTTCCAGTTCCCAGGCCAAGCCCCTATGGACTTTGCCACCACCGCCCTAGCAGATTTAAGTACAGTACTTAAGTAAATGTACTTTATTAAATTCCACCACTGATTATACATTAGGCCAGAGTAGTAGTTGTAGTAGCAACTTGTTTAGAGAACTAAATATAATTCTGTGTATGATTATATAACTCTTGATAAATGACTGCTTTTGATTTTTCCCAGACTACAAGCAGGCTCTGCTCGCTGTAGCTGGGAGTGCAGCGTTGTCAGTCTTGTGCTGCATCTGCTTCTGTTGGATGAAACACAGAAAAAGTGAGTGTTTCTCAATCGTACTTCATTGAAATACAGATGCATGCTATTGCAACAGATCATAGTAAACTTTTTGTCTGTTATTTTCTCACAGGAAAGAAGCTTGCCCAACAAAGGTCAGTGTTGAAATGTGTGTGTACTCATCTAAAGCAGCGACACCCATTTGTGCACAATCAGTCTTAAAGTTGACTGCTTTTGTTCCTTACAGTGTTGGTATTTATATGAACTAAATCATTCTGAGAAGGATTCAAAGGCTTTATTTGTCCAAGGCTTCACAAACAATGCAAACCTCAACTATATACAATACTTAACATCAACAAAAAAAGACCTAAGTTAGTGGAATGGATAAAGTTGTGCATGTAAGTTGCAGGAATAGGAACAATTTATAATATAAAATGGAATAAAATACACATTTGGATGTGAAATGAAACACTGTACAGTAGATGATATTCTGCACACTGAAATGTTATATATGTTGATAAATGCAGTGTCTCTAATTATCAATATGCTTGTCCTTCATAGGCCGCCTGAGGAAGTGACAATTCATGAAGATTGAAGGACATCTGGGATCTCATTTATGTCTTAATATAAAATAGATGCTGAATTTAAGTAAATTATTGACAAATTAAAGTGAGCAGTCACCGGCTGTAAGCGTTTTTCCTAATATGCTGTTTGTTATACGTATGATGTCTGTTAAAGCTTCATTAGGTTATTCTATATTGATACATGTAAGTGTGTGTTTGTGTGTATGTGATTTTCTGCTCAGATCATACGTATTAAAATGTATTTAATAACATTAAAGGTGCATTCCTGTGTTCTCATTGTTAAAGACACATTGAAATGAATAAAACTGATTTGAAAAAGTTTGTATGACGATGTCTGTATGAGTTGTGTGTGCGTGTGTGCGTGCGTGTGTGCGTGTGTGTGTGTGTGTGTGTGTGTGTGTGTGTGTGTGTGTGTGTGTGTGTGTGTGTGTTCCCACAGAGTTATGGGTGGTAGAGTTGTCCTTCCTGAGAGGAAGTTATGGCAAATGTGATATTACAAAATGGGCCATTGAGTCACTCCCTTTATAGTACTATTTTGCCATTGATCGTCGGCAAAGTGAAGTCAATGCAACGACCAGATTAACTGAAGACAGATCTCAAGGTAAGGCCTGTAAAAATATCACTGTTGTAAATTCACCTTACGTGCAATTATGGGAAAAATAACCTCTTCTGATTTCAGATGTTTCAAGAATCAGTAAATACTAGACAAGGCCTGCATCACATTCTGCTGATAGCTGCACTCGTTGGATTTGTCCAAGGCAGGTTTGCAAACTTTAATAGGTACCAGATTCTTTTATCTCTTCTGTCATGACTAGTTTAATTTTGTTTCATCATCCTTTAACCCTATCCTAGACCTGAGCAGCGGAGGAGGAGCAGAAGCATGGAGCTACGGCTACAGCATCAGTCCAAGCCGCAGATGGCTGGAGGCCCGTCAGTGGTGCCAGCAGCACTTCACAGACATGGTGCCCCTCAGGAACCAGGAGGAGAGCGACTTCCTCAACAACTTTCTACCTTTCAACAAAAGATATTACTGGATAGGCATAAGCAAAAGTGAGGGAGGGTGGGTCTGGACAGAAACCGATGAAAAGGTGCCAGAATATGCTCAGCATTGGGCACCAGAGGAGCCAGATGACATCGCCGCTCAGGACTGTGTGGAGATTTACATCAAGAGGGACAATGACACAGTCTTGTGGAACAACGAGAGCTGTCGCAAGAAGAAGGGAACCGTCTGCTACACAGGTTACATTTATTTTTGATTGATTTGACATATACACTGACTGTGGACGTATTATGGCATGTGGGATTACACTACTTTTATATGTTTACTTACTTTTATAAAGATATTGCTACTTGTTTATTTTTTTTTACCATGGATGCATACTTTTTGGATTTGATTTGTGCTTCTCTCTTCTTTAAATATGTTCCTCTATTACTTTTATTTTTACCTTTTATCTGCACTGTCCTAATATAAGTCTCCCAACTGTTCGACAAACACAGGATTTCTAATAAACCAACCTACTTATAAAATATAATCAAATGATGCTTATCCAAGTGTGCTAAGTAGTTGCATCTTTCTGTGTGTGTGTGTGTGTGTGTGTGTGTGTGTGTGTGTGTGTGTGTGTGTGTGTGTAGCCTCTTGTAAACCAGATTCCTGCAGTGCCAACGCCGACTGTGTGGAGACTGTCGGTAACTACACCTGCAAGTGCCATCCTGGTTTCCTGGGGCCACGCTGTGAAGAGGGTGAGCTACATTTTAAACCAGTCATGACCTTTTTCTGTCAGCTAAATAAACTTAACATGCATTGTCTTGTTTTCGCTTGCTTTAGCAATCACATGCAAACCCCTGCAGGATCTAGAACAAGGTGACAGCGAGTGTTCCCAACCCTACGGGTCAAATCGTTTCAGCTCTTCCTGCCGTTTCTACTGTGATCTTGGCTATGACATGGTAGGCGAGTCCACTCTGCTTTGCCAGGCCAGCGGACTTTGGAACCTACCTGTTCCTCGGTGTCAACGTACGTCAACTGGGGTCCAACAATGTTCAAACTGTTACAGCTAGTGAAGAGGGTGGAACCAACGCAGAGGCCGGGAAGCCTTAACAGAAAATACCTTAATTTAAAAGGTTGGGTACAGAAAAGGCTAGGCAAACAAAGACTGGACTTAAATGCAAGCAGAACTGGATAAAGGGGGGGGGTCAACTAGTTGCAAAGCTAATGAAAAACAGGTGGAAGTAATTGAGACGGACAGACAATGAAAACAGGCGGGAAAACACACACTGTTAGGAAGTGAAAACAGACAAAACACAGGGAAAGACACATTTTTAAAATGTAAAAAGGACACACAAAAACCAATTGTAATTTAAGATACAATGAAAATATGTTTCCTCTCCTTTCTTAGTTGTACATTGTCCAGTCCTGAACCACAGCAGCATCAGGAACTGCAGCCACCCGATGTGAATATCTTTTATGGATTTCACCGCAGCTGCCACTTTTCATGTGACTTCCTATTGTGTAATACTTGACCATTGTTGATTTAAAGCCACCTTTTGATTATACATAGCTGGCCTCAAAGGGACATACAGGATGTGACTGTCTGGACAGTCACATCCTGTCCAGACAGCACTGCGTATCAGATTCAGGTCACAAATGTTATCACTATACTTCACACACACTTTTTGCAAGCATTGAGAAAACAGCATTGTAATTTAATCTGGGTGGGAAGCTATCCTTTCCTTTGTCTGTACGTTTACATACTCATGCTTTTCCTGTGTTTATATACGTGGAGTCATAATACATGTGTTTCATAAGAGCATTTCCATTGAGTTGACTGATATGTATCTGTATCCCCCCCTACAGTTAAAAAATGCTCCTCCGATTTCTTTCCTGTCGCGGGCAATGTGACATGTGTGGACGCTGTGGAGCCTTTCTCCTTTGGTTCACAGTGCAACTTCACCTGCCAGGAAGGCTACTCCCTGACCAGAGATGACACATACACCTGTCTGTCCTCGGGACAATGGAGCAACCCTACACCTACATGCGAAGGTGGGTCACAGAAATGATATCAGGGCTCCTGGAAAGCATCGAAATATTGTGTGCAATGCTCTGATGTGACTTTTTCTTCTGCAGTGGTGCAGTGCAACCGTTTAAAGACTCCACCCCATGCCTCCATGCAATGTCAGGACCCTTTAGGAGTGCCCAGCTATGGCTCAATGTGCTTTGTGCAATGTGAAGAAGGATTTGATCTGATTGGTGGAAACATGACGAAATGTTCTGCACAGGGAAACTGGAGTCATGAACTTCCTGTTTGCCAGGGTACGTGATTTAGTCTGTTCTCTTTGCTCTTTTATCTGAACTAGTTCAGAGATTGTAATTTGTCACTCCCTGGTCTTTGTATATCTTAAAGCCAGGAGGTGTAACCCAATTAATCCTCCTCATGGCTCCTTATCCTGTTCTGACCCAAACGGAGCTTTCACCTTTGGGTCTCTGTGCACGAAAACCTGTGACGAGGGCTTTCTACTGAATGGGACAAACAGCACTGAGTGCACCTCTGAGGGTGTTTGGAGCACAGATATCCCACGTTGCTTAGGTATATCATACATCTTTGAATGGAAATCTGTTGATTGTCATCTGTAGGAGGACCCTTCATTTAATGATTAAGTTCTTTTGATTGTATTTTTTTATTATTTGGTTTTATTTCTCTCTACCTCTCCAGCTAAAAGATGTCCCACCCTGAGCTCTCCCTCTCATGGCTCCTTAGTCTGCTCTGGTCCCCATGGAGAGTTCAGTTTTGCTTCTCTGTGCACGAAAACCTGTGACGAGGGCTTTCTACTGAATGGGACAAACAGCACTGAGTGCACCTCTGAGGGTGTTTGGAGTGCAGACATCCCACAATGCTTAGGTAAGTCTGTTTTTCAGTACCACTTCACCATATGAAATTCAAAACACATCTTGCTGATCTTTTCCTCTCTGTGTTTCCCTCCAGGTAAAAGCTGTCCCACCCTGAGATCTCCCTCTCATGGCTCCCTAGTCTGCTCTGGTCCCCATGGAGAGTTCAGTTTTGCTTCTCAGTGTACATCAACCTGTAAGGAGGGTTTCATCATGAATGGGACGGCTGACACAGAGTGCACCTCTCTGGGCATGTGGAGCACAGATATCCCACGTTGCTTAGGTATATTATACATCTTTGAATGGAAATCTGTTGATTGTCATCTGTAGGAGGACCCTTCATTTAATGATTAAGTTCTCTTGATTGCATTTTTTTATTATTTGGTTTTATTTCTCTTTACCTCTCCAGCTAAAAGCTGTCCCACCCTGAGCTCTCCCTCTCATGGCTCCTTAGTCTGCTCTGGTCCCCATGGAGAGTTCAGTTTTGCTTCTCAGTGTACGTCAACCTGTGAGGAGGGATTTGTCATGAATGGGACAGCTGACATAGAGTGCACCTCTCTGGGCACGTGGAGCACAGATATCCCACGTTGCTTAGGTATATTATACATCTTTGAATGGAAATCTGTTGATTGTCATCTGTAGGAGGACCCTTCACTTAATGATTAAGTTCTCTTGATTGTATTTTTTTATTATTTGGTTTTATTTCTCTCTACCTCTCCAGCTAAAAGCTGTCCCACCCTGAGCTCTCCCTCTCATGGCTCCCTAGTCTGCTCTGGTCCCCATGGAGAGTTCAGTTTTGCTTCTCAGTGTACATCAACCTGTGAGGAGGGATTTGTCATGAATGGGACGGCTGACACAGAGTGCACCTCTCTGGGCATGTGGAGCACAGATATCCCACGTTGCTTAGGTATATTATACATCTTTGAATGGAAATCTGTTGATTGTCATCTCTAGGAGGACCCTTCATTTAATGATTAAGTTCTCTTGATTGTATTTGTTTATTATTTGGTTTTATTTCTCTCTACCTCTCCAGCTAAAAGATGTCCCACCCTGAGCTCTCCCTCTCATGGCTCCTTAGTCTGCTCTGGTCCCCATGGAGAGTTCAGTTTTGCTTCTCTGTGCACGAAAACCTGTGACGAGGGCTTTCTACTGAATGGGACAAACAGCACTGAGTGCACCTCTGAGGGTGTTTGGAGTGCAGACATCCCACAATGCTTAGGTAAGTCTGTTTTTCAGTACCACTTCACCATATGAAATTCAAAACACATCTTGCTGATCTTTTCCTCTCTGTGTTTCCCTCCAGCTAAAAGCTGTCCCACCCTGAGCTCTCCCTCTCATGGCTCCTTAGTCTGCTCTGGTCCCCATGGAGAGCTCAGTTTTGCTTCTCAATGTACGTCAACCTGTGAGGAGGGATTTGTCATGAATGGGACGGCTGATACAGAGTGCACCTCTCTGGGCACGTGGAGCACAGATATCCCACGTTGCTTGGGTATATCATACATCTTTGAATGGAAATCTGTTGATTGTCATCTCTAGGAGGACCCTTCATTTAATGATTAAGTTCTCTTGATTGCATTTTTTTATTATTTGGTTTTATTTCTCTTTACCTCTCCAGCTAAAAGCTGTCCCACCCTGAGCTCTCCCTCTCATGGCTCCTTAGACTGCTCTGGTCCCCATGGAGAGTTCAGATTTGCTTCTCAATGTACATCAACCTGTAAGGATGGATTTGTCATGAATGGGACGGCTGACACAGAGTGCACCTCTCTGGGCACGTGGAGCACAGATATCCCACGTTGCTTAGGTATATTATACATCTTTGAATAGACATCTGTTGATTGTCATCTGTAGGAGGACCCTTCATTTAATGATTAAGTTCTCTTGATTGTATTTTTGTATTATTTGATTTGATTTCTCTTTACCTCTCCAGCTAAAAGATGTCCCACCCTGAGCTCTCCCTCTCATGGCTCCTTAGTCTGCTCTGGTCCCCATGGAGAGTTCAGTTTTGCTTCTCAGTGTACGTCAACCTGTGAGGAGGGATTTGTCATGAATGGGACGGTTGACACAGAGTGCACCTCTCTGGGCATGTGGAGCAGCGAACTACCCCACTGTCTGGGTAAAAAATCATAGGAGAGCTGAGCACTTGTGAGATTTCTTTTGGTCTGAAGCTCATATTTTTGATTGCTATCTGCAGCACAGCGATGCCCCCTACTGGACAAGGCCCCGCATCACGGCAGGATGAACTGCAGCCATCCGTACTCCCCCTTCAGCTATGGCTCCCACTGTGACTTTGAATGTAATGAGGGCTTCTGGCTGAGAGGAACACCAACTACAACATGCAATGACTCAGGCCACTGGAGTCAGGATCGACCCAGCTGCCAGCGTGAGTGCTTAGCTTAACTTGCTCTTGCTGTTGTGGTATTCACACAACTGATCCAATGTAAGGACATGTCATTTCTGTCTTTTGTCTCAGCGCTGCAGTGTGAGGCTATTCCTGCCTTGTCTGGATCCCTGTCTATGAACTGCTCCCATCCTCTGAGGAACTTCAGCTTTGGCTCTCAGTGTTTTTTTGACTGTGAAGAGGGATTCTCCCTGAATGGTACTGAGGTGTTGTTTTGCTCCTCCTCTGGGATTTGGAATGACAGCCTGCCCAACTGCATAGGTAAATCGATGTTTGTCTGTGTGCTAAAAAAGCTCATGAAGAACAGCCGAACATGCAGATATAAATAAGGTTTTGTTTAGCACAAAATGCAAACTACAGATGGGCTGATGTCTTTACATTTGAAGGAATTGGAGCGTATCGTAAAACATTGATAACATTTTGAATATATTTTGATCTTATTGTTGCACTGGAGAAAAAATGATCTGAATTCATCCAAAGGTGGAAATAAAAGTCTTTCTCACATTTTGGGGAAATCCAATCAATAGTCATTAAGAAATTGTAGTTATAACCTAATTGTGGCACTAAAGGAAGTCACCAATTAATAAGAATACATAATCTGCCAGCCATAAATGTCTATAACTCTTGTGCCAATCAGATAGATGTAATTAAGCGATCTGTGAAAGTTTACACGTTTACCTGATGGTGGCGCCAGAGGGAGAGTAAGGGGATCATCAGGATTCCTCTTTGCAAATGATGAACACTGTTTCAAACTTTCAATGTCCTGAGTCCAGTTATTGTTGAGATATTTCTGTTTAATCAAGAAAACATTTGTTAGGAATGAATGAAATGCATTAAAAACCATGATCTCTATTTGTTTCTGTAGGGGATATGCCACTGGGGGCTGACATGCTGCTGTCTTCAGGTTTAGGAATAGCCTACGTGGTCGGGCCGCTGGTCCTGGTAGTACTGGCTGTGATGCTTATAGTTGTTTATGTGAAGTTCAGGAAAAGAGGTGAGACCGACTGAAATGCTGCTGTACAGTTTCACGTATACAGCATGTTGGAGCACTCACAGTTTATTCCTGTTTCTGATCTTTGCAGGAGATAACATGATGTCTGAAGCACCAGCATGGGGAGACAGGGAGAACCCAGCGTTTGATTTTGACTCCTGATTTTTCTAATCATTTCAAATTCTCCAGCCTGATGCTTATAATTATTATACCAAGCTTGTTTATTATACAGCACTGGTACCTGAGAAATTGCACGTAGCAGCAATAGAGCTTTGCATTAATGGTTGTTTAAATTTCCACTCAGACACTCCTTAAGACTTTATTTGCAAAAGCGTAACACAGTGGAGTTGTTTTAAATCCCAGGCAAATTCTGCAAATTTAGCTTTAAATCCTTCACATTTTCTTATCAACAGCATAATTTACAGTCTATTTGCATCTTTTACTCTGTCTTACTTTTTAAGTTGCTTGATTGTCAATAAACTATTTAGAATTGTCTCTTTTAATGTATTACTGAATCACCAAACACCTCACAATGAGAGATTAATAGTTCAGTGTTTTGCCTAAGGACACTTTGAAATGTAGACTGCTAGGATCATGGATCAAAACCAAGACACTCTAATTAGTAGAGGACCACTCATGACCCACAGGAGGCTCAGGAGGGTTCGATCGACCCATTCCTTATCCATGTCCTTGTTCATTGTTACAGAATGGATTGACCCTGTGTTGCTCAGTTTACCCACATGAGAACTCCCCTGTTGGAACTAATACTGAGGGGTCAATTTAGGAAGTGACAGAAAACCTCTGAGGTTACCAGAATGCCACATAGTGTCAGTTTAGCACATTTAGTGGCCAGAAAGATTGTGTCGCTGAACGGTGAGAAAGTGATCTATTATCAGTCTCAGCTCAATGTGTCACACTGGGCACTGATCCCACTTTTAGGGACAATACACTGACACAGAAGAACAGTATCCTGGATTAACACGACACTCACATGTTGTCGAAAATGTACTTAAAATTAGGGCTGATTGTATTTACTAATTTAGCTGTAAATCCATTGTCTGGATTGTATTGAAATTCTTCCGTATGGCTGTATCTACTGTATTGAGTCTTCCCTATCTGTGCCAAACGTGAACCCCCAGACTCTAAATATGAGCTGCCAATGGAGTGTCTTCAGCAAAGCGTGTGCATCTGTCTTGGCGCTGCAACAGCATGAAGCCAATTATAGCGGTTAAAAGACAGAGGGTTTGTGGCCTGTGGTTGGCATGAAGGGTGCAATAAATAACCACACTGTCGACAGGAAACTGTTTGGCTACCGTCAGAATAATAATGAGGTTATTGCTACCCGCTGTGACCGTATGATCACGGTTTGATTATTTTTCACATCCCACCCACTGGTGCTGGCAACCATGCGTACGTGCCAACTGTGCACAGACTCGCGCACAAGAGGAGGAAGAAAGGCTGCAGGTGAGCGGCGTGGATTAATTTCCTCATATTTAACTCTCCCTTCATCTGACGATACAAGGAGGTACATTAGGGTGCTTCAGTCCTTAGAACAAAGACTGTTGTTCGACCTAACACACACACACACACACACACACACACACACACACACACACACACACACACACACACACACACACACACACACACACACACACACACACACACACACACACACACACACACACACGTAAGCAGCAGATGTGGAATATGTATTCGGATGCTTTACTTTATGGAGTAAAAGTACCTAACATCAATTTCTAAATTCTTCATTATAATTTTATGTCCTGCATTTCAAATCTTACTTTAGTAAAATAACCAAAGTATTATCAGCCAAATGTACTCAAATTAAAAGTAATCATTGAGCAAAAAAATTGCCTTTCAGTGTGTTTAAAATGATATTCATATATGTGACATCTTTAGATAATATTATTCCATGAAGTATACTTTTACTGTTGTAGACAAACAAAGTTCTGGTTGATTTCTTATTGTAAAATATTTCAATAATTTGAATATTTTGTGTCTTAAATTCTTAGTCCACTAGTTTAACTTTTAGAGCTGCATTTTGTCAAAAGTAGCTAAAGATGTTTAATAAATGAAATGGATTCAAGTGACATTTTTTCCTCTTAGAAGTAGTGGAGTAGAAGTATAGAGTAGCATTACATGGAAATACTCAAGTGAAGGACCTTCAAATTCTACTTGAACTGCCCTGAAAAAACTGAAACGTTGAATTTAATTAAATGTATTATATCAACAGAAAGATGAAAGTAATAATATGAAGTTAAATAAAATATGTGGTTCAACTTAATATTATGACTTTAACTATCCTAATACAGTTATGTGAAATCTGTTGATGTAATACATTGAATTTAAGTCAACATTTCAGTTTTTTCAGTTTACTGTACTTACTATAAGTACAATTTTGAGGTAAATGTAACCAAGTACTTCCCACCTCTGGCCAGCAGACACGTGGAGCAGATACAGACGCAGATACAAAAGCAGAGAAACACACACTCATACACTCTGCTGCACACTTCTGCAGCTCTGCTTGGCAGTAGCATACCTCGGTGACAGACAGTTAGATTGTTCCTGACCATTGACTTGCGCTCTCTGCTCGGCGAGGTCTGATTTCATAGTGGGAAATATGAGATGGGTCCAGGAGAGGGTTCACGGCTGGGGCAAGGAGGCACTCCATACAGTGGGGCTTCATATCTCCGTGTCACCCTGGGCATTCTCCCCTGACACAGCTTTCAGCCCCTCCGTTGTCTGGAGGGTTTTCTCAACCTCCCTCCCCAGGATCGGTGCATTCCAGCTGGGCACAGAGCCTGGGTGGTCCCCCTCCTTTCCCCTCCAGTCCTGTATGACTGTGAGGAAGGAAAAGGCAGAAAAATGCAGCGAGGGCCTTTGACCGCGAGGAGCACAATGTGAGCGTTGATGATGGCGGCTTGGATGTGATGCTTACCTGCCACTGACCCATACAGCTGTCATAGCCCGGCGTTTCACAATCTGATGATCCACCCAACAGCCGCTGACCTGTCACCTAGATCGGACTGATAAGCACCGAGGATGGACTGACCCGGCTCTAACCCTCAGCATGAATACCCCATCTTCATCATAAATCAGCCCCACATTTTACACATTCACTGTATCATACAGTATGCCTATCATCTCTGACCCCAACCATGTCCTGAATGGCGGATACGGACTGTTAGCAACAAATTGGAGATACAGAACTCTAAGAAGATTTAATAATGTCAGACTGAAGCATTATTTTGTGCACCAGTCAACACTGAAACATTGACGTGCACTAAATGTATTATAGCAACAGATTCCACATACCTGAATTAAGTAAGTTGAAAGCAATAATACAAAAAATATCGCTTCAACTTAATATTTTTGCTTTCAACTAACCTAATACAGTTATAAAACACAACACATTGAATTAAAGTCAAAGCTTCAGTTGTTTCAGTGCATCTTCATCATAAATCAGCCCCACATTTTACACATTCACTGTATCATACAGAGAAGTCTGAACCCAACCATATGAACAGAACATATGGATTATGGGAGATACAGGGTCCCGCGATTTAGTTAGACTGAAACCTTTTTTTGTGCACCAGTCTAACCTCAAATTAAATGCAGAGCTAAATCCCGGGTCTAAAGTACGTTAGAGGGTCTTGAGCACACTGAAAACACTAAAACGTTGCCTGAAATAAATGTGTTGTATCAAAGAATGTCACATTGCTGTATTAGGTTACTAAAAAGCTAAAATATTAAGTTGAACCTAATATATTTAATTCAAAGTTGATATTATTGCTTCCAACTACCCCTTACATTTAATTAAAGTCAACTTTTCAGTTTTTTCAATGCATGTTTCTCTACATTCTTGTGAGTTTTAAAAAATGTTCTTCTCTTGTATCTTGTCTTAAATATTTGTCCTTGTTCATGTTGCAAATGGAGCTGCTGTGACACAAGGAAAATGTCAGACTGGATCTGACAATTGCGTATATCGTATCGTATAACCATTATTTATTGATCATTGTTTATCCATTCAAGATAAACATCATACACACATTGTGAGAATAAATACACACAAACAGTTATTTACATTAGTAGATGCAGATAATAATCAAACAGAGAGGTCAGCGTCGTGCATACACAGGAGCCTGTGTCGTACGGATTGTAAAGCATTAGAGGCAGTTGTGTAATCATGTTTAAATGCACATGCATGTTGGATATTGCATGGCGTCACATGTGTACCCACGTCTCCCTTTTGCAACCACTTCTTCATTTGTCTTGTGCACGGTGCAGACAGAAAGGGATGAGGGAGACACAGCGTTTCTCTCCGAGTCCGATCTCCACCCTCAGGAGGTGAAGTAAGAGTCCTGCATGGAGTAGAGGCGGTCGATGGGGGTGAGCAGAGAGGAGTCCCCCAGGGAGAGGCAGTCGCTGTCCGCCACGTGACACAGAGCGTCTCTGTCCATGTCTCCGTACAGACCCTTAAAACCTGGAAAATACACAATTAAAGGTATTTCAAGATGTGCAAAACTATGTGACATATATGCCAATATATTTACTCATGCCAATACACATGTCTCTAAAACAACATTTAACTTTAGTGGTAGGGAAGTGCTGAATTTTATAATTGAATCGTACTTTTGTATATCATTTTGTTCCTAATTTCCATTTTTATATATACATATTTAGGACTCCTGGACAGAAAATTACACGAGTGCTTAAGTGAACTAAAAGTAAACAGCCACACAGAAACTATAATGTTTCTGGTACTTTAAATATTTAATTTGGTCCCATGCAAAAAAAGAGAACATGGTATATTCTGAAGCACATTGACACAGAGCAGGAAACATTGCTGCAAATCTGGAGAAAACTAGGATCTACGTGTGAGAAAATGAACAAATTATAATGCAGTTTAAATGATAAACTCTGTATTCATTCTTCTGATACTGCACTGCTGAAATAAAACCTTTGTTGTTCTTAATTTTTTTAGTTTGTTCTTACACACCATTAATCACAAAACCCTTGTCGGGCATCCTTCTAAACATAATTCTCCGTCACGGTTTGACAGCGCTCTTTACCGTAGGGGTGCATGTGATCCCCCGGCATCTGAGGAGGGGTCAGGCCCTGTCTGAAGGGGTCCATGTCATAGTCCTGCTGCTCCAGGGAGGTGAGTCCCATCTGCTGCTGCTGGATGTGAGTAAAGGAGGAGCCCAGGTGCTCCAGCTCAGAGGTCAAGCTGCCACAGGAGGGCGCTGTGAGGCACAGGAGGAACGCAGGAGTGAGTTTGCTGCTGGCTTTTGTTCCCTGTGCTTCATTTTGATATATTGAGTCTTTTTAAAGCGCTATTAAATAACGTGTGGCCATCAAAACTCACATAAATCAGGAAACTTCTTCCTTTTAAATAAATAAAAATGTGTATATTTACATTGCATTTTTCATATTTAAATGTTTGCATACATAATATTTTAAGTAGTGGGTTTGTCTATGTCTGTAGTGTATTCTAACTTACCTTGTGTATATTATATTGTGTTTGCTATAAATACTATATCTTATCCATTATCCATTTTTACTGTTTATTTTATTTCTTTATCATTTTATATTTGTTTTGTTTAAATTAAATTGAATATTTTCTTCTTTAAACTTCATGTTTTATGTTTTATATTTTTGTATTTTTTTCTATCTAATCTAATATTGATAAATACTTTTTTTAATTTACCAAAACATTTGAAGACATAATACTTTAAAATAAAGGTTTTAAGATATCATTTCACATGGGAGTAATTATAATATATTTTTAATTAAAAAACGCGGACAGTATAATACCTGTGTGATGTGATGTGTGCTCGCGCGGCTCCTGAGTCTGCTGCTGCTCCTGCTGCTGCTGCTGTCTCCTCGCCAGCTTCTTCATCTGAAACATACATTAGCAGACATTAATCTCACATGCAGGCCTACTGTAAAACATCTCCCTCACTCCACACTCCCTCTGCCACCCAGGCCTACGAGTGTGTTCACTCAAAGTATTAACAGGGAGGTAGAGGACATCTTTCAGTGGCGGAGGGAACCCACACATGAGCCCACTTTGTGAGGAAATATGGGCTTTAATCTGCAGTGATCGCAGCGAGATGTCATCAGTTTCCTGTATGAACAGATAACCAGGCTGATTTCCACCTCTGGCACACAAACACGGTGCAGAAAGAGTCCTTTTATTAGTTGTGTGTGTGTGTGTGTGTGTGTGTGTGTGTGTGTGTGTGTGTGTGTGTGTGTGTGTGTGTGTGTGTGTGTGTGTGAGAGTGTGTGTGTGTATGTGTGTGTGTGTGTGTGTGTGTGTGTGTGTGTGTGTGTGTGTGTGTGTGTGTGTGCACTTTGTATTACTTTGGCTCTTTGGTTCTGGAACCAGACCTGCACCACCCGGACGCTCAGACCCGTCTCCGCTGCCAAGGTCTCCCTTACCTTGGATTAAGATTCAGTTGGAGGGGGAAGAGTAAAAAAGGGAGGGAAAAATTAGAAAATAGAAACACAGAAGAGGTCACTTGAAGGTTGAAAACAAAAAAAATATTCCTCCACCAATTCACCTCAACAAGGAGGAGAGGAGCAAGGTGTTTGGAGGGGAAATAACCACTTTCTTAAGGTCTAAAACGTTTGACTTTGTATAAATTCAAGGCTTCTTTCTAATGTAGTATTGCATATTTACAAAAAACATGAAACCAACACATAATTCAGTGGTAAAACAGTCTATAAAATGTGAAGCTCTCACTCAAAACATATATAAAACAGCTGTAAAAATAAATAAGGTACCCGTCCTGTAGAGATTTTGTTTTGTAGCATGCTCATTTCTAAGACTAGTCTGTGTCAAAGGCTCATTAAAATGACAGATTTGTTGGTAACAGTAAGAATGTTGACAGAAAACCAATGATATTTTCCGTGTTGTTTCAGATGGACACCCTCCATGCAGAAACACGTTGTGGGACATATCAGGGTGAACTCAGAATAATCCCCTTACCTTTCGGCAGGGCTTCGATGAGACCTCGAAGGAGGCTTTAAAGGTCCGTCTCTGTTGAGTGGTCAGAATAGTGCGAGGCCTTTTGGGACGTTTGCTCTCCAGATCTTCTGATCTAACTCGTCTTCCTGCAACCCTCACACACCCCTCCTCTTCTTCTTCTTCATCTTCACTTTTACCTGGTGGGCAGACATGATTTAAAGCACATTTTGATTCACCTACAGGGCATTCACATAAAGAAGCAGACTTGGAAAAAAAGAGGACAAACTCATGACAGCAATGTGAGATGTTCATGCATCAGTTGCATTCAGTTTTTGCATTTGTAGTTTTTGTTTTGTTTGTTACTTTTTTACTTTCCTTATTTCCACCTTAATTTGTGGTTTCCTCTATTTCCAAGAGAGACACATAATGCCCCTCGACCACTTGAATGTCTTATTACGTCGATGGAAATTTGTAGTCAGTAGTTTTAGTGTTAGCCGGAATTTGATCGTTATTTAATTCTTAATCTCGTTGTCTTTCCATCTCAAAGTTGAAGGGAACTCCTCCGTAGCATTGGGATATTTTGACCCAGTGTTAGTGTTTCTTTTTAATATAAGTGTTGAGTTAAACCAAACCCAGACGTGGTTATTTGACCCAGCACTAGACACAACAAGCTCAAGTTGTACTTTAAGACTGTAACTGTACATGAACAACTCCTGAAGTTTAACAAACCCTTACAGTTTGTAGCACATAGTGGAAGATCGTCACAATTTGCAACCAACTTTATTTTTGGTATACGGCCCAACAGTAGAACCGGCTCGAATCAATCCTTTGTATTGCTGGTTTTCTAACCCTGTATTGCATCATAAGTTTGGATTGTGTACATGTACACACACACACACACACACACACACACACACACACACACACACACACACACACACACACACACACACACACACACACACACACACACACACACACACACACACACAGCCTGTGCACAGTGTGTACCTGTGTCAGAGGAGGTGGGGCTGGCCTCACTCTGGTGGTAGTCGTCTCTGGCACACAGTAGCCGCCCCTCCCTGAGGACGCAGTGCTCTCCGGTCTGCAGGCGGCAGGAACAAACGCTGCAGGTGAAGCAGCGCAGGTGGAACACAGCGGCCCCGGCACGCATCACAAGGTCTGCGGGGGAGACGGCCTCAGCACAGCCCCCACAACGCACTGCAAACAGACTGAAGAGAGGGAGGTGGGGTGTTACAAGGGAGGAAGTAGAGAGGAACTGTGAGAGCTCAGTAAATATCAGAGAGTCAGGCTTTTGTTTGGAGCTTGAGTATAAGCTGAGACACTCGAGGACCCCTCACCTCAGTAAGAAGGGTCTCCATGAGAAAAAAAAATGCTTGGTTGACTCGGGGAATGTTGCTGAGTCGAGCTGTCACTCAAAACAACTGCCAACCTGTCTCCCCCCCACTCCCCACCTCCTCCTCCTCAGACACATACCCTTAGCATGGCGGGTGTGCATCTTAGCGCCTGGCAACCGGGACTGGTGGGCTTAGCCTCAGAGACTGTTGCCGTGGCTCCGGCTGCCTTGTCCGAGGCTGTGCTCCTGGGGAGGCTGGAGAAAAAGCTCTCGGCAGGCCATGGCTCCAGGCAGAGGGGGGGAATCAGACGTCCTGGTGGGAGAGGCTGAGCCGCCGGTCCCATGAATTATCCGCGGAATTATCCCTAAGTCTGCTTAACCAGAGCGGGACAAAGGCCGAGCCGGCCCCCGAGCAGCAGGACTATTGTCCACTGGCTGGCATTTTGGGTCTGTCCCGCAGGATGATGCGTCATCATTCAGGATCTGCAGTCTGTCTGCAGACCGGACCGGGTCACCAGACCAGGCAGAGCACGGGCATGAGAAAGGGACAGCTTTTTTTGTTTTCACATAGAAATACTTCACATGGCCCGTAAGGATTCACATATCACTGATCCCAGCTGAGATTTATTTCTTCCTTGTGCAATTTTGTAGCCGTTAGTAAAAAATAGGAACATTAAAGTTAGTTTAAAATAACAAAGAACGTACTTCTGCTCAAAGCAACTGCTCATAGACAAATGTAAACAACTGTAAACTTTGGAATAACAGAATACAATAACTGTCATCGTATTATATAGTGAATTATATTGAAATATTTAGTAGAATAAGTCGTGATAATTGTATTAGAAATTAGAATATTCATAATAATGTCATTTTAATATTCACCTTACACTGGCTACCAATGCGGTCAACAGCGGATTTGATAAATACATATTTATGTTTAATTTCTTTTACTTTTTAAAATGTGATGCTTAAAAAGAAATCGTTTTAAAGAAACATTGAATTCCTTATGTATATTGTTCTTACTTGTCCCAGACATACATAGTTATGGTTTTTAATAAAAGGAGGGTAAGGATTCGCACCGTTCTACAAATAAATGAAATACCATGAAAATGTGGCACTATTATACCTAAAGCAATTTTGACTAAACCTGAAAATAAGTCAAAAATATCTGCAAATTGTTATTAATGTGAGACAAATACTCCACATAAGCTTTTTCAAATGGACCAAATATTTGCATTTGACTTCGCTAATTGCAATTTAGCACAATATTTACCAACAAACACATCCTCAGACTAAACAGAGCAAACACCCAGGTTGAGACGTCCCTGTCACCGGTGTGCAGCATCCTGAACTCAAACATACCCGGGACCCCTCACTGTTGCCGGGGGGTCGCCAGGGTAACCGTTAAGCCCATTCCCAGCAGCTCAGGAGGGTCAGTCGGGCTGCTTGACCCATCCGAGTCAGCCGCCTCACGGCCTCAATGGTATGCGCCTTTAATATGGCCACCATACCGTCTGTGGTATGTGCATTCCTGTGGCAACAAGATGCACCACTGATAGGTTTTCAAAGGAAGTGTGTCGGAGCAAATACCCGGAATGTTCTCTTTATGATGCTAATGCTAAGTGTCAGTGAAGTAGCTACTGTGGGCATTACAGATCATTTAGAGAAACCTTTTTCCATTATGTGCCTCATCCAGTTCGTTGTTAATGCAAAGGTAAGAGTACCTTCCGATGCTTATGGAGGAGCTCAAGGTGTTTAATATTTCAGAGTTTCCGTTGACATGATTGGCCCACAGAGGCGCTGCCAGGAGAGCGGGAACACTCCGTCACGCTGGATTTAGACGTGGCAATTAGTGACAAGATCATTACGGAGAAATAAGTCAGCAGAAATCCTCCTCGCTGACAGGGCCAGGGGCAGACACTCTCAAAGCAGATGCACTGGATAATAAGATGAGTGTCTGACAGACACACACACACACACACACACACACACACACACACACACACACACACACACACACACACACACACACACACACACACACACACACACACACACACACACACACACACACACACACACACACATTATAGTTGTATTGATAAATGTGCTGGTATTTATAAGTTGATCCGTGCTATGATCTGTGTTTATGATTGTTAGTAAGACTGTGTATGATGTTGTGTGTAGTTGCCCAGGGACTACAGTGGGAAATTGGCTAGCTTTTATGTATAGTCATAAGAAGACACACACACACACACACACACACACACACACACACACACACACACACACACACACACACACACACACACACACACACACACACACCCTCTCTCATTGTTCCTTCCCTGACTTCAGCGCTGACCTGTGGCAGACAGGCTGCAGCTCTAGTGGACATGCACAGAGATCTTGTTTCTGGATCAGGTTAACCTGGATCTTTTGCTACACACACACACACACACACACACACACACACACACACACACACACACACACACACACACACACACACACACACACACACACACACACACACACACACACACACACACACACACACACACACACACACACACACACACTCCGACAGAGGACATGTATCAGATACACATCTGCGGGTCAAGTGCGCCGCCAGTCACACCGCTGATCTGACGACCAATCTGCTGTCCAGGGCCACATGACCGCTGAACCGTTCAGCCAATCTAAATGTACCGACAACCAGAGCGAGCTAAACAAAACACATTGTCATACAGGAGTTTGCAGACTGCGTCATTAAATTACAGAGCAGGCTGTGTGTGTGTAGTGTGTGTTGTGTGTGTGTGTAGTGTCCTGTTTGTGGCTCGGGTCAGGCAGAAATGGACATGAATTGGTCATTATATCCATATCAGCAGTGAGTATTGTCAGTCTTTTCTAAATGTCATTAAAAACACAGAAGTCATCAGATGGTTTTTGGGTTAGATTTGAGTCCTCCATGATGTTTACAATTATAAGGAAGAGGGTTAGGGTTAGAAAAAAATATATATACAAGTCCTCTGAATCACAGTTTGCCTTATCTACGTTTTGGAGCATGAGTTTAAAGATATCTGATTAAGCATAATGGATATAATATTAAGGATTTGTATAAGTAATGCCCTGTTGATGCACGTTTTTGACCTTTTCTTTTGTTGTTTATTTTCTTGGTTATTTGATTTACAACTCTTCTTGAATACAGGGTAAGCTGTGGTTAAAGTGTCCCTACATATGAACCCTCTGCAAGCTCTGGCATTAATCTATATATTAATCTTGACATAAATAAACCTCACATTTCTGATACTAGATCTTTATGTATCGGATCTACCAATAAAAGCAAGCTCTGGTGATCTTGGATTAAAGAAGACATGATATTAAAGTGATTTAAATGGTAGCGTTATAATTTTTTAACTCCCATAAACAAGTCAAACCTGGGGGTCTGGTTTGCATTGCTGTACATCACGAGCAAAAGGAAAAACAAGGCGCTGTTCAGACAAAAGATACAATATGGGGTAATAGACAAATGTTAAATAAATACTCCTCCCTTATAACCTGACTTTAACCCAGTCCTGGACCATATAAAAGAGCAGAGTTTGCAGAGCTAAAGAAACACTGGCACACTTTCCACACCCTCATGGAGGACAGAAGTGGTGCTCATGTGTTTCAGGGTGTCATAACCCCGGACAGGAGCAGCAGAGAGGTGCAGGGAGCTCTGGCACCCGGCCTCCTGCTAATTGGTCAGCTCAGATATCTCACGGTCGGCTGGGCGTCGTCCCATCGCTCGACGCTCAGGCTGCTGTGAGCGGATCCTTCCAGATGCCGCTGCACGTTAACGCCAGGGCCCATGGAGCGCACTGTCCCCCAAAATAAGTTCACACCATCCTCACCGGCTCTGCCGCAGGATGCTCCAGACCTTCTGACATATGGCTCTGCGCTCCTAATTACCTCTCAGTGCGGATTTTCGGTCTGCTTTAGCCAAGTGCTATGATCTGTACTGATCACGTTCAGCACTTTGAATGGTGTGGATTTACCATCAGAATCAGAAATTAGTCCCAGAGCGGCGACATTTACAATGTTACGGCTAACGGCACACTGCAGATAAAAGGCAAGAATAAATTAGTAGACTAAAAAGAACCCACTCTGACTTCCATTTATCATTTGTTAAAATGTTTACACAAGTCCTTTATCCTCTAAAACATGTCAGGGTTTCAATATTCTGTTAACAAAGCTAGCTCCAGCACACCTGCAGTGTAGTTTAGTCAGAAGTGGAAGAAGAACTCAGATTATTTACTTAGCATTACTGAATTTCAAAAGAAAACCTGCATTCGAGTAAAAGAACTTCATTAATGTGATGAAAATATACATTTAGTACCAGAAGTAAAGTACCTGTTGGTAGTTACCCATTTAAGAAATATTTATAGCTAATAATCTGAATTTATTAGGTAACTACAACCTTCAAACGTAAAATAAAGTGTAGTAAAAAGTGCAACTATGGCTCCTAAAATGGATTGAAGTAAAGCAGCATACAATGTAAATACTCAGTTAAAGTACCTCAAAATTGTACTTTATTCAAGTACAGTACCTACTTGAATAAATGTAGGTTTTATATACCAACACTACATTTAGCTGATGGGAACACGATGGAGGGTAAGTGTAACATTTCTTGTTTCCCCGCCTGTTTGGCAGAACCACCAGCACTAAATTGTTCAGAAATAATGCGAGCTGCTGCCTGTTTCTATCTTGGCTCTTGTTCAGGTGTTTTGGAGGAGATATGAGGGGATGAGGTAGTGCTAGTGGGGGGGGGAGTCGGACGATGGGTGTTGATGGTGGGAGTTTTGGGGGGGACCGTCTCGTCCATCAGACCATATGTTGTCCCCAGCTTGCAGTTGCCACGCCAATGGGCCTCCAAATTTTAACACTTTTTGACAATGTGTCAGTTGAGCTCTACCCCTGGTCGTGTGCTGTGTGTGTGTGAAGGTGTGATTGTGTTGTTTTGTGTGTGTGTGTACATGTGTGTGTTTGTGTGTGGATGAACACTATGCAATAGTGATCTCACATTCCTGCTCCCTCGCCTCCCCTTCTTCCTGCAGTCACCTTGTTCTCTTAGTGCACTGTGCCAAGTTCCCTGGAAGTCGGCTTACACCATACAAACAAACACAACTACACACACACACACACACACACACACACACACACACACACACACACACACACACACACACACACACACACACACACACACACACACACACACACACACACACACTGAAGCTTTTGCCATAGTGTGAAATGTTCCCATATTAACAGCATGCTAAAGAAAGTACATATGTTTGAGTAACAAAAAAAGAGTTTCATTATTCCATCGCTTTTCTAGCTTTCCCTCTGTCTGTCGCTGACACACACGCGCGCGCGCACACACACGTGCACACACACGTTCTTAGTTATTATAGTCAAGGTCAGACCTGGACAAGGGTTCCGTTGTGAAAACAGACTTAATAACACACAGGACAACTGGGCCAAAAAATGGAATAAATGAATGATGTTTAAAATACAACTAAATCAAACAAACTGCATATAACAAAATTAAAAATGCTCTTTTTAAAAAATGGATGATAATGTTGGTAGTATATCTGCTACATATTTTCAAAGGTAAAACTGCATTATAACAGGACTAGGAGAAAATGTGCTGAACTATTTGGGTTTCAAACAAGAATGAGGTGCAGCTTAAATGTGATTACTTTACAATATTGTTTACATTTTAGAAGAAAATCCTTCTTTAGTCTTTTAAAAATGTGAAGTTTTTCTGTTTGTTTTTATCACTAATTGTCATAGTCACATGAGTTTAATAGTTCATCATTTTTAAAACCTAGTTAAATTGTAATGTTTTAGTGCAAGTGTGTAGAGCTAAATATCACATGTGCAATTGAAAAGTTGAAACCAGCCCCTCCAGAGTGAGAAAAAGGTGCTCAAGTGTTTCATGATTTCAGTTTTAACATCAAGAGAAAGGTAAGCAATAACAAAGACTCATGTATGTCAGCACTCACTCAGCATAGTCCCTCTTGCAGTAGAGTTTGTGGTCCCGCAGAAAGCAGGATTTTGTGAGCGCGTCCCCGCACGCGGCGCACCGCACACACTCCTCGTGCCAGAGGCCATCAGTGACTCTGAGCAGGAATCTGTCTGTGATCCTCAGGCGGCATCCGGCACACACCGCCCTCTGATCCATATCTGCAGTGACGGGGAAATCCTTTAATTAGGACACTTTTCCAATCAGCAGCACAAACACTGGCTAATTTTGCTGAGCTAAGTTTGGTGAACAGGTCACTAAACTGCGGATTTATTTCGATATAAATGCGCAAAAGTAGTGAAAAAAGGTAGTTTTAATTATTGCAAAAACGAAGTATTAAATATTGAGACTATTAAGAGTCAATTGTTGTTCATTGTTGTTTAAATTGACCAATAATAAGCTCGTTTGATGATGATCACGTGCCAAAATAGTGCAAAAAAAAAATCTTCAAATACTTGTAGTTGAATTCAAAAGTTTGACAAAATGTATTTCTTACATTAAAAGTTAGTGAATAAACCTTTGTTCATATAATAATTCCATCGAGTTTCACTCACCTAAGCATGCCTGTCGATCCACCATTTCAGCCCTCTGAAGAAACAAAGTGAAATCAACGTTTTAAAACCAATTCAGGACAAATTTAAACCGTAAATTAACATTTTAAATAGAGATAATTCGTTTCAAACGCCATTACCTGTAAAGTGTGAGCTTCCAGGAGCTGTAAAAGTGTTGTTGTCGTCACTCAGCTCCTCAGAGCATCTCCGGCTGAAAGTTGCTGCTCGGAGCTTCAAAGTTTCTCTCGGATCTTGAGACGACCTCTCTCTGTCCTCCGATATCGACTAGCTTTCTATCAATTATCCTATTAGGAGTGAACGGGAAGGAGCGAGAGAGAGAGAGAGAGAGAGACAGACTGAGAGAGAGACAGAGAGAGATAGACTTCATCCATGTGCAGGTGCCGGTTACCTCTCTCCCCCTCCCTCTCTTACTCTCTCTCTCTACCCCCACAGTGGAGGAGGCTCAAAGTTACCAGAGAGTTTTTTTCATTACAAAGCAATAATGCATAAAGTGCTCGGGAAGTAAAGTGCAGGTTGAAAGGTCATCATTTTGAGAGATATAAGACAGACAGACAGACAGACAGACAGACAGGCAGACAGACAGACAGACAGACAGACAGACAGACAGACAGACAGACAGACAGACAGACAGACAGACAGACAGACAGACAGACATCTCAGTATCTGATTTTTCAACTTTACATTATATATTTTATTTAGATTATAAATTCCTGTTATGAAACAAGAATTGCTTTTTTCAAACCTTTAGATAGGTCTGTGTGTTTTAAAGACAACCTAAAATACTTGACTGATCAATTATTTTCCAGGCAGATAGAAATCAGAATCAGAATCAGTTTTATTACCAAGTGGAATTTGCTTTGGTATTTGTGGTGCATACAAAATACGTGGCAACACAAATAGTATACAAATACATACTAAAGCACTATTGATATTTTGAGAATATGTCTTTCAAATAATGTGATTTCTGTTCAAATAATATATATATTTTTCTAAACACACTTTTATGAAACAATGTCTGAACACTAACCAAACATGTGTGTACATTCTCTCTGATAGATCTCGGAGAAGTGAATTGAAGCCATGTCCAGCTCTACATTATTCCACATTATTTAGCTTGATTCTTTTAGATTTGCACTTCGACGGTATGTAACACCATTACTCGTTTTTACACCATCACAGATCTGTGTGATGGGGATGAGACGTCTGAGTTTCTTGAACACGACACACATCATGAGGAAGGAACAGGAGACTCAACGACGCTGAAGAAGATATGTGGACGCCATCTAGTGGACAAGATTAGAAACACAAATCGAAGGAACAGTTGTTGAAAATAGAACATATGTTTGGGAGGCTTTTGTACGGTGGCCGGTCGGTACAAATGCGCTACCCCGAATATCAACAAACGCTCTGCATGCATCAATTATTTGGGACGTTGAAGCGCGTTTGTACCGTTCGGCCACCGTACTTGTGTCTGTGAAATGATATACATACCTCGGGAGATCAATTGAATTAGAGAAAATTGATGATCTATCAATATATTATTGTTATGCTTGTTCTTCTTTAGATTCTGAACTGTTTAACTTTTTTTCTCCACCAATGATTAAGCTATATGCTTCAATAATCTATATCCTTAAATAGAAAAACCTCATTGTGTGTTATCACAGACACATAACAAATATGCAGTTTTAGACAATCGAAGATCAAAAGTAAAAATGTATTTGGATTTTAAAGGCAGTTTATCAAGAAGTCAAGGAATACCAGGAATACACCCTCCTGAAATTCACGTGTATTACCATGGTGTAGATATCTGCTATTTTGTTTTGGATTCTTTTACTTATTGAATAACAAATGCAAATAGTTGTAATCATGTACATTTCCCGGTTGCGGGACAAATAAAGGATTTCTGAAAAGATCAAATTAAAAATACCAATCAATACGAAAACTATATGCTCTTTTTCAATCCATCTAGCTTGACGTGTGATGCAGCTGTATAATATATTAAATAATAAAGAAGGATCAGACAAACAACGCATTTCAGACACATTTTTAAATAACTTTATTTTCAAATGTGTTTACAGAAATGTTGGATGGTTTCAGTTTTTTTTTATACAATTCTTCTTTGAATAAAATATGATTCTTATTTTCAAATTGCATTGGGTTGCTTTTAAAACGTCACCTGAAATTATATATTTACAAAAAGAGATCTGTTAACAATTCTATTAGAATTCATTTTGACTGTACTCGATCCTCCATCTCAAGACTCCCCCTCCCCACAACCTCAAAATACTTTAAAAAATGTCTTAATTACAATGTTCTGCTTGGTACAAAATATGCTGTTTTACAATTTGAATCAAGTCTTTTTTATATTCTGTCTTCATATCGCTGACAATGTGGGAGTATATACAGGGGGAAGGGGGGGCTGGTGTCATGTGATCTGATGTGGCGCCTCCAGCATCTCCATCAGGAAGGTGTCGATGGGTGTGTCTCCGATCAGCTTGAAGAAGAACAGGTGCTCCAGACACTTCAGGCCGATGGAGCGCAGCGCGGGCAGGCGGAGCAAGAGCTTAGCAAACCTGATAAATAAAAAGGAGAGGAGGAGGAGGAGGAGGAGGAGGAGGAGGAGGAAGAAGAAGAAAAAAAGAAGAAAGTGAGAATTATTGAGACAAAAACCAAACACTTTTTCGTCTTAGTCTTAACACTATCGTTTATAGTTTCAAATCAAGTCTTATGAAAACCGTTTCGTGAAGGCAGAAAATATGAGTCTATTTCATTAATTCTACATACATTTGAAAGTATCTGTAGTTTATCAGTAACAGAGTATTTTTTACCAATGATGTTTAGGTATTATTTCCAAATGCTTTCATTTTTAACGGTGACATTTTGAATCCAAGAACCTAATGTTAATGCAGTGTTGATTCATTACATCATTTAAACACCTACTCAATGAATTAGTTACTCCAGTCGGGTTTAATTTGATTCATTTCTACTTCGTTTTTTGTCTTTTAGCTCAAGCAAATTGACATGGTAGCTCTTATTTCACATGATCTGTAGAACTTGCTTAGCTCCCAACCGTGGCAAATGCAATAATCAATGCATCCATCTCTCATAAGCACTACTAGCCTCTATGTTAAGCTAATGCTGTTGCAAGTGTTTAAGAGTTGTGCAGGGTTGCTATCTGCATCTACATTGAGACATTCACTGCTCTTTTTAAACAACAGTGTCTGATATTGACTGGTTCTTTAATGTGATGTGTTTCCTACCTGCCAGGCTGGTCGGGGTATTTCTGTTTCGTGTACGACTCCAATGAGGCGTAAACCTTTTCCCTCAGCCCCTCAACCTCTGGGGGGTTCGAAAGACCTTTTGCATCTGAAATAAACAAAACACAGTCAGGCAAAGTGCGGGGTCATGACATTTAACTTATCCAGAGTATAAGCTTTTCATTGCTGTTTGGCACATTGTTTAAAAGGGAACAGTGATGGAGGCTGACCTGGGTTGAAGAGGACGATGGCTCGCAGGCAGCCGAGCTCTGTCTTATCCATCTGCATGTCTTTCATTTTGGACACTAACTCTGTCAGGACTCTGCAGGAGATGAAATGAATAACATAAGACTATTAAAAAATGAATGTTAATTACCAATAAAACCCTAATACAGACACCACTCCCATTTCTCCACACAATTCCATGTATAAAAGCAACTAAGACGAAAGAAGCCAACACAGGAATTTGTTAAACGTTTTCAAGACTCTGACCTTAAAATAGTTGAAGTGGTTTGATAGGGTTGTTGATTAATAATAACCCTTTTCATTTCACTGCATGTGACTGGCAACATCACTAGACTTTTTTAGCTATGAAAGCAAATGATAAAAAACAATATTTGTCTTTTGAAATAGCAAATATGACTGCTCTGTGACCAACAGGAGGAGGCTAAGGGTTTAGATGTGTAAACAAAGACTTTAAAATGACCGCAACTCTTGCATTGTCTTTGAATGCTACCTACCTATCAAAGATGGAGCCCACTCCTGCACTGTGGGCGCTGTTTCTGTGGACGTGGAGGCCCGTCGCCAACAGGATGCCGTCTTTTACCGTGACTGAGCGATGCGAGAATGAAGCGATTAAGAGCTCGTTCCAGCCTGGACGCAGAAAAATAAACATCCTATTATTCATGCCTTCAAGTACTTCTTAACTTGTTACGATTCATCAGATATTAAAGACTCTTAATAGGTCTGATGTTTGGCTTCTTTCCATCCCCCTTCAGGCCTGTGTATGACATGTCTCACCAGCAGAGGTCAGCACTGCTGGGACTTGGCAAATAGTCCAGTTATATTTGGTTTCTCTGCTCCATTAAACTACATGGCAAACTGTATTGGTTTAATGTAAAATAGTCAAATAAACTGCCTGCCTGGGGAAGAATAACAATCGCGAAGGAAATGCGACAGCACCAGCAGCACAATGATGTAAATTAAACAATGGTTTTATTTCCATTTTCCTTTTTTAACAAGCTTTTCTTCCCCTTTTCCCATCCATCCCCTACCTTGAAAGTCATGAAGATGCAAGTTTAACACATACTGTACATATGTGTTATATAAGAAAATACAACACAGTTAAGCAAGAGAATACAGAGACAAAGAAATGCTAATCAAAAAGAAAAAGCAAGAACGGATTACTTTGAATCCTCCCTTGCAAATATAGGTCTGTGAATATACTGTGTGTATGATGCATACATGGGAGAGTGTGTGTGTGTGTGTGTGTGTGTGTGTGTGTGTGTGTGTGTGTGTGTGTGTGTGTGTGTGTGTGTGTGTGTGTGTGTGTGTACCTGCTCGTAGTAGGATGACCTGGTCATCGAGGGGGAGATCTGAGAAGTGCGGGATCCGTTTTGGCCCACTCCACCAAGGTGAACAGCTGCTTGTCCGCTGCTTGGCAGATATTGGTGACGGGGTCGTTGGTCTGCAGAGGAGCAAGGAGGAAGAATTAGAAACAAAACAGTGAACAACTTTGGTGGTGAGCGACATCAGAGTTACATCTAAACTTGTCTGACAGCAGTGAGTGAGCAGGTGCAGCTGTGGCTATTTCTGCATCACCATTTCCTTTTAACGTTTTACTACATTCTTGACGTTTACACACACACAGGGGCAAAAAGATTAGGACCACCTTACAGTATAATGCAATCTAACCTAAGCATCAATCACTTCTTTTCTGTGTCATCCTTTTGAGTGGATTTATTGCTCAGCTGTTTGTTAGATGGATTGCATTAGATTGCACTGAGCTAGCCAATAAATGATTAACTCTGCATCCACTTCACTGATAATTGAACTCTGACCTTTACATGGTTTTGTCTGCATATCTAAAAAGCAACAAACAGGCTTAACAGTAGCTTGATTAAATTATGGAGTACCACCAGAGAATCGCTTGAGTAAGAATAACATATCAGGTTGTGTTCTTCATCTTTGAGCAACTTACTAATTAAAGCATGTCGTCAACCTAGCAAGTACATGGACCTCCCACAACAGCATTAGTCTTCACGCTGTGTACATATTCTTTGAGGCGAACATTATAACCCTTACATTGATTCCTCCCTCTGTCATGTATAACCTCCGCCTCATGATGAAAACAGATAAATAATTCATCGGTTTGACCAAACCAAGCTGTGATTCTCACCGAGTTGCTGGGGCTGCCTTCGCTGTACGCCTCTGTTTTGGGCTCCACAGCCACCTCAGCATCCAGGATCTTGTCCACAGGCATTTCCTCGTTAAAGCTGCTGGTGGACTCCACCTCGCTCTCCCCCCGCTCCCTCCCCCGCTGCCTCTCTTCCTGCACCGCTGCACATACACACACGCAAAAACACATGTATATTTCAGATCAAACACCCCATGCTTATTGTCCCTGACTAGATAATGTTAACCCTGCAGTGGATAATATAAAGAGACTGAACAGATCAACTATAAGACGAGTAAAGCTACATCCTCAAAGAAGGAAGAGTCGTAATCCCTTGAACCCAATCATTATTTGATCAACTAATTGGATTTAACAATGTCGGAAAATTCCCATCACAGTCTCTAAAAGCTGAAAATGAGGGTATGAAGTAGCATTTTCTATTTTATAGAAACCCAACAGCCAAACCCGAAAGATTTTCTCACATAGGACAAAGCAAATTAACACAATTAGATATGACTACCCCAAAAAAAAATGTTACTCATATTTCCACAAAGCCCAACTTAATATTGGATTCTTTGGGATCTTGACTAGAGTTGAACGTGAATTCCTGCAGAGCTGAACATTTCCTATCCTCTCCACATGCAGTTGTAATGATTGAAAAGAAGATCACGAACACAAGCTTAGAGCTCATGCCCAGACCGAAACCTTAAGCATAGCACACCTGCACACACACCTTCTCTCTTCATGCCCATGGCCAGGCACTTCTGGTAGCGACAGTACTGGCAGCGGTTTCGCTGGCGCTTGTCAATCAGGCACTCCTTCATATCTCGACATGTGTAGGTGAGGTCTTTACGGACCGTCCTCTTGAAGAAGCCTTTACACCCCTCACAGCTGTACACGCCGTAGTGCTTTCCTGTGGTAGAAGTCCAAAACATCAGTACTGCTTTCACACGGGAATATGCCTTGAGTCTCAGATTGAATATAAGCAAAGATGACCTGTGTTTCGGTACTTTTTTGGAGTCCCAATTGAAAGCATGTTTACCCTACACTCCACAAAAATAAACCCTTTGTAAATGCATTAACACAGAGCAACAAAGATTTAAGCAACAGCAAAAACAAACAAAAGGAAAGCAATGATAAGCAGAATAAAACCAATAAGTTAAAATAAATAAACAGGTCCCTTGAAGACAGAAGACAGTTCAAACTGTTTCTAATAATCACTTTATTTTGTTATTACGACTTATTTACAATTTGTGAAAATGACTGGCTCCTGCAATGCTTTTACATCTTTATCTACTGTTTATATATTCTGTTTTATTTTAGCATTTAATAATGTCTGCTCGCCTTTTTTTTACATGCAAGTCAACTCCAAAGAGTCACCCCCCAGGGGAACTCCACAGGTCAAGGTGATCCGCTCAGCTGTATGATCACCAATGGCAACAACAAAACCCCTGCCTTTGAGATCTGATCCAAACCGATTGAGGACTCTGCTGGATAATCTAAGCCACTCACAGCCAAAGGCGGCACTAACAACAAGCAGCAGCAAAAGTGTGGTTTTACCTGAGCCAGATGAATGTAATTTACCGCCTTAAGTACTGCTTTAATGATGTCTGAACCCAGATGGTAATCTTTCGACCTGTGGGAGCTGTTTTTCAATAGGAGAGGCTTGAAAACTGCTTTTTAGTGATTCAAAAATGTTACGAGTAGCAACTTCTTTAGTGCTGATAGTATTGACTGTTTACGATGTGTGTTTGCAGCAGTGGTCTTTATTTCATCGTAGAAATGTAAGACCAATAGGATATTTAAACTGTTTTATCAAAGGAGCAATCTTTTTTGCGCTTACTTTGAAACACTAAGTCAGGTGTGTATGTGTGTGTGTGTGTGTGTGTGTGTGTGTGTGTGTGTGTGTGTTGGGGGATTAGTTAGCGTCTCAACAGTTGTAAATCAAACACAATACTCTTGTTGATGTTGTAGAAAAAAGTGAGTCCATTTTTGCTTAATAAAAATAATGAATTGTCTTTATCTCAAGGTGCTCAGAGACGCTTTACAAAGATATAACATATAAATCCAAATCAAACTCACATAAAAACAGTTAACACTAGGAAACGAATCGACGCTTCTTTCCGAAATGTTGCAATACCTTTCAGAGTTTTACGATCAAAATGACCAAAGAGCAAATCAGCACTGCACTCATAAACCTGACAAAATGCCTCAAAAGTAACCTTGACATGTATTGGTTTTAGCCATCTGTCCTTCAGTTATCTGCATGGAGATGTGTGTGGTTTGTGGGGAGTGTATATGTGTTTGCCCGTCCCTCTCTCTCCCCCCTCCTCCTACCCCTCTGACATTACCTGAGGAACGGTCACCACATATGGAGCAGATGTGCTTTGACATTCCCCCGGGGCTCGTGCACTGGTAGTTGATGTTTCCCAGGTTCTGTAGGCCTGGTGGAGGCTTGATGTCCTCAGAGCTGCTAACATTGTTCATAGAGTTCATCTGGGGATGACAAGAAGAGAGAAAAGAGTTTCAGCTGAAGTGGTCAGAAACAAAGGCGAGAAGGAAGCAGAGAGGAAGTAAGAGTGAAAAGTGTCAAGCTGTCTCATGACACTCGTCACCTTCCTCTATTTTCTAATTCTGTCTTCCGCTCACTCATGTTATTTCTCCTTCTTCCCACCCACACACTTTATTGTGAAAGTGATATGAAATGCTGGCTCAATGGGTGGGGCAGAGGGTTCTGTTAGAGCCTTGTCATACAGGTTTTTCTTAAGTGTTTGTGGACAGGGAGAGGTGCATTAAAGCAGTCATGTGCAGAGAGTGCAGTTCTCAGACACAAACAGCAGAGGGCACTAATCTAGTCCAGTAGTGGCTCAGTCATTAGGGGCTTGGACTGGGAATAGTAGGGTCGCCGGTTCAAGTCCCCGAACAGACTTGAAATATGGAAAGTGGACTGCTACTTGGAGAGGTCCCAGTTCACCTCCTAAGCCCTGCTGTGGTGCCCTTGAGCAAGGTACCGGACACCTCCAATCCCCCCTCCCCAATGCTCCACGGGCGCTGCACAATAGCTGCCCACTGCTCCTAGTACTAGGATGGGTTAAATGCAGAGGACCAATTTCACTGTGTGTGCTCTGCTGTGTGCATGTATGTGACAAATAAAGAGGGTTTCATCCTCCGACTCTATCTATCTTCTATCTCTGTAGAGTCGTCATCTGAGAATGGGGAAATTGGGGAAAATCATGAAAAAACAACAGACACGTTCGTTTCACCAGTCCAAATCTCTGTCTTTATTAATCATCAGCTTCTTCTTATAACGGGGAAACCGAAATTCAAACCTTAAATAAAGTAATTCTGATGCCACTAAATCATTTCATATGGGACTTTTCAGTAAAACCTCTTAAATAAAGGAGGGAAACGTGTTTGCGACCGAGCAACAAGTCCATGATTCTTTGACTTCTACATAGCTATCTCTCTCTCCCTCTTATCATCCTCGCGTTCTTTGACCCTTTCCTGCTAATGAACGCCAGACCGGATGCGTATTTCTGCCTCACATTTTTGTTAGTTAAGTTGCAAACATCTGCACAGCAAGCGGAAACATCAAGCCCGACCTACACATGCCCTCGTGTTCTATATATTCGATGCAGCGTAGCATATAGGGCATCTTTCCTGCAGTCACCTCGGGCGATTCCTATCACTTATTTACAATGTGCACTCTCTTCTGAGTCTGCTCTAATGGCAGGCTGAACTAGGGCTTGTGACCTTACAGCAGATATCATACTTGGGAATTTTCTGTCTCTCAGTTCTCCTTGAGCATAACTGTTCCGTTAAGCGCCACCACCGTCTTCTGCTGGAGATGCCCCAAAGGCAGGAAGTCACACTTAAATTAGCATTTAGTACCCGGTGTTGTTGTGAGTCAATACTGAGCAGATAGTCCCCTTCAATGCACCTTTCAACAAGATTATCACTAATAAAAATAGTGATGCATTCAAACAGATGTTCAGACGGACATACTAATATAGAAAAGTGCTACAAGCAGTGAATATGGATTATTGATGCATCATACATTCTTTATACAACACATGCTATGAAGACAGCATTGCGTCGTACATGAAAGGTTTACTTGGGCCTTTAATGGGCCAGACAAGCGTCTCCACTTTTATCTGATATTTGACTAAACATCTTGGATTGCTCGCCAGACAAAAAAAAGGCAATTTGTGCTTTTCCATTCATTTTATGGACTAAATGATTAATCAAGTAAGGATCAAATATTTCCTTTAAATTTCAGCCACGTCCAGCTGAGGGGAGACCGAGGGGCAGACCCAGGACGAGGCGCCTTTGAATCCCCCAGTCAGAGCTGGTGGATGTGGCCGGGGAAAGGGAAGTTTGGGGCCCTCTACTGGAACTGCTACCTCCGGACTCGGATTAGCGGTAGAAGATGGATGAATAAAACAAAGAAAATCATCTGGAAAATTCCCTCCCCCGGCCCCTACAGTGTGTGAGAGTCAAAGAACATGAGTGGGGAAGGCTATCATCACATATATTTCAATACAAATCAGTTAAACGTAAGTTAAATTGGCCTCATTTTAGTGTGAATGTGTGGGAGAGAAACTCCTTCTGGAGGGTACTTTAGGATTTTAGCCTTTGCAGACCATTTACATGCACAAAAACATATATAAAAAAAGCAAAAAAGGGCCTCTTTAATATTTTGTGTTGTGAGAAAGTTTGCAAACAAAGAATTGGACAAACAAGTGTTTATATTATCAGTTAAGAAATACAACACACTACTCAATTGTATGGAGCTATGACAGCCATTTATAAGTTCAGAAAATAAGGATTATGCATTAAGTGGCGATATGAGACCAGAAGGACCAGATCCATTTTTGTTCCCTCAGAGCCTAAATTTAGCAACTTATTCAGACCATCAGGGAAAAAGCAACAAATATCTACAGATATATTATATTGTAATCCAATCCTAATGCTTCTAATATTCAACAGCTTTTCTGGCAGCAGCATGGGGACTCCCCCTCTCCTCTTGAGCCATGCAGGCAGTCTCTCCCTAGCTGACACAGCCACTAAGCTTTATAAATACAATTTGAAATACATGCAGGGTGATGGCACACATTTGCAAGTTGAATTGTGAGGTATTTGGAAAGACTGTAGACTACATTTAGTTTTCTGCGGCTTTGTGCCATAAATATAGCTTTCATTTTCAGAGGGATTGTGAGACATGTTAGAGAGTGAAGGAGAGCTTATAGGGAGCCAATCGTAACGCAGCTGAAGTCATTATTCTATATCCCCTAATCAGCATTTACTATAATGAACTTAAAGCAAAATACTTGCGACTAATCAATGAACAAGATGATAGCGGCAAACATAAATACGACCAGCATGAATGTACAACTCAAATATTGAATTTGCTCCTGTCAGTCCAGCTCCTGAACTTCATTTCACCCATGAACTACAACATGTTTCATGACACCATGACCTGATGGGAGCCTGGTCGCTGGCTGTTGAAACGATGGTTACACAGTCCTATCAACCATGGCCGCCCCTAAAGGCAAAGGTCCATACTGCGATTGAACTAATGTATATCATTGTCTCCTGTGCCCTGCAGCACTGGCCCTGATCCAGCAGCTGAAGCACTCGATGTGTGTTTCTGTATGTGCGGCTGATCATCAAAGCACTGAGGAGCTTGTAGATCATTCAAAAGACCACTTAAAGAAAGCTGCTCCATTAGCCTTCTCCCTCCAAGTCTTTGTGCCAGACAGTAAAAGGGCAGTCTTATGGGCGTCTCTGTGTAGTATTCATCCAATCTGAGGGATGCAGCCTCACAGTGAAAGGCACTGTTCATGAAGAACTAAAGTTTCATAACCAACGAGGAACCATAAAAGGAGACTTAGAGGAAAATTGACAAGTGAAGAGAGTGCGGAAAATGGTCGCTGCTCCTATTCTCCTTCCCCTTTCTCTCAGTAATCCATTAAAGGGCTAATAGACGGACTGCGTCTTAAGTCCCCTCGCATGACAGCAGTAACACAGGACTCAGGGATGACCTTCAGGGCGAGAAGTTTAAAGGTCAGCAGAAGGGTAGGGGAGAGCGAGCAAAGCCAAGGTATGCCAGCCGAACACATTGGATATGCCTAACCTTCAACCTCCTGTCCGCAGTTGGAGATCTCGAGAATGAGAAGCACATGATCGACCAAAGAGCATGATAGCTGGACACAGAGGAAGCTTGGAGAAAGGTGTAATTTAAAGGAATGTGAACCCCGGTTTAAAGTAGAAAGTTGCTGTTTAGGAATGACTTTAAAGCATCTTTCTGGAGGTTTTTAAATGTCTTTTTGAATGTTGTTTTAAATAACCAATGACCTTACTTTGAAAAGTAGCAGCGGTTAAATTGAGAGGCTGAATTACAACATTTTATTTTAAGTTAAAATCACACATAAAAAATAGTGTCCATCTCTATCTGATGACCATCAAACACCCCCTCACGTTTCCTCACCTGTGGACTGCCGAGTGGTCCGAAGTTCATGTTGGGCGTGGAGGGCAACGATATAGAGGGCGAGCCCATTGAAGATGTGATGACGGGGTAGGGCGAGGCCAGGCCGTTCATTGACATCGGGGACGGTAAGGGCCTCGAGGAGCTGATGACCGACGGGTGGCCCACCATGCCTCCCATTGGAGGAGGGTGAGTGTGGGTCATCGGCCCCGAAGAGTCTGGAAGAGAAGGGAGAATTTGTTAAAAGCTGATAAGAGTTCATTACACACACCTAGATATAATGGAAAGCAGAAATGATTACAAGTCATTTGACTTAAAGGTGCAATTATCCGTACACATAAAACCAACGTATTTATCTCGACTCATTTTTCGGCTCGGCTGCAGCTCATCCATTTTTTCAGATCTCAGGTGACATGGATTTGTCCCGCATGCTTTTTTGTCCCGTTTACAGCAACAGTGGAGAGTGAAAATGATTTATTGGTGGTATACTGACACCACCAGCAACATTTCTACAGTTTCAATGTCTTCACTTCTATTTTTAACTTTCAAAATAAAAGCCATCAAGACTTTTCGGTGGACGGAATCCCAACACTTGAATATTAGTATATATTATTATGACAGTAAAGAGTACTGTCTTTTATTGTGAGTTATAAGATAAGAAGTACTTTATTAATTCCAAACTGGGAAAAATGTGTTTTGCAGCAGCATAAAACAAAACAAGGCATTGCACATAATTAGAAATAAACAATTCTAAAATATAAACATCTCAAATATATATACAGTTGACTATGAAGATAAAGAATCTATACAAACTATTGAAGTAAACACAGTATAAAGCAGGATATTATATACATAAGAGTGCACTGAATGGAATATTAAATTAAATATAAATGTAAAACACACAGTGTGAATGTTATAGTCCTATGGAGCTTATTATCTTCAAGTGAGCACAGGCTTCTCAACCTTCTTCTGTCTGAAATGAACATAGAGTTTTATTTATAACAAACTGATGGACATTATGAAAGGAGTCTTAATATAGAAAGAAAGGAGCGGCAGTGGCAGCGCTGCAGCAGTTCAGCAAGGTGGATGAAATACGGCCCGGGCATGACATATAACCACCTTATGAAGTTTAAATTTACAAAAGTGTTAACTATCAGAAACCTTATTTATACATCCACGAGACATGTAGCATTCATTTTAAATGACTGGTACAGAGACACGTCCCCATGTTAGGGACCATTTGTCTTGACATACCTGAGAATCTGAAGATATATTGTAGATTAACTGCACCATTTGTCAGTCAGTGAGGTGTAAATGTGGCTACATAAGAGTGAAGCCCGTCTGGATTTTGGTCAGAGGGTGCTGACTTTGCGTTGCATCCATTGATGTAAACTGACAGGCTGGCATTTACATGGATGACCTACTTAGGAAAGCTGTCAGTCAACTGAGTAACAGGCCGCCATGGTGTGCAACTTCATGCATGTGCTATAGTTCTGAGGACATCCAGTCACCATCAAAAAATACCAACGTACATTTTGCAGCCAAAGGAACACAATGTACGGTACACACACACACACACGCGCCACACACACACACACACACACACACACACACACACGCGCGCCACAGGCTGTATATGCTCGTGTTGTGATGAAGACTGATGCAAAAAAAAAAAAAAGCAGTATATCTTTGGGCTAATGACGGTGAGCCAAAGATATGAATAAAACTGCCATTTCTTTGAGCAAAATGTTACTGATGAAGAGTGACACGCCACCATTTGAACATTTGGACAAATGCGAATGCTCAGAAAATTTCAACGCTTCTGTGTCAGTGCACCAGCCACACACACACCTTTACACACACACACACACACGGATACACAGTGTGATACTAGGCCCATTGATGATGTTCTAAGTTAAATGTCACATTATTTTGTGTGTGTAGGTAGCATGGCACGCGATTAACAGCACCTGTATTTACGTTAACATGCAAACTAAAGCCATTTTCCTTCTTATTCAACCATAAAAACTGATCTCACCGTTAAAAACACTACATTTATCATCTTGATTGATATAAAAGTATACCTCTGCAAAAAAGACCTTGTATGGCCGTTCATTTTGTGAGTAATTATCTTTCTAACATTAATGCAGTCCATTCCAATTGAAAATCCATTTCATATTAGCAAAGAGTCCCTGTTGCCACTTACAGTCCAATGAAGGGAGCTCGTTTTGACTCGCTTAAGAGCCAACAGAGATACAAGTGTAAATAACACGATAAGAAGGTTTTATTTACAATGTTCCAGCTCTCTTATCTTACCTCCCATGCAATGAATTGCAGCATGGGAGGTAAGATAAGAGAGCTGATTTTGTGATGATAAACGTAATGCAACCTCTAATGAAAGATCCACTTCTTACTTTTAACCCCAGCTCTATCATTTTTGTTCATCGTAAAACATCCATATTTGTATAAGTATGCTGTTACCCGGCTCTCTAACTCCTGGTGATGCAGTCATGTGCTGAGGAACTAGTTTCACTAGTTTTGACGTCGAGTTTAAATGTACGTTCCCACGTGTCTAAGTTTGAACTTGTAGATACATACCAGGGAGAGTTCATACAGTGTGAAAAATGCCTGTTATTATAGTCTTTTTGTTTTCTTTGTAGGAATTCCACATGTACATGGTGTCATTCCTGCTTTTATAATCCTTTAGAGACAGTTGTTTCATAATAAAGACACAAATAGGGTCGTCATGTGTCACTGTGACATGATAAACTCTAAAGATGTACTCGCCCTGAGGCGGTAGCTGTCCCAGGATCATCTCTTACAGTTTGTTTACATAGATGTCTCTGCGTCTGAGAAATAATTGCTTGTGTCCACAACATAGCGTTTGGACTGTTTGTACCTTCAGTTAGCGGGCCTTTCTGCAAGTCAAATAGAAAACGACGTGGCAATAGTTTTGAAATGCTGCTGTGATGCATAACCTCAGCCAGTGATTAGCAGCGCCCATTAGTGTCGTCTGCACTCGATAGGAGAAGCATCAATTCTATTTTAGGGAAATGGAAAGTTTGAGCAATGCAAGATGCTTTCACATTGCGGGGAATTGGGAAACAGAGAGGAATGTCACATTGTCTGCCTGGATGCAACACTTTTTTTACATGGCGACACACTGTATAACACACAGCTGGCCATTCACTCCCTCTCCACCATGCCAAGGAGCAGATGTTGTGTAACTTCCTGTTTAGTACTGAGACTATAGCCTACATCCCCCCTCTCAGTCGCCCCCTTTCTCCAACTCTCCATGAGTGAACCCTGGCAGTCAAATATGTATCTGGGCCTCCGTCTCTCTCCCACAGAGCTCACTGGAAACACAATGCTGTAGTAAAATACAATGTAAACGCACCAAACTCTTCAAACTGAAGGCTACTGCCTAGATTTAAATTCTACAATAGCGTGAGTTTATCCTCAGCTTTTTGGAGAGCGGATTCACCTAAATAACGAGCTTATGTAATGGATGAGGACAGTACAGCATGTACTGTGTCTGATTTTGTGCGCTGACCCCTCTCTTTTATGTGCATGACAAATTCTCTTCAGGGGTCGTAAAGATCTATTCTATTCTGGAAGTGCTGAGTAGGAGATATAGTAACAAGTATCGTCACTCTTGCCAAAATGTTTCCCAACGTGCCGTCGCAGATATCGAGACCAAAAAGTATTGGGATTGAACAGGTCGGACGGGGAAGATGACAAGATGAAGGCTGTCAGTTGGAGAGATCTACAACAGTGACAAGAAAGATTGGTGTCATAGACAAGCATTATTTTAACTCAACGAGAAAGAGTGCTTGTATTCCTGCACGTTGTAGTGTCTACATTTTTTCTCGAAAGCTTGAAATCAGGATGAGCCCAAAAGCACTGTTTCTAATTAAACATGCAGATTCCCACTCACACAATAAAGTCCAGATGTTATTAAGATGTTTTGCTCCCAAACATGCATTCATTTTTATGGTGCTAGTAACTACCAAATGTATAACTGAGATAAAAAAGATAAGTAATAGATAAGTTGATTTAATGACAGCAATTAAATCTATTATTCCAGCTTTCCAAATGTAAGAAATGGCGTTTGTTTTGCATGATGTTTTATAGCATTGTCAATTCAACATTTGCACTGTTGGTACCATGAGCTCACAGAACTTTTAAAGGGCAAACTTCCATGAAATTATTTATATCAGCCGATTAAAAAGGACCAAACAGATCAATCAATAATAAAAATAACAGTCATGAGTCCATATTTTAAAGCTATTAATCATAGCTTGCAAGTTTGAGACAAAACCAAAGAAGACTACATTATTTAGTCCAGACCGAGAGACTTATGGAGAGCACAGAAGCACATGGACAGTCAGCTGGTGGGATGTCTGGGAAGGAATAGCCAGCATGTTGAACATGCTTTGAGAGAAGAGTGTGTGTTTGCATGTGTGTGTGGAAGGAGGCCAACATGTTCAGCCATGGAAGCATAAATCGGCCCAGAGCGGCTCAAAGGGGCCTATCCTCATATGACCCGCCTCAACCGGCTGTTCCCTCTCTATTCTATGTAAATCAGCTCGGCACAACGACGCCTCTGACATGTACAGGCACATCACACGTCACACAGCAGAGGAAGGCATGTTTAAAAGCTTTAGAAGGATGCTGTTCATAGACTGCCTAAAAAGATCAAGACGCACTCACACAGATTTAGCTCCATTCCTGTCTCTCTCAGTCTCTCTGTTTGAACCTGCTACATGTATTTGAGAGCAAACAAACAGACCGAGCAGTGAAGGGCACCTTTGACCACCGGCGTCACAAATCAAAGGTCGCCTGTTGCCAAACTCCTGAACCAAGTTCAAAAAAGCTCCTATCTGCAGTCGACCACAGAGTGACACTGATCATTCTCAGAAACGACTCCACCGGGTCGACACAGAGCCTACAAAGTGAAGCACTGGCGCCTAATGGCATAGAGCAGACCTTCAGAGAGTGATAAATTGAATGAATGTTACACTACTTATGATAAACTGTTGCAGTAACTATACAGAAAAGAGTCTTAAAAGAAAGAATTACATCAGCATATTACATTGTGCTGACTCACATCTGATATGGTCCTGAATTTCTTTTAGGTATAATTGTTTAGTCAAATTATTCTGTTTAAGGCGATTTGGTTAATTCAGTTAAGTGTTTAGTCCAAATTTGAAATCAATATAACATATCGAATAAACAAGAGGTGGTGAGTTCAGCGCACAAACTATATTTATATCTGGATATATGATATAAACTATATATACCCCGTGCTGCACACACTGATACATGTAAACTGACACACATGGAGCAAGGACAAAATGGCACCACATACTGTACAGTACTGGACAAAAGGGTAAGGCAAAATATACACTGTAATTTAGCTTTAAAACGATAGAGGGTGAATGGCGAAAAAGAGAGTCCCCCCCCCGTTACTTACATAACACAGTGACATCACTATGTAACACTACACTGTTAAAATGAAAAGGTTAGGACTACTCGAAAGTTTCAAGGCAACTGTTTGAACTAGATTTTTGTGTTGAGAGGCTAAAATTCTTACGTTTTAATAAAAACTGCCGTTATTTGAGCTAATAATCTTTCCATCATTCACATGTACTGTAACTTGAATGGTTTATGCGTTAATGAAGATAACAACACAATCAAATATGTTTTGTTTACATAACCTAAAAATAATTTTCAGTCCAAAAATTTACATTGTTTTGTTTTTACTGCTGTTTTTGTACGTGAGAGGCTTAGGGGCGGGACATCGGTAAACGGTTCGCCAATCACAACAGAGCTGGCCAGTTAACCAATCAGAGCACACTGGGCTCTGGTTTCAGACAGAGGGGGAAAAGAGGTGCAGCAGGACAGGCAGTACGAGAAAAATAAAGAGTTTTTTGAACATTAAAGCACGGAGACATGTCCCAGGAGAGACACAACATACAAATATGAGCAAATATGAAATGTGCATATTAAGCCCTCTTTAGACCTGATTTCCTGTCTGCAGAAGAACCAATGCCACATCAACCTTCACCATCACCATCACCATCACCATCACCATCAAACAGCTGCTGGATGCTATAGATGATTTTTATGTAGATGAAATTAGATGTATTCAAAACATTTGAAGCAGAGAACAGAGAAAGCCACCGCTGTATCACACTGATGTGATGATCAACAGGTTTACAGAAACTTCACAGAACCCTCTAAATCCCTCTTTGGTAATTACTGGGTAGTGGCTGGATGGACCACTTCACTGTGTGGTAATTCAATAAGCTCGTGGCCCACTAGCTAATAATATCTCCTGTCTGGGGAGCAGACCAGCGCTGGGACTGTTTACTGGTGTGTGGGAGGGGCAAGTGATTGACTCCTGAACAACAAAACAAGCCTCCATATCCATCAGATTAGTCCCTAATAAGCTGGATCCTCAGCGCGTGCATCGATATGTTTAATACTTTTCTTGTGTGTCTGCTGTATTTGTGCATGCTCCAGTGCTCATATTTGGTGCCAACAGTGTCCAAGTGCCAGAGAGGTATTAAGACGGAAAGCTAATTAGATAAAGCAGACACGTAATTAAGAAATCTCTTTACTGCCAATCTAGCTCAAGAGCGCCAGGACCATGGACCCTTGCACGCACACACACCCGTCGTCTTTTACATTAAAAACCCACCAGTATTCCACGCACACCAGCGCCAAATCGGCACCCTTCAAACATTCATTTCTGTGCTAAATGAGGTTGATGTCTGATCAATTGTGTCAGTAAATCCTCTTATCCGCGGGTAAGTATCTGCAGCTCAGCGGGCCAGCTGTCAAGAAGGTGGGAGGCCGAGGAGGAGGGGACGAAAAGAAGGGGACAGAGCGGGATAGGAGGGAAGGGAGCGATCGATGGATGGATGGATAGATGGATGGAGGAGACGGCGGGAGGATGGGGGAGGGCATTGTCCCGATCCCAAACAGCATCTCTACTCAACGCTCACATGATCCAACCAACACACACGCCTAATCTCTCTGCCAGGCTGAGAACATTAGATCATCAGTTGGGAAAAGCCTCAGGTCTTATTCTGCACAGCTGTGGTTTAGGAGATACAAAGGGTTATTGGAGTGAAACTAAAACTGTTTAGTGCAAAGATTCCTGACTGCATTTTTTGGACATTAGCAGCCAAAATAAATACAGCCTATAACATAAGATCAACCTAATTTCAAAAACAAACAGATGCTGTTCGGCATTCCTGTCTTGTCGAAACAGAGAAATGTTTCTGCGATAGACGGCTGTGACAACACGAGCACATGAGCTGCTGAACTTCTCTGACCCTAAATTCTGCCCCGTTGTGAACTCTCTAGTGAACTCACACACTTTCCTCTTTCTATCCATGCACTTGCTCTGTAGACTCCCTGAAGCAAATCTTAAACACGCTAAGGAAATGTCAGGAGAGTTCATGAACATAAAGTACACATCATACTGTACATACTCCTAGGAGAAGGAGACCAGGCACACCTTGTTGCTTACTGCCTGAGGGACAGTGAATGACAGACACAGACAGACACAGACAGACACACACACACACACACACACACACACACACACACACACACACACACACACACACACACACACACACACACACACACACACACACACACACACACACACACACACACACACACTTCTTTGATTTGATTTTTTATTATTGCTATGGACTCTCTTGTGAGTCTGAACACACACGCGTGTTGAGGTGTTATTATATTACTGTATATAGATCATTAATATGTTCTAATTTGAAATATATTTTAATGTTTGTATATCTTATTATTTTGTATGTTGATGCTTTGGTAACATTGTTTCTTTTAACTTCCATGCCACTAAAGCCCCATTGAATTGAATTTAATTGAACTGTATTTTCAATATGCATGTGGTTGCTGTCGTGTCCTCACATCCACAAACACTGCAGGCTTTTTTGCACAGACACAGGCAGAGGATCGATTATGAGGCCAGGGCTGAGACAGGGACGAGATAAAGATTGTTTTGCAAGTGATAAAAAAGTTTGGAGCTTAAACAACAAGAGCTAACAGAGAGACGGAACAAGCTGACCAAGCAGTCCTGTAAAACAAACACACAGGTAGCCTGAAGGCCCACTGCAGACCTTAGTATCAAATAGAAGGATCTTTCACTGTTTTACACACACACACACACACACGCACACACACACACACACACACACAGGCACACGCACACAAACAAACACACACTCACTTCATGATGTGACCAAGTGATTGTGACCGGGTGACCTGACCTTTGGAGCTGTGACCAGATCCTAAATAGTCAGCTACTACACAACCAGCTTAGTAGCTACAGTTAACTTGTGGCATGTGAACAAAGATACACTTTGGAGTGGAAATATTAGAAACAACTTTAAAAAACCAGCGCTGCACTTGGAGAGGACTTAATAGACTCGTAAATCGTGATGTGCATGAAGCGTGCGATTTAAACATCAACAGCTTCGGCTTTACATAAGAGATGTAATGGTTTCAGAAATAAAGGTCTGGCAAACTGATTAACTGGCACTGTTTATCTCATGCTACTCCTAACGTGTTGCTAACATCAGGGAAAGGAAAGTAGGGGTGTTGCAAGTCCCTGGTAGGTTGCCTTAACCTGAAAACGACCAATATTATACATTTCATTTGTTGCAAAGGCTGCCGCCAAAGAATACAGTCGAGTGGTATGTTTGCTGTAAGAGCATAGTTGTTACGAATGAAAGTTTAAAAGAAAGTGATAGGGCATAAGGAAATCAAAGCCAATCTCAATCCCTGATAAGATTTGCAGCAGACGGTGCCTTAGATTCAACATTTTATTAGCTCTGCTCATAAACCAATAAACTAGTGGACCTGGAGCACGGTGCCACAAGAGAAAAGGTCAAAGTTATCAGGATACCTGAACTTATCATATGTCATCGCAATCCATCTAAAGATGTTGAGATATTTCTGTCTAGATGTACAGTAGAGTAAGCGTTGGTCGATCGACTCACGCACCAACATTGCCATCTATATAGAATCGGTATTAGCATGGCTAAAAAGTCTCTTAAGGGTCAGTTTTACCCTTTAGGTAACTTGTTTTCAATTGATGTATTACCTTCTACAGCCCCAATGTGGTGAGACTCAAAATATGGTTGAAATGCATGAAAACGCACCATTGCTTGCTTCTTTTTCTGTCTTCCAGTTGTATTTTCTAAGCAAACGTTACCAGCAAGCAGTATTAAGTCTTTGCAAAGCCAAGTTTGACATTATACTTGCATAGACAGACATCAAATCCTGCCTGGAAGGTAAAAAATCAATATACAAACCTAATGTGAAATGGGTGAAAAACCTCTACCATCTTATTATTTTCAAACTTTGGCGCAACAGCAATTTTTGAAAGATTCAATGGAAGCTCAAAAGGTCTACCCTTGCTTTAATTTTCTGTCCACATTTTAGCAGCATGACTATGAGTATTATGGTTGTAATCACAGCTGTATGCCCTGCTGTGCTCTTAGCGGAGAGATCAGAACAGAAATTTACAGGGGGGATTAGTCTGGGTGTTTCAGACTCCAGGGTATAGATGAGAGGCTGAAAAAATGATTCATCTGAAAAGGTTTGTTTGCTGGAAATGTTACCCACGAGAAATCGAACATAAATGAACATGTTCAAGGTTGACATTGAAGACAGAAAGATTCCACGTACACACACACACACACACACACACACACACACACACACACACACACACACACACACACACACACACACACACACACACACACACACACACACACAGTGAGCCAGTTAATAGGGCGACTACAGTATGTGTGCAAGTAAGCACATATCAACACCTCCAGCACCTCTATACACTCAGGATGGGGGAAAAGCAGAAAAAGCTTATCAGAGCGAGCGTTGATGGAAGGATGCATGCAGGGTGGCAGACAGCGGACAGACAGCGAGAGAAAGCAGGGTGGAGAGGGGACAAGTGTTGAGAGACTAACTGATAGTGAAGGACACGGCAATGTGAGCTGGAAGCATCCTTTTAAGTTGAGTGGCATCCCCGCTGACCACATCTGAGAACTCGAGTGAGTCACAAGCAACAGCAAAGCCTTGTACCTGTCACAGCCGGTTACCGTGAATCAATAGTTTGAGAGAGTATGAACAGAGCAGCTGGCGGTCGACAAGATCACGAAATATGTATCTTAAAGATGCAAATACAACCGAAATATAGTCCTTCAAGCAATGTAATAAATTGATCACTATGACGATTCATCCATATGGAAAAGCCAAAAGGCAAAGAAGTTTACAAATCTTTCTGTTTCTCCGGCTGCAGAAATAAATCCAACTTGTCAAAAGAGTGCACAGGGATTAGAGGCATTACCACATAGTGCATTTGTGCAAAATCACAGATCAACAGTCAGAAAGGCAACATCATCCACCACCATATGCACTCTGTTCTGTCCCAACACACAAAACACACAGGCAAGACAACTCACTCAACTACTCACAGTGTCCAAAACTTATCTCCCTCCCGGGGCTCCCTCCAGCTACGGGTGATGCCATGGGGTTCCACATGCCTCAGTGTGGCACTGGCAGGACGCCAGTCACTCTGAACCAGGACTCAGACTCGAGTGTTGGCTCGGTGACGAACTAAAAGGAATGATGTGTGTACTCCGGGATGTCAAACGCTTTTCAGGACAGACGTCAAACGCTTTTCAGGACAGAACAGACGGGCCAATGTGGAAAAGGGGCGTGGCGTTAGTGTGGCATAAAAGAGGAGGAGTCCATCGGTGCCAGTTATAGGATTACCCAGATTATCCTTCCGCAGAGATCAATCCCACAACTGTTTACTGAGAGGCTGCTGCTCTTCTAACGCCCACTCACACCGTGTGCGTCTCTCCCTCTCTCCATATATCTCTCTCTCTCTCTCTCTCTGGTAAAGCTATCTATACGGAGACACCTGTTGTAGTGGCAGAACAGGGCGTCTGGCACGTAAGAGAGGGTGATCATGTGGGTCACACTTAAGGGTACACTACCACCACAAGTTTCACATTACTCCTTCTTAAAAGAAAAGGCAGACTGGAGAGAGTGGGAAGACAGTACGACACTCACAGAACGACACTTTTATGCGTCATTTTCTGCCCTTTTGCTACATGATTCACATACTTTCTGCAGGTGGTATAAATAGGATATGAGAATGGAAGTGACAAGAAGCGGCCAAAGGTTAAATAATTCTGTCTTCTATCTCCCACATAACAGTTTCCCCCTTTGCCAAGAAACAGTGGTGCAAGCATGCATGTTTAATGGTTCTGTGGTAGCGTTTAAAGTTGCCTAAGTGCACATTGTGTGTATGTTTGTGTGTTTAACAAGTGTTTCAGCATTCCAGGAAGTCAGGAATTGTCTGTTTCAGTGCTCTAGGATGGTCAAGCAAACACGGAGCAAAGTGAAAAGCCAGATGCAAGCACAGGCCAAAAATATACCTTAAAGGCAATGAAGAACAATACATGACAAACACCAAGGGAACCTTCAGAAAACTGCACGCAGGGACGGTTTGAATTTTGAGTCTGAATGATTTCCAAACCAGTGATAAAATACAACAAAAAGTGCTTAAATCAACTTTGTTCACCAGTGTATGAGGCAGCATACGTACTTGGCAATGGGTGTAAGTCATATCAGCACCAGAAATTAGCCTTAGCCAATAAATGTAAAATTGGCACTGATTTGAGTCTGCAGCTGCTCCTTTTAATCTATCCAGCCATCCTATCAAATGTTTGCCCTTTTCCACCCTTCAGGCTTGGGAAAACGACATTTGGATTAAAAGATAGCACTTAAAACTTGAGAGGCCTTCCCCGACATGTGTGGATCTATTAGCTACATGACTCAACAGAGTTTATTGTGCGGTGCACCTGCATGCGGCTGGATCAGATGTCCATACAGTGCTTGAAGGAGGGCTACGGGTAACCTGATCTCACTCTGTGACAGTAACCTGGCAGGAGACTGGGCAAGAAGAAGGAAGGATGGAGAAGGAGAAGAGACACTTGCTGCCTCTCATTCAGATTTAACAAATCCTGCAGGGAGAAGCTAAACTAATACAGTCCTTCTTAAATGCATGCTGTGTTATAATAGTGTGTCACGGCCCAAATTAAACACGCCAAATTAACCTTGAGAGCTTGAATTAGCATTCATGGATGTGTCATTGACTATGAAGACGTGAGAGGAGCACAATTGGCGACCTTACATTTCTGGCACACTCTTGAAACTTTAATCCGAACTGACTAATAATCTAATCACTGTTTTGTCATTGGTGTCATGTATACTTATGTCTACAAGTTGTAGATCTTCACAGAGGAACAGAGAAGAGATAAATGAGCTTTGCTAAACCGATTTCAAAAGGAGAAATCTTTTGTACGTGCTCCTCTCATTGCTAGCAGTGATTTAGAACAGGAAGGACATTGTAGCGCACTCAGTTGGAAAGACATTTGTAGGAAAAGAATATTAGAGAAAAACAGCATTAAATAGCACAACGTGTTTTTTTCTTCCAAACAGCGTTGTGTGCCTGTGTGTTGTATTAATGCATGTGAGTGTGAGACAGGAGCAGCACACTAAAAGGGCAGAGAGAGAAACTCAAAATAGCCAAGCGAGGTTAGCAGCATGTCTCTTAATGGAGAGATGTAATGAGACATCATTTTCTAAGCTCTTACCTGTTGGTTCCCTTTTTTAGCTACAGCAGCGAGCCACAAACCCTTTACTAGTCAGAGCACTAACTAACTCACCGAGCCATAACTCTCCCCTCATCAGGCCAATACGTAGTGTTGATGTGCTCCGTGGTGCAACAATTTACATGTGCAACTACATTATGATTTCACATAAAACCTATGATCAGTCTATAAATGAATGTCATCAGGTTTAGGGTTACAAAATCACCCAACATCGTTCCCACATTTGAGCTGACCATCCCGGATGATAACCTTGTCAAAGTCCCCCCCGCGATATGACTCAAATGAAAGAAGGTGGCGGACCTGGATTGGCCACGTGCTGCAGAAAATGGCCTTAAAGCAATCCCAAGAGTTGCATTACCCTGGACCCCAGAATCAAGATAACACGGTAAAAACTCAAACACTACCGACAGAGCTGGGGGCCGTTGAGAAATTTTCCAAAGACAAACAAAGGAAGTGGATGGACTTGCAATATGAGACAAGTAGAATGAGCTCTACTTCAACCACTACAAATTTAAAGTACTGCTTACATGAGAATGCAATAACAAAGTGCAATATGATCATAAAATAACACCATCTGAATCCAGTCTAAGGAGTTGACCAATGACAACAGAGCCGGCCAGCTAACTAATCAGAGCAGACTGGGCTCTGGTTTCAGACAGAGGGTGAAAAGAGGCAGGCAGTATATGTGCAAAACGGCCTGGTAACCGAAGGGTCGCTGGATCACCTCGCAATCGGACCAAAAAGCGAGGTGCCAATTCGCCTCCTGGGCACTGCAGAGGTGCCCTTGAGCAAGGCACCGAACCCCCAACTGTTCTGGGCGCCGGCTAACAGGCTGCCCCTTCGCTCTGCCACCTCTCCGTTCCTGCATGGTGCTGTTTGTGCACCTCTGTTCATCAATCCTGTGTGTGTCATGTAAACACAGCAGAGTGAAAAAGTAATTTCCCCGTTGAGGAATAATAAGTATGCATTTTTCCTCCTCTACCTTACTTCTACACTGGAGACGCTAATTTATTCAAACATTTGATGTCAAATGCATCCATATATGTTGTTGTTATGCCTTTGCGATTGATGCATTAATTAAAGATACACTGAAAGGGATGCTCAAGATCAGAGGGATGTGTAATGTTCAGTGTGTTGAAAACTGGACCTGTTGTGCGTCCATGTGTGGCATTTATGATGTTGATGCGTAATTAGCAAGGAAATAGCTATAAACATCTCATAACCTAACACCGCTGCAGCCCGTGGGCCTTTCAAGGTTCTCTTGCTTGATTAAAGCTGGAATTAAATCAAGGCTTTGACCTTCTTCACTAATGACTAATTACTGGCAATTAGCCCAGAGAATGGCCTCCTTCCTTCTCTCCCCTCATCCTGTTCTCACAATTAGCACCCACTCACACAGTCAGGACGAGAAGCCTCTTTAACACTGACACATAAATACACACACTCAATCAAAAAAAGGGCCTGGGAATAATCCATTGTGTGCACTGTGTGCTAATGCATGTGTCGGCATTGTGGGTTGAATTCTTGAGCAAATACCTACAGAGCCACACCCCTCTACCTGTGTGGTTTATTTAACTCTGCAGGAGAGGGAGTGCGAAGCTTTTAGAGAGTCGGTGTAATACTGCTGGCACTTCACAGTCAAATAGTACCACCCACATTCTTTAAGTCACATGATATCACTGTGACACTGCTTAATAAGCTATGGATATATGAGCTGCGCATATATGCAGCTGTGAAGTTTCGGCATAAGTGTGAGATTGTGTGTGTGTCCTTCTCTGCCTCTGAGTGTGTCCTGAGAGGTGATTCACTGACCCCTGGCAAGTGATGAGAGTTCACATCAACGAGGGTGACCTTTTTCTACACCCCCCACACACACTTCCCCTTTATTTTTGTTCCCTTCACTCTCCCACCCTGTTCTTGTTTTTGCCATGACTTCCCCGGATCTGCGAGCTAAAAATGTTCTCACTATCAAAATTAGCGAGTGGGTGCTCATCAGCGCGTCTAAAATCACTTCCACTGACGGAAAATAAGAAAAACGCTGACAGAGAAAAATGCTGATTTTACTTAAAGTCATGGGCAGGCCTGCATCAAACCTGCTGAAACATAACATCTCTGGGAAAAGTGCATCTCGAAACAATCCGAACACAATCACCAGTTTTTCTTCGCCTTGGCCACACACTGATAAAGACTCATCTTTGAGCTATCCTCTCACATTCAAGAAGGGAGTCGTGTTTATGGCCATGTTTTCATACATATTTTGGTGTGTGGGCTGTTGATGCAAAAATACATCATAAATCTTACTTGGTAGCCAACACACAGACAAAGCAAGAACAAATAAAAATAGTGGTTGTGGCTTTTATTCAAACAGCTTAGTGGTTCAACTACCAGCTTTTACAAGGTTTATGCACTAAAAGATAAGAACTGTCCTCATACGGGTTCAACTGATGGTATTTTATTACTATTACAAATATTCAACTTTTGCCCAAGATTGCAATCACTGTGGGACGGGAAAGCTGCAACTGCATTACTGTTGGACCAAAATGGAACAACAAAATTCATGGAAAACAGATTCTAGAGATGAGCTGTTTTTACAATGGTAAATCTCTCTGCTTTCTAACTTGAGAATCGTTATATAGACCAGGACAGTTTAATAAAAAGGCACCAATGACAGGCAAAGTGTTAGTGAAATGTTGCAAAAGAGAATCTAATTTTGAGCTTTTTGTAAGAATAGATTAACAGCAGGCACATAGTATCAGCAGGGGGCTCCATGGCTAACAAACATCTGATACTTCATAAAGCTTCAACACATTTTCTACTTATCGATTAATGGCTGGAAAGAAAGATAATTGCCAGCTATTTTTCAATAAACAGTTCATCGTTAAAGCAATTTTCCATGCACAAATGGCAAAGAATGCTGTTTATAGCCTCTCAAATATGGAGATGTATTGCTTTTCTCTGTTTTTTATAATATTGAAGTGAATATCTTTGGGTTTTTGACTGAGAGACATTTAGACACACTTAACTAATTTCTCAGAATTGATAGATTACTCAGAAAATCTTCTGCAGATTTATCTCTTATGATAAGAATGGTTAGTTATGGCCCAAATACTTAATAATAAAGCATGAATTAACTGATACACTGGTCTGATGCTGTCCTGATCTACATAACACTTGAGATGCCACTGCTGTCTGATCAGAGTTGGTCTTTAGAGACAGAGAAGAAAGGCTGTAGCCCGGGGGGACGGCTCTGTTACTCCTGTAGCTCCCCTCTACATGCTCTCCCATCCAGATGTCTGTCTCCCTCCCCTGGGAGCCACATTCATTATGGAAACAATTTTCAGACCTTCAAAATGGTGCCGAGATATCCGTGATAACATAAAGAGGTTGCACGGTTTTATCTTCAAGTACCAGTTTGAGTTGTCTCCTTGTAAAGCCACATCATTATTACTAATTCCCACCCTCACAGGAGACAGTGGTCTGGGAGCACATGGTATATCTCTCCTGCAGAGGGGTTTGACAATCTTTGAGGAAGAGAGAAAAAAACATCACATGATAAATGATGCATATAGTGTGTGACTCAGTGAATCTCACACAACCCTAGATTCAATCCAGATAGTCTTATATAAAAAAGATTTACCTTAGAAAAACAGGCCCCGGAGCTTATGGAGCTCACTGTAAGTAGGATTTGTAAAGTGTGTCCCACATGTTGAAAGTGCATAGAGTCCCACAACAAAAATCCTGATTATCAAAAACACATATTTTTTTAATCAATCAGCTGGTTCAAGGGCAAAGTCAGCCAGTCAGAGCAGAGTTCATCTTTACTGGGCAAAATCTCATCATGCTGTCATTCACCGAACACTGCGCTGACCTGGGCGCGTCTTGTTGTTTTACCACAAAGTACAAGTTTGTTTATCAGTAATGATCCGCCATTTCTCAACACTTGTTCCATGCATTTCTCTGTGGATCACAAGGGGTAATCCCAGACCAATAAATAGTGTTTCTGTCTGAAACAGTTTAGCAAGAGACGCGCGACAAGCATCATAAATTACATAAGCGCAATTAAAGTGCCAACCTCTGACCTTGCCTGACCGGCACAACCAAGATCACCTGACTTTTATATTTGGCTTTCGTTTCAATCCGTACAGTTGCAAAACGATTATTAACACAGGGAGTAGCGTAACAAAACGCATTCACAGGCGGTGGTTAAAGTCCGCACAGCTCGCAGGCTGGAGAGAAGACGCCATGGAACAAACCCTCTCTGTTGTAAGTCAAAACAAAATGCAGCAGTTCCGAGGGGAGCACAGCGGCCAAACTGGGCTTAAAATAAACCGTCGAGGGCGTACTTACTGAGGTGTAAATACGGATCATTGCTTTCCATACTGTGCGAGTTGTTGCGTCGATTTCCTACAGTCGGTGCTGCTCCGCATCCCAGCGCATTCCTCTCCCAGCCGGACTGAACTCTGCAAGGCGGCTCTACACAGGGGCCCAGCGAGGGGGGGGGGGGGGGCGGCCAAACAGGGCTTCTCCCAATGACAACAGTGTTTGATATCAAGCTCCAACACGATCATGACGAAACATCTCCTCTCCTGCAGACACACCGTGTTGCAATGTTTTCACAGTAAAGCGTTAGGGTATTTCCTGGAATTACGACAAAAAAAAGGAGCGAAAAAAAAAAGATGGTGGTGCTTTTAATGCAACGTGGTTTTTTTAAGCATAACAATCGGGAAAAATCTCCCTTAGTACTGAGTACAACTGCAGCCAGCAAGTCTATAAAAGCTAAGACTAATAGTAATGCCAGATTTTATAGCATATACCCATTAAGCCTAGATGTAATACCATAATAAGGCTGCTTTTTTGTAGTTTGGATTTTTTTTTTAGCAATCATGTGATTCATTTACTATGATCAGCATTTAATGTCAATATTTGCATTTGTGTTATATATCCTGAAATGTAAATTTTTACAGAAAACTACTTTTCAGCTACCACATTATCATTTACACTATGTAGTCTGTTGTTGAACATAACAAAATATCTCGTATAAATTCATGTTTTTTATAATGTAATGCTTTAAAAATGTAAATGTACACTGTGTTTACACTCATGCAGTCTCTGAGGGGATATCTCCAGTATTTACATATTGCCAGTGTGAGTGTGAGAAGAACATCTAGCCTTTTATTGAACCAAAAAGGGTATCTAATTACTTAAAATATATTACAATGTAAGGCTTATAAATCTGAATGTACAGTGTTTTCACTCTCCTGCTGTCTCTTTCTGAGGGGATCTCTCAGTGTTTACCTATTGCTAGAGTGAGTCCTAGTCTGGGTACCCCCCGGAGCCCCCCCACACCCCTCTTCAGTGGGGTCATGCAGGGGTGAGGCTCCCGGTCCCTCAGAAGGTTATTCAGGAGTCAAGCCGCACTGAGGCATTCACAGTGTTGAACTGCGGAGCGGGCAGACGCTCCGTCAACGCCGGGACCGCTGACCACTCTGCAGCCGCTAATGGGACAGCCACCCCCGGCTCCACCGTCCTTGTAACAGCGGCCCATAAAAGAGCACAGGAGGATGCTAACCAAGATGAATGGCATTTTTTTCTCAGCTCATTCTGCACTAATCAGAGCATTTCATTTGTTATGGCCTTGCAGCCAGCCCCTCCACCGCAGCCTCCATTAAGGGGCCAGATAACGTATAAATTCATTAAAGTCAAAGAGGGACGTTAAAATGGTCATTTGTCAGATCTCTCTTTGTGTGTCCCTAATGGTGGCACATGGTTCAAGGCATTGAGATGATTCTGGTAGGGCTTTTCTTCCTCTCCCTGCATCAGGAGAGGAACGTGGGAACTCAGGAAAACGTGTGTGTTTTACTCTTTTCATGAATGGTGGCTCTTTGAAAAAATGTAATCGACATTTTTACTGTTTATTTATTCACATGTAATTGCTCTTTTATAATAAATCACAATATCAATGTTTGCTGGCATTGTGTTGTTTGAACTTAAGTGTTTTTTTTCATATCGTATTGATTCTTTGTCATTTTCTTTCTTTTGTTTTTGCCTAATTAGAGCAAAATGTTTTCTTTTGGTGACCCTTCAATTCATCCATCAACTTCAGCACCCTCCACCCCCCACACACATACAAACTCACAGTCAATGAAGCAACCCTTTGCACTAATCCCTTTGTATTCACACCACCATTCCCACCAAACAATGTGCCAAAGCCTAATCCTAAACCAACCTCTACTAACCTGGGCCACCAGCGAGTCACCGTGCAGCTAAAAGGCTAACGCAAACAATAACCCGCCTGTTTAAGGACACCTTAAAACAGCACACCATAATGGAGACATTGGCTTCCAAACACACACACACTGGATCTAGTTTCACTCTTCCTCTCTCATTTTGGCCGCCTTCCTCTCCTTCCCTTCCTGTATCCGTCCTACTCTGGCTTCAGGATGGACGTTTTGGCCGCGTAGTCATGGGAGACGGCTCTCTCCATCTGCCTCCGCTGTCATTAGCCCATCTCCACCACGCTTTATCTGGGGGGACCCCCGCCACCCCCAACCCTCCTGGACCCTCTTCACAATTCTGACAACCCCTGCCCCCTGCTCCATACATAAGCCTGAGATGATAAGTGTTCCCCCTCATTGTGTCGGCCGGGATAAGACAATGCCACACAGCACTACAGAACATCATCCATCTCGTAGGTCATCAATCTGGCACACAAAAGATGAAATGTGGCTCGAACTGCCTTCTGCAAAAAGGGGTTCTCTTTGCTCAGGAGAAGAAGCTTGTTGTCCACCTCTCTCGCTCCTTCTCACTGCTAGTGGTTCGCCACAAATACTTCTTCCCTGTTAATGCATTTCAACTATTCTAAGCATTTATTTTTTTTAAACAGCAGAGCAATTGCACAAACTACCCAGACCCTATTTCAACATCTATGAACTTTGTTTTTGTTCCTCTGCAGAAAAACATGTTGCAGAAAACAACACCTGATTGGAAACAGGCTGTCGTCACACTAACAGACCTCTGCCAAATGACATGGATTTGTGTGGTGGTAAATACTAATTAAAAGCCCAGCGACACACAAATACCACCATCTAACTTTTGTTTCTCCTCCTTTTCTGCCTAATTAGGTTTACATTGTCTGATCACTAGCGTGGGGGCTTTTTGTCTACGGTCATTGTCTGTGACAGCATGGTCTTCATTATTTTTATTTTTTTTAAAGAACCCGGGGAGAACACGATTTTATTTCATAAGAGGCCAAGAAATCAGAAATGAAGACACACAAAACACTAAATTGAGCAATTATGATGATGCAAAGATTATATCTTAGTGTTTAGCGTAATCTCTCAGTGTCACTTTTTGGCATTGATCATTAAAGTTACTAAACACAGTTGCTGTTTTAACTCCAAACTTAACATCTTTGGGTTTTTTCAGCAGCCATAAATGGTTGGATTGTAGTGGCAAAGTGTTCTGAGCGAAACTAATAATTGGATGCAAGTGCCGTTTTTACCTCATTTCATCTCTCTAATGTGCAGGTATCATCTTGAGCCATCACGACTACAGATAAGAGACAGAAAGCACCCACATGTTAAGTGCTTGAGTTGGGTTTAAATTGGGTGAGCTTGTTCTGACCAGGACACAGACATTTTTCTGAGTATGTAGAGCAGATAACCAGAAAATAAACTAAATGATGTTTGTGGTTTTGTTCTTGACATGATTATCTCAATTGAATCTGTTAAATGGTACAATTCTTGTTTAACCTAAAACAGGCCTTCCTCTCTGACTGTCACCAGTGTTCCCCCCCTTGAATTTACTATCATGACACCAGGGAGAAGATATTTCTTTTAGTATGTTCTCCTTTATTTGACAGGTGACAATGTAAAAAAAACCGGGGGGAGAACAAGAGCTAGGGAGAAAGGGAGTGTGGGGGTTGACATGTAAAACAGGTTTAAAATTGAGCCGGGGATGTTGTGTGGCTCAACATAATGGACTCATCACGAAGGCTTGGACCCCGAGTGAAACCCCCTCTTATCTCCTCCTGTAATACATTAACAAATGTGTTGCGTTAATGCACATCTTTGTAATCGTCATTTTATCTGCACTCTCCAAACGGCTTCTTATATTCTGTACTGTGAACCCATGAACATTTTTCTATTGTGTTTATTTTTTGCAAATTACAAACACTTAAATTGACACCGCTCTTCCGTGTTGGAATCACATTTATACACACATTTTCTTTCACAGTAATTTATCATATTCTCATTGGATTTTCTTTTCATTGTATATTTATGCAATTCTTCTGCTCTTATATTTTACATTTGATTGATCTGACTGTGTGTATGTCTGCACCGTTATACACAAAAGCTAAATCTTGTATAGAAATTCATGTGGAAACCTACTTGGCAATAAATTATTTTATTCATAATAATTAATATATTATTTCCCTCAAGCATTTTTCTTGTAAATACCTAACCTTTATTATTAAATAATCATGCAAAATACTGTAAAAGTATTGGTAAGTTTTGCAATAATCATTCAATTCCGCTTCATTGATAAACAACAAACTGCCATTTTAGTCTGAAAATAATATAGAAATAAATTCAATATACTGTAGCAGCTTCAACAATGGGTTCAAAACTCCTATCCTTTTTACCCAAATGTTCTGTTAAAGCCTCCTCCCAACAAATCAGGTTAACCTGTTAATCTGCTGTCCGTGTCTGGGCTGAGGGGCTTTACACACAATCAATACGATGAGCCGTGAACTATCCGCAGACTAAAGACACGCCATTATTACCACACCACTCCAATCCCACACGAGTGCATTATCATTACCACCAGGGCACGTGATACAGCCTTATACACGCGGCTTATATTTTAAAGATCTGCGAGGAATGTTTGACATTTTGACTTTGACGTGAAAGGCAACATTGGATTTGAACAAAGCGCAGTCACACGGTCACGTAAGCAACAAGGAGCATATAAACACCACACGGGGCCGGTCACTGATTCATGAAACAAGATAGCTTACATTAGTTGATTAGGTTTATGTTATAGGTGAGCCGCTGACTCCAGGCAGATGGCTGACCTCTATATTAGTCTTTACCTTGCTTTAATAAGTTAATACAGACTGGGGGTTGTTCTTTCAGAGTGGTGCTGAATCCATCCAGCAGGGAAACAGCCGGACCACCTCAGGTTAAGCTCAGTAAGACCTGAAATGCTCATGAAGGATTAGGCCCAGCCACTGATTTTTAGCACACTTAACGCTGTGCCTTTTAAAAGTCTGAAAGTACACCTTGTGTGAGAGTTTATTCCACGTCAGACACATGTCTTTCTCATGAGATGAGTTATGTTTATAGATAGAGCGGATATGAAGCCGTTTTTTTGGAATGCATTCAACAGGAAGCTGAAATAGCTTTAGGCCAAATGTGTAATATGTCGTCTGTGTGTGTGTTTGCCATGTGTCCAGTGTATAAACAACCCACAGGATGTCTATGTGTGAATGCCAGCAACAGTAGTTAAAAAACATGTTGTTCTATAATCAAAGACACTCAAAAGAGCTACATCAAATGTGCAGTGACATTTAAGTGTGCTGGTTCAAAATGATTCATATTCTGATTCAGCCTATCAGGTCAGCGTCACCAAACACCAGCACATTCTTATACAAGCTGTTTTGATACCTTTTGTAAGAAATCTCTTGAATTTAAATGGTGGAGCTTATTGTTGCACTTAATTCAAATCGTGGGGGGACATAGGAAAAGATTTTGAAACGGCCGTGGAGGCAGAGATATCATGACTTTTGTTAAAATGTAATTTCTTCCAACGTTATTTCTTCAACCAGTAAGTGTCTCTTTAAGGTAACACACTTTCGTTAAATTTGGAAGTTACAATCACACTCATTACAGTTTTTAGGCGCCTCAATCATGGTCATTTTTACTGGATGAGACGCATGAGATCGGATGACGTGACAGGTAAGCTCAGTAGCTTAGTTTTTTATATTGATTTTAACTAATATCCCCTTTAAAACTGTTTATCAATGCCGGCTTGAAACTTAAGCTCCAAAGTTGATTATTGAGCTTGGAACCAGCTGAGGTCCACTTACTAGTTTGACTTATTTTCAAGAATACAAGAGACAGGTCAGGTATTGACCCCTCTTTTCTCTCAGCTCACATTACAGTTCATTTAGTTGACACTTTTATCCACAGTGACTAACAATAAGTGCAATTAACCAAGAGAATACACATTTAGAACAGCAAGGTTCCTTCAAATACATTAGCTCTGAAAAAGACCAAACATTATAAGTATTTTTAAATTGTGCTAAATTATTTTTTCCCCCTGAATGTGGGAAATAAATACTATGTGCATACCTTTTTATCCAACAAAGTGATATTTTCACTTTTCGTCTCCATCCATACTGCTGTAACAATGTACATTTCCCCTCTGTGGGACAAATAAAGGAATACTCACTTAGTCACTTTAGATAGCCATGATTTCCAAATGTAGGCAATATAAGTGACTTAATATTTAAATAATAAATCAGCACCAAGTCACACCTTTTCAGCAAAACTCAAATACATCTCCTCTGCTTTGTCATGAACTCAGTGCCACCACTAATCTCTTTAAAGAAGAGGTCAACCGTGGAGCAAACAGCCTGCAGTGCAGGATCATTACCATATACTGCTACCTAGTGGCCTGGTTAGGCAGCACCAGTTTTCTAGTAAATTCCCAGCACTGTTGTTTCGCACTTTAGTCCCTCGCTGGCACCCGTAGATTTACGGTAAAGTCAGACGTGTATCTATCAGGACATTTCCTCCCTTAACAGCTGCAACATGAATGATTCCTATGAGCCGTCGCTTGTTTATCTGAGACAGTAGACTCATGAATTATAAAGAGGATGTCATCCAACTTGGCGTTATACTTGGAGAATCAACAAAAACACCCCGGGATGGATAGCGAAACAGGGATCATGTCTATCGATCAGGGAGGAGAGTGGGGTAAGTTAACAGACCCAAACAGGAAAGAAGCGGTGGCTAGCTTTTAATTCTGTAACAGATCAGATATACATAATAAATATAAATAAACATGAACTCTTAACTGTATCTTGTGACATGGTTACCGTTAAAAAGACACTAGTTCATTCGCGTGATGTTGTTGTTGTACTGTTTACATCCACTTCAGTTCATAGCTAATACAGTTAGCATTAGCTATGACATGAAGTGGTTGACTGTAGTAAATGATGTGATGATGCAACCTGCTGAGCCTAGAGGTAATGTAGATAATAACCATCAATATGACTTTTCTAAACAGACCCTTGTGTCTCACTAGGGTCAAACTGGCTTTTTAATTGTTTGATAAATATGGTTGTCTTGATGTATTTCATGTACATGGCAGGACTGAGTTGTGTTTTACAGTTCATGTTTTTGAGTGGTTTACAATTTTGTTTTGTCTTTATAACAACACGTCTACTGTAAGGTTGTAAAGGTATACCGATAATGCTGTTTTTAACGTATAAACAAGTTAAAGATGACTATTACAATACTAGTGTGTTTAACGTGGTTAAGTTGACGTCAGGTGTGGTAGACAGACAGACCCGAAGAGTGAAGCAGAGGTTAACAACATGTAGGTAACACATCAGATATGTAATAATATAAATAACGGTGCCTCTTGTTTACACATTGTGACAAGGTTGCATCAATAGTACTTACCATAGACTGCATTTACAAACGTGAAGGGAGGATGTCATAAAAGTCTTAGCTAATATAGACAGCATTGAACTAGCTAACATTAGCTGTAGTAGATGTTGATGGCCTGCTAGGGATGGCTGTTTTGTAAACAAATAACCAGCAATATGACCGGAGACATCACACAAAGTGAACATGTGCAAGGTCTTGACCATACCCTTTATATTTAAGGAGCTGACGGACCAAAATACGAGTTTTGACCAAGCAAATTGTTATTGTGTCGCCTGCCTTTCGTCCACAACAAGTCGCATTTTAACCACGATTTGAAACAAGTACTACAGCCAACCGCCAACTACCAATCACGTCTGTTCTGCGCATGTGCGAAAGGAAATACGTTTTCGTAACACCAGGCAGCGTCTATCGTTTTTCCAACCCGGTTTAGATTTAACCACGCCCATTTCCACATAACAAAACCTTCTCATCCAACAAAATATTAATTTGACAGCTATGATCATAGAACATAGTTTTCAAAGTAGATGAAAATAGTGCTTTTTAAATTTAAATCATGATATACAATATATATAATTGTAATATTATACATAATATTTGTTCAATTATTATAATGACTATTTCTTCTTTTCTTTTCATTTATTCTTATTTATTTATTTTACATTGTTTTGGTTCTCTTTAAACATCTGTAACGCATTCGTGCAGAGCTACGCTAATGCGGAAGTGGGCGTGGTTACATCTCAACTGGGTTGGAAAAAAACACGCGGTATTATGCACACTGGATGCATAAATGCTAGCCCCAAAACGTAGAGGTTCTTATGATACTAACTTCAGAACAGCAAACTTAGCCTAATATCCAACAGCTGAAATGATCATTTGACATAAAGATGTCCATTACAAAGAGTGTTTGCCATCTTTGCGTCAGCTGTTTGTTTGTTGCTAGCCTGCTGTTTTCGAAGGTCAGCAGCCAATCAGAAGGAACATGCATATTGCGAAATTCCCCACAGTTACACAACTACATAGTAACAGCATCAATTACTTTACTCTATCCTTATTTGCCCGTTCATACTTAAATTGGATATTTGTTTTAATCAGACACATACGTGCATATGATTGTTGCTGGGATAACTTATGAAATGTAAAATCTAAAGGATTTGTCTTTTACATAAACTGTTTATCTGACTGACCGCAGTTTGACTTGATGCTTCATGCTTGTTGTTCCACAGACATAAGCCTGTTCGATGAGCTCGACTACATGGGAGATGCAGAAGAGCTGCTTCAGGCCTTGGAGCATGGCAGCTTTGTGAGTAACTCCTCTTCTCTGTATGCAAATTGGTTTTGTCAACATGAAACTGAAAGAAGTGTCGTTATTAACAGTCGGGGAGAGCCACAGCTGCAGGTGCACTATTAGTTTACATGATAACACATTATATTATGTGAGGAAATGTGATACAGGAACAACAGCATGCTTTACATTGGGAAGGTGTCAGGTGTACTCAGGAATGTGTAAGGCAATTTTTTTTTCAAGGGTCATATTGACCTGTTATTTGTTGAAATCTGCAGAGATGCACGGCTTTATTGGCTTTTAAAAAAAAGTTGTGTTTTAAAGGGGTAAAGGTTGGACTGTTGGTTTGTCAGACCTTGCCTTTGTTTACAATCTGCATCGTTGTTTAGAAACTGTTTCTTTGATTTCTCAGGCCAATGAGGGTCCAGACCTGGACTTTGATATTGACATACTGCCGTGGAATCAAGGGGACACGAGCAGCACCTGCACAGGTACAGCAACAACACATGTTGACATCTGTGAAGACATGGTTATCACCTTTCAGCATTTAATAAGAAAAATCAGAACTAAAACAAACCAACAATTGTCCATCTCTTATATATTTTCCATGATGTGACCCAAGTGATGTGTTTTTTAAATGTGTAATATATCAATAGACCAATTGTTAATATTTGTATTTTACTTTATATTACGTTCATATCATTTATTATATTTATTAAGATGACCTTCTTTAGGATATTTGTCCCCTGTGTTTGTGTGTGCATTTCTGCAAGTGTGATTCAAAGATGTGGGTAAAAAGGAATTCTGCCAACTTGCATTTAAAGCACCAATTTAGATGTGAGGATGAAGGCTAAAATAGTCTGGAAATGTTTACATTTATTTTCTTGAAAGTGCCTGAAAAGTGTTTGGATTCAATAATTAAAAGATGTTCAAACCTTGAAGCGTGAATATATTAGACACAGCATGCTAATAAAGGATCGAGGATAAAGAAAGGGTATATTGTGGAATGTATGTGTGGAAATACACAGGGATAGTAAATCCTTTCAGCCTTTAAAAGATAAGCCTCTATATGTGACAGATTTGTTGTCGTCTTTGTCCTTGTGTATCCAGATGGTGAGGTGAGCGTGGACTCTCTGTCACCTGCCCACACTTTGAGCTCCGTCCCCTCCCCTGGCTCTGTGGAGGCCCTGTCCCCATACTTCCTACAAGTAAGTCCCTGTCTTCAACACTGTGACCTCCTCAGGTCTTTTGGTTTTTGACTTGTATTTCCAATGCAAATCAGTACCATTGTTATTGGCTGTGGGTATTTAAATATGCTCCCCTCGTGGTGCGCAGTTGGAAAACTCCATCCAGATGGTGTCCAAACATTAACAGCTGCTCTTTACTTTTGGATACACACTTTAGACACTTATTAACAAAAGCCTTAAACACCTTGTCAAGTTAATAATTTGCCGCCCGCCTGAACGTTGCCCCGCCCCTTCGTTAAATATGAGGTGCTGACAACTTTAGCCATATTAGCATAATTTAGCAGGCAGATGTTTTCACAGTGTGTCAAAACAGGGACAGGCGTTACATCTTTATCTAGCCCCAACACAGTGTGCCCCAATAGTCTGTTACTGTATCACCCTGACTGAATCCAAGGACACATGTGTCTCCTGGAGTCTTTGAATACTGACAAGGACACTTGAGTCATATTTCATCTGATGTGACAGCAGTCATCCTGTCAGACAGTGCTCTCTACTTTCTTGGGAAGGTTATTGATGACAACTGCAGGCAAGCATCATGACCCAAAAGCTACCATGACTCCATGTGTTTATTAGAAGCCTGTTGGATGATAATAATAGGCTATAGTGCAAAAACGGACACAGCTTACAAATGTGCATTTTTGATCAGCAGAAGTCATAATAACTCTACTTTGAATAATGGTTGATCAAGTTATCAGAATCTTTTGGAAATTTCAATATGGACTGGTGTAATATCCAAATTTAATGAGGTGCAATTTCGTCAAATTTGCTATTCTGAACAAAGTATTGTGGTGCTGCAAAGATGTCCTGGCCTAAACCTACTTTGGTAAAGATCCTCGCAACAATGAAACCATGACGATTTATATATTTTTTAGAACCCAAATGAGATTAATAGTGCAAAAATGTAAATTTCCCACAAAAAATCAGTAATTCTTTTATAATTATATATGTCTACAGTGATTGCCATTAGATATTTATTTGAAATGATTCAGTGCTACTGTATAAGGGGTTAACATGACGTTGTCACATGATTACAACCATGCTTTTGTTTACTTCTGATGTATAGAAAAAATATCTAATAGCAGCAATCTTCTCTGTTTCCCCCTCCAGGATGAGGCTCTATCTCCACAATCTCAGCTCTCTCCTATTTCAGTCTGCTCAGAGTCCAGCAGCTATTCTGTAAACTCTCCACCAGCTAAGAAAGCTCCGAAGAGGAACAGCCAGGCGGCACGAGGTGAGGCAGGCTCTACCACCAAACGTCTGCTCGCTCAGCAGCTGTCGTATACGTTTCTATGCTTTGTATAAAATCCAGGGGGATTTTGAACTCTGGGATGAAATTAACCCAATGAACAAAGAAGAACTAGTTTCTCTTGTAAAAAACCTCCAGGAAAAACTGTAAAATGTTGGAAATAACCATGCAATCAGCCTTTCTTTGTATTAACCTGAATTGCGTTTCCCCCCCCCCCCCCCCCCCAACCACATACCAGCCAGACAAGCTCAGCCAATCAAGAGGCCGATTCAGATTGGCCCGAAGATTTCCATCCAGCCGAAGCATCTGATTACAGCTGTGCCCCTGGCTCATGCTGCAGCCCCCCTGCAGACAAAGACAATCATCCTCCAGCCCCTGCAGACCACTGTGCTGCCGGTCATCAAACAAGCTCCGATCAGCATCCAACCAGCGCCCTCTCCAGGTCAGAGATCACACTGCAACACACGGACACACATTGCATCACTTCACACTGTATTGCATCAGATCAGTGCACTGGATTTAATAGCAAGTCCTGTGTTGTTCTCTAATTAGAGTTGATTGTAACTCATTTTAATTTAGAGACAACCTATTATAAGTACTGTTTGTTTGTGTCTGATGAGTTTTGTTGTCATTCTTGCTTAGACAATCATTTAAATAGTTGTGTGTTGGCCAGCAGATGGTGCTTTAACCTAAGTTTATTCTCATCAGTGAGCTTCAATCCTCACTGTTCCACGCTGCAGTCATTGAAGGTCAAATTATGACAAATAAATCAGAGATTAAAAGAGTTTATTTCTTTTTTTTAAACAAAATAAGTCTCCATTCGGGCTTCAGTTGAGAAACAATACAATGCTGGGAATCAGCCTTTATAAATATACAAGCAGGAAAGTTTGTTTTATAACCAACATTTAAACCAAACACTATTCATCAGCTATCATGGTAATGTGTCCATAAAAGAAAAGAAAACCGATTATTTTGTTTTTAGCGTTTAGCCTCCCGGTTAACAAATCTGCTTACGTCAGCAGCACTCAGGCCAACGTAAATACTTATGTCACTGCCTGGGACCCAAGAGGGTGGAGTATCTGACCTCTCTCCACTTGAATTTGAACTTGGCTCCCCTGTCAGCCTGCTGAGGGCCAAGATGGCAGATGGCTTAAGCCAAGTTATCCTAGTTTAGGACCCCAGAGTCAAGCTTGCTCAGTGTTACAAGCCGCCATGATTTTGGATCTCTGCAATATTCACAGCTGAGGAGTGAGCTCTCGGCTTTATACTGGCAGATGGAAGAAAGGAGTTAGAGATATTTACCGATGAGCTTCATTTTATAGAGTTTGACCGGTATTTATAAAAACAGAGAGGTGTTCCTGAGGTATTACATTTCTTTTGATTTCATCCTCATAAATGTTTCTTACAGATGTTGAACTTGTGTGTTGGCACCACACATTCATCAGCAAGACTGACTAACGATTAGTAATGACGGGTTGTTTAGTGTGAGAGGTTGGCTGGGTCCATTTGAAGAATGGTTCCTGGCACTATCTTACTGGGAGGGGTTACACTCTGGGAGGCTCCTGCATTAACGGCACATGTGTAAACATCGACAATATCATGTTTTTGAAGGTTTTTACACATAATCCATTTAGAATGTGGGGCAACAGGCAGGTTTACGTGTGTTCCTGCACATAAACCTTGCACACCTCTCAGTTTGGAATGTGGAAGTTCAAGACCAAAGGTCACGATGGTAAACATCTTTTCCACCTGTACTTTAAACACAGAGATTCTCGTTAAAGACGAGGGGTTAATATAGGTCACCAGTGTGAGGGGGGCTCAGGGAGCTGGACTGTGCCATCTGCTGCAGCAGGGTCCACCAGCACACTAATGCGGCTTCCAGATTGTATAGAACATCAGCTTTAGTGTGTTTGTTGAAGATGGCAAGACAAATGTGGGATAACAACATAAACATGAAAACACACACATAATCACAGTCAATGGTAATCATACTGTAAAAAATATGATTGTAGTATAGCTAAGACCTGTCATTTGAAAATGTGTATGTGTCGCGTACTCTTTCTCAGGACGTCCCATAGTGCTGCCAAGCCAGGTGCTTCAGATCCAGACAGCAGGGGCAATGACCGCCAATGTGGTCACCATGCCAACGCGCACCCAGGACAGGCCCGTCCCCGTCGCTTCCCCTTCATCGGTCTCGGTCACGCTGCGCTCCCCTTCCTCCGATGATGATGTGAGTCCACACTTTTTGTGCCTTCACTCTTCCTACTTGTTGAGCTGCACTAATATATTAGCAAAGACAGCGTTTGGGGTCTTCCCCTTCCTGTAGTGTGTTATATAGGTTTGTGTGCATTTAAATGATCTGCAAAGGCTAAAATCCCAAATTTCTCTCCCGCCCCTGCCTGAAAACGCCTCCATTGGACTCCTTTGTTTATTTCTGTAACATAATGACATCACAATGTAACACAAGCGCTTCTATTGACTGCTCTTCAACACTTTGAAGTTGATAGGCTAAGAGGCGGGACATCTCTAAGCACTTGACCAATCACGACAGTGCCGGACAGCTAACCAATCAGAGCAGACTGGGCTCTGGTTTCAAACAGTTTCAGACATCTCTCTTTACTCCACGTTTCCCTCTGGTTACACATTTGACAAATGGGAAGTTGTTTACAAAGAAAAACAATCAGTAGATATATAAAGTAGTCTCACGTTCCCAGACTTTTAGATGGAAATGGAGATCTGACTGCTCAATGTCAAACACAGCATCCTTGACATCCGTAACAATCATTTAGTTTTTTCTAATTTTCTCACTCTAATCTGTGGGGATTTTTGCTTACACGATATTTTGAAGGTCCTTCTCCTTCATAAGACTACATAGTACGTTCAGGTGTCTTCATGTGTCTGCTTTGACATGCTGGGACTTGCCTGCAATGGCTTTAGTTACTCCATGGGCGTGCATGCACTTGCCCTTTGCAACTATGATTTTGTGGTTACCATGTTCACACAACCTGCCCAACATAAAGTCTCTCATCTTTCCCCATGTTTAGTAATTGTTTTCCTTTGACAAACCATTAACTTTAAATTCTGTGTGAAAGTGTTTTTTATGCGAGATGGTGACGATTTTTCCAATAGGAAGGAAAAGATATTAAACTTCATGGACCATTTCAGTCCGTGAAGATACAAATGACGCCAAAATACACAACATCACGGTGAAAGATTTTGGCATCACGTTTTGTAAACACGCAATCTGATTTTGAAAGAGAGGCCGCTGCTTGGTAGTTAAATATAAAAAATGGCATCTTAAATGATGCTGGTTATCATGATTATAACAGTATCAGCCTCTATGACTTTCACAATGCCTTAAACCACCCACAGATGAGCTGCATTGGAAAGATGCAAGTCATGTATTTGTTGTGCATGGTGTCAGAGAAGGACACTGTTGTGTCACTGTCACTGTTCACTGTGCTGCATTCAGGGGTGATGTCAGGACAGCTGCAGTGAACAGAAGACATAAAAAAACATGCAACGCTAGCACACAGCTTCCTGATCTTTGGTACATCTCCATTGTGCACTCCTATCTCTTGGCTCTGTTTAAAGACAGCACAGAGATCAGATAAGATATTTCAAATGAAAAAGAAAACTCAATTAAAGAAGTTTGGTTGTTGTACAAACTTGAGGTCTCTGTATAAAAGCTTTTGTGCGTGTGTGTCTTGTTCGCAGTGGGTCCTGTTAAGACTTTAGGCGAGTTTACTGCCCTGTGTTTCTGATTATCTGATTCTTATTTGCTTTCTGCTTGTCTGAATCGTCAGGCTCCATCACAGAGTCAGAGCGATGCCGTGACTCTCAGCAACCTCTGTGTTGTTTCAGGCTTTGGTCTCCAGCACACAACAGCTTGCTTGATGACTTGCTCATGTCTGACCTTTAGTGAGTTGAGAAACATGTTCTCCCTGTTTGACTTGTGCTTTTGAGTGTGAAAAAAAGGTGTTTCCCTTTCCCTCGCTATAGCTTAAACTGATGTAGGGAAGTTGAAAAATGCATAGAGGGGAGCAGGAAGGGATGTAATTATGCCCATTTTCTGCTTAACACTTGCCGTTTTTGGCTTCTACTAGACCAAAAAGAAATCCCAGTTTTCTTGATAAGCTTACTCGAAAATTAAAACGATAATTCAAGTGTCAAGATACTCCGATGGGGAACAGTAATATGAATCCCATGGTTTCTGATCTTGGTAGCTCGTTAAAATCTGGCAGGGTTGGTTACTTCTCAGTTTGTGGATTGGTGTGCACTTCAGACACACGCATGTATGTGCACAAACAGTGAGTTCTTCATGAAATGTTCCCTTTTTAATTGGGAATAACCATCATGTGTCACATTTGTGGAATGTCTACTAAATCGTGTGCACTGATTGCTGTAGTGACACTGGGACGACTGGGACCATCTTAAAGGAGTCATCACTCTGGCCGACGCATTAACCTAACTCTTACACAAAACCAGTGTGCTCAATTTATCTCGACATGAACAATGTTTTCCATCAGGCTTTTTAAATAATTAATCTCAGCTGAAATTGACCAGGTTCTTGTTTTTATAAATGGTTAAACCTGAATGACCCGAGAGGAACTTGTCCAATTATCTCGCTGGATAATCTAGTCTGGAAAACACTTTTCTTGCCAGACTTGGAAAACAATTTTGAGGAATTCCAAACCTTTAGAAGCCAAAACAAATACGCCTCACAGCCATTTGTAAAGCTAACCGAGTCAATAAAGTTTACAATAGGTGATTAAAGGGGAGGGATTTCACACATGTGAGGAAAAATAATACTTTGTTTTTTAAAGCCAAGACCTCGAATAATTTCTCTAGAGAACGTGAGGAAAGCTCTTAAACATGTTTTAGTGAATGTGGGAAAAACATTAAGACTTATTGCAGAATTATATCAATTATTTTATAATTTAAAGCAAGATGATGTAAGTTTTGCTCAAGCGCAGACACTTAGCCAGAAGTGAGAAAAATGACGGCAACTAGATCGGCAAATCACAAACCTCCCAGCAAGGCTGTTTACATTAGTGAAAAAATCATTTGTGTGTCCGCCCTGTAATTCTCATCAGCTCCAAAAACGTAATTTGTTTTTCCTTGGCCCATGCTTCCTCTTCAAGTTTTATGAAAATCAGGATATTGTGTTTTCTCCAAAAATCTGCTGCCAAACAGACAAGCAAACCAACAAACCAAACTGAAATCTCCTTTCCAGAGGGGGTAATAAAAGTAAATGTCCAAATATAGTGTTGCATAGCACAATAAGCAATTAGTCATAAATTCAGCAGCTCAATCACATCACTAATAGTATAACTAAAGTCAGCTAACATTAGCCACCACAAGCTAATGCTCATATCAGACCAAATAAGGATGGAGCAAACAAACCCTTGATTGTGTCAAGTAAAACTTTGTTTAATTGCGTATGAATATATGAATCCAGATTTCCATTTGTGATCAAAAGTGTTCAGTTTAACTCTCCAAGGTGGTACCTTTAGTTCTAAATGTACTTCAGAGTAGTTTCTGTGGCCTACAGCTCCTGAGCCGTGTCTCGCTGTGTTAATATGCATGTGTTAGGATTCACTGCAGCTGTGTTCACTTTATAACCTCACTGTGGTTCGGCCACAGTGCAGTGGCGGACTCGGTGGGCCCGGGGGATGTGTAAAATGCCTGTTAAAGATGGCATGCTACTGCCAGGTGTTACTGCATGTTGTATCTACAGTGTGTCTGTGTGTGTCACTGTTCAAGTAGTTTACAGTACTGTGTTTTGGGCTGGCGCTGGACATAATAAGCCCGGGTGTTGAACGGCTGCTAACGATTACATGCTGCAGACAGGTGTTGTGCAGGACGAAGCATTTGCGACAGCTGTAAACAGCCATCAGGGATTGGGTCACTGTAATGTAATAAGCTCCTATACTGCCAGGGATTTAGGTGTGTGTGTGTGTGTGTGCGTGTGCGTGTGCGTGTGCGTGTGCGTGTGCGCAGGCCAAAACAAATCCTCCCATTTGTAGGTTAGGAGGATTTACAGGATGGGGCCGCAGCAAAAGCGTGGGGGATGCTAGATCATACAAAGAGTCACTCCCTTCTTCCAACACGGAAGATTTATTTACTCATTCATTCATTCAGATATTTCTGTAAATGTGAGAAGTTAACCAAGAGGCAAATATCTTGGTTACTCTGTTGTACGGATGTTGTAAAGTCACCCTAAAATAATATTATAATAAGTAAATGACGCCTAAAACTCCTTCATTGGACACCACTATGTAATACTTCTATTGGCTAGCGCTCCAACACATTGCACGGGATAGGCAAAGGGGCGGGACATCTCTAGGCGGTTAACAAATCACAACAGAGTACACCAGTTACAGTAACCAATCAGAGCAGTTTCAGACAGAGGGTGAAAAGAGGAGCTGCAGCACAGGCAGTATGAGACAAATAAAGAGCTTTTTGAACATTAAAGCATGGAGACATGTCCCAGTAGAGACACCAAATACTAACAATAAAATTAGCATTAGCATATGTCATTTAAAAAAAGAGTCAATTAAGTAAGTTATTATAAAAACATAAGAAAGATAGCCGCAGGTTAAAGCAGTACAGAAAGACAGACGACTGCACAGTGCAATTGATTGCTTGAGTGTTGACAGAGCTGAGTTGAGTTTAAATAAAAAAGAAGAAGGATTACTGCGAGAGCTGCAAGGGAGCTTGATTAAACCGTTTGGCTCATTATTCAGCACTCATAAAGAGGGAAATCTATCATGGATGTTTGGGGCGTAACAACTAGGCTCTTTATGAAATGCTCCCAGTGATTTAAACAATTTACCACATGATGTGTTAAATGTTTCTGCTCCCTGGACTTCGCGCTCATGTTTTATTTTTCTCCACATCTGGTTGTTTTTGTCCTAATGTGTAAAAGCTGTGCAATTTGATGCATCAAGGAAAGACTGCAATCCCACAACACACCATTGTTCCAATACAAAGTGAACGATCATATACTTGTTTAATGTTTGTTGACAAAGCAAAGCACGAAGGCAGTTCTTATTTTCAGACACTGCTGTACAGTGTCTAATGGAGGTATGAGTGATACATCAACACAAAGTACCTGTTTCTCCACTAAGTACCTCAGTGTAAGATAAACAGCCAGAAGACATAACTGAACTGAACTGGAAAAAACAGGCTGTTTTGCTTCTTCTCTGCACCTGCATTTTTTCCCCTGCACCTGCATGCTTACCCTATAGCACAGTTAAATACCATGTGGATTTGAAAATGAAGAATAATGGAAACCAATTATCTAAAAAGCAGTGCTGGGGAAGCTGAAATTATAGCTTTGCCAGCCACCAATTACTTCACACTGGAAGAAGTTGAACTGATACTCTAGGGAAGTGGTTAGGGTTTACTGAAGCTGCTTAGAAAAAGCGGTTCAAACGTTGTTGTAGAAAATGATTGACAATGTACATTGAAATAAATTACAATGAAATATAAATTGCTACTAAATTGAGATTATTTTAAAAAGGACCACTTCAAACAAATATCGATTTCACTTAAAGGTATTTTCTTGCATGTTTTTACACTGTTTTGAGGACCGATATGTAAAATCTCACTTAAAACGGTCTTTATTCAAACTGTAAAAACAGCTTGAACGCTGGTCTAAAAAATGTCCATATCGATTTATTTGTAAGAAAATAAAAAGTGATATATCCTTTTAATAGCCCCAAATACTTTGTATAGCTTCAGTAGCTACTGTAACTACACAAAAAGGACCATTCATGACATCAAACTACCTACATTTCTATGCAAATATGAGTGTAGATGAATTACCTGCAAGCTACTGACAATTGTAGTTTAACTGCTAGTTTAGTGACATGTATTTCCCTCCTCCCTGACATGGCTAAAAGGTGACGTGCAGAACACACCAGCTCTTAGAGAGAATTCAACATCACAGGTGGACATTTATTTCACCTGTGGGACGCCCGACACCTTTTCATAGGTGCTTATGACCTCCAGTAAAACACGAAAGGTTTTCACCTGTACTTGTTAAACTAAAGCCTCCCCTCCCGTTTGGATTAGGTTAATGGTTCAACACTCACTTCCTTCTGGAGTAACCCTTCGCATGCTGAGAGTAGATCCTCAACAGCAGTGTGATAATTAACAGGCATACAACTGGACTTCTTGTCACAGTGTACATTTATATTTAATTTACTACTTAATGTAAATCATTTCCTACTTTTATATTTTCTTAGCTGTAATTTGACCCTCAGTTGTGATTATTTGACAGATAGTCTACCGATCTTGATCTTACCGAGTTGTTGAGCAGGTTCCCCCCCCCCCCCCACACACTTTGGAGTTCTTCAAAAGCCACATGAGGAAAAGAACATTGACTTTTCCCACAGAGTTTTTGTTATACTGTTAAAGCAGGTTCTACGTTTTCTCCATTTCCAGATAGGTTAATTGAGATGTGACATTTGGCCCCTTTTTGCCGCCTGCCCCACATTTCCTCCTCAGCCCTGTGAAGTTCCTCCCTCTCTCCCTGGTAACTGCTCACTTGCAGCGTTCCCAGGCTCGCACTGGTGGCACGGATCCCAGTTCAAGGCTGGGAGACAGAGGGGTTTCTCAGGAGACAGAACACAAATACAGGGATCCAAATAACTTAATCACCAGTGGGGCTATTAGGCCGGGGATCTTAGAGGCTTACTATGGGGAGGGTGTTTGTGTTTGGAGAGGGGCAGGAGAGGGGTAGCATGGGACTGGATGGTCAATGGAGGTGTTTGGGTAACACCGCAGTCATGGGTCGTGTCAATTCGAGATAGGTCATGTTAAGTTCTGTGCTATTTGTGTTCAGTCCTAACCCTAAGACCTTGAGTGTGAAATATCCTACTTACAGGAAACAAGCTTTAACAATAATTATTATAAGGCTTTTTCTTATTATACTGTGTATTTTTGTTATTCCTCTAGACTTATTTTAATGTATATCATTGCTGGAAACAAGCTTTAAAACTACTCTCAATTATTAAGTTATTCATGTTTTTTTGGTTGCCTTTTTCAGACATTTGGAATTTCTTCATTTTCAATTAGGCAAAACAAACTACATCTAAACAGAAAAGAGAAGAAATGTGTATATTTATTTACAAATTAACTGGAGTGTGTAAAGCACTGATTACAGCAATTAAAATGGACCATTCCTGAACGTTCTTTTCTAATGCATTCGGACCGATAACAGACATAGTGCCTCTGTGTTTATGTGTCTCAGATGGGAACCCATTTCTCACAGAGTGACACCCTCTGTAAACACATTTCTCTTCACCTATAGAACAGAGGCGTTGCAGCTGACCTCTCGGTGGTGTCCGGGTAAATATTTTAAAGCAGGAGCTTCGATCGTGTGCACTTAAGGGTTCTTTAGGGCCAATGTGAAAGCCATGATTTGTTGCGGAGGTGTCATTTACCTTACGACACATCTTGAACATGTCTTTGTTTCTCTGACACGGTAGTAAACAGGAGCATCCGGGGTGTTCTCTCGGGCAGAATAACAACCTCGACCCTGGCTTTTATGTCCGCTTGCCCTCTTGCATTTTTCTTACTCAGTATGTGCTCTGTGTTTTCACTGGGGGTTTCTTTCTCATGGCAGTGCCCCCCTTTTTCAAACTTCTCCTGACTTGTTATACTGATATCCAACTTCCCAGAGGCCCTAGTTTTGGTGCTTTCAAAGAAAAGGTTTGCTTAAAATGAATGAAAACCCATTTTAAAATGGGCCCTGTGATGCTAATTTCAGGTTCATATTTGTATTTTGTGTCTCTTCTGTGACATGTCTGCATGCTTTAATGTTCAAAAAGCTCTTTATTTTTCTCATACTACCTGCAGCACCTCTTTTCACCCTCTGTCTGAAACAAGAGCCCAGTCTGCTCTGATTGGTTAGCTGACCAGTTTTGTTGTGATTGGTCAACCGCTAAGGGCTGTCCCGCCCCTTAGCCTATCATGCACAATGTGTTGGAGCGCTAGCCAATAGAAGTGATAATGTACATAGTTACGCCACTATGTTACAGAAGTAAACAAAGGGGTGCAATGGAAGCATTTTCAGGGGCAGACTCTGTGTGGGTAAGAAACTCCCTGGAAGATACTTAGGGATTTTAGCCTTTGCAGACCATTTACATGCACTAAAACCTATGCAACACTCTACAGGAAAAGGAAACCCCCAAAAAGCATAATAAGGCGTCTTTAGCTAAATGCCATGGACAGCCCAGATAAATATGTCACAGTAGTGAGAGGAAACTATGATCTACAACTCAACAGGTGGCTCAGAGAGGCATTTCATCACATTCTCACAATCACCACCCCTCTTTGGTGTTCTGTGAGGCGTTGAGTTGAACCATCCACATGTGACATAATACGTGACATGAGTAATAACTTGTCTGTCTCTCTCTTTGTCCTTTTTCTTGTTGCAGTCAAAGATCTCCCAGAGGCAGCAGCGCATGATAAAGAACCGCGAGTCGGCGTCCATGTCTCGGAAAAAGAAGAAAGACTATCTGCTCTCCCTGGAAGCTCGCCTGAAAGTGGCACTGTCTGAAAACGAGTTGCTCAAGAGTGAGAATGGCAACCTGAAGAGGCAGCTGGATGGGATGCTGAGTGAGGTGAGAGGCGAACAGCCAGCCACTGCTCTGCCAGTACTTCCACTCAGACTGCTCTCATAAACAAGCCTGTGCACGAAACAAAAGCATGAGAATTACCCATGAATGAGATCTGTGAATTTTTCAATGCGGCATATTGACTTCATGTCCCTGCAGAACGTGGTGCTGAAGGTAACGGCGCCCAAGAGGAGAGCCGTGTGTCTCATGGCGGTGTTGGTGTTCGTCATGCTTAACGTCGGACCGATGAGGTGAGCACATGATGCATAATGTAGGACTACTGATCCCTCTTTCTTAAAGTGTCTACTCAACAATTTGATTTGGTATTCAAATTCAGTTTAAAGCAAAAGAAGATGTTGGCACAACGTAGTCTGAGAAACAAGAAGATTACTGCAACAAACTGTAGATGCTCAAGAGTTTGATTACTGCAGGAAAACAATCGGGAAATCCCACGATGAGTCATTGTGGAAATCGCCCCACATGTAAGACATTACGCAACAAACGTTGAGTGAAAACAGAGCATTTCCCATTCAAGCAAACACGTTCACACAGATCTGCATCCCTTATTTCAGTTAACAACTGTCAGAATCAGAAACACTTTCCCCCCCCGGGATAAATGAGGTCTTTCTCATTTTGATTATGACTCTAAATCAACACATTGACCTCAAATCAAAAGGTGACAAATTAACCCTTAAATGTTTGTTGTGTCCTGGGGGATTCAGTCATTCGACAGGCTCTGACCATGTGTAATAGGAGTGTAATAACAGTGACATATTGGCGATATATGGGTGTAATAAAAGTGTTAAGGGTCTAATGAGGGTTTATCATTGGTATTATATGAGAGTAATATTGGTGTAATACCGGTGTAAATATGATGATAATGTGTGATACGGGTGTTGTGTGGAAAATAGCAATCAACTAATTTTCCAAATTACTTTTATTTGAGAATGTGCCCATTTAAGGGTTTGAAAAAACCCTATGCTCTATCTTTTGCCAGCAGTTTATGTAAAATACTCGTTATTTTATGAAAATCCTGAAATCTGAATGCAAAAGATCACATTCAAATATTGATGTCCCTTAAAAGCTCTGGCCCCGGCTGTGGCGCAACTGGCTGGGGCACCTGCACCATACGCCGGCGACCCGGGTTCGATTCCCGCCCCGTGGTCCTTTCCGGATCCCACCCCGACTCTCTCCTATCCGATTAAAGGCAAAAAGCCCCCGAAAAAATAACTTAAAAAGCTCTGAGCAAAGGCACCTGATCTGATGCAACCTACAGCACTGCAGCCCAGTACATACTGTAACAGTCAGTCATGAGTGAAAGTAAAGAGACCGACAATAGTTCACCATGAAGCCAACTGGCTCTTGCGTGAATCTTCCGTTCTTCTGTTGTTGTTGCCAGAGTTTATTGGACATGGTGACTAACCGGTGAATCAGCTTCAAAACACCACCCTGGGTTGAGAGGGAAAGTAAACATTACCACTTACAAATGTAAAAGGAAAATCATTTCAGGCTACGAAAGAAGGATAAAACATTTCTATATGGCAGTGTTTCTTATCTGTGCGTGACAACAGACATGACATGTCAAATTTAAAATGAGTTATGTAAAACTTCACTGGGTTTATTCCACCCAGATAGCATATGGAGAGATGGCGTAACCCCACAAAATCAACTCAAGTTCACCTCCAACGTTAACAATAAATTCTGTGTTTGTGCTAAAAATATTTGCTTCTCCTGGGAACACCTTTCCCCTGAAGGATCTACTTGCCGGACTGCGTGCTGGGAATATGTTCTCAGTTGTTCTCTAGAGCTTAAACATGAAAAAGCACCCATGAATGAGTTTCCTTTTTGACTCCACAGGAGCTGAAGTGTGTGTGTGTGTGTGTGTGTGTGTGTGTGTGTGTGTGTGTGTGATGTGTGAGTCTGTACCTGTTGCTCGCATCTGTGTGTTTTGTGTTTGGGCTCTCCTTTGGAATTTTAAGTATTCCCGCTTTTGAGCACGGATCCCCTTTGAAATGAGAATGCCACCCAGAGTAGTAATACCGTTGAAGGTGTGTGTGTGTGTGTGTGTGTGTGTGTGTGTGGTGTGTGTGTGTGTGTGTGTGTGTGTGTGTGTGTGTGTGTGTGTGTGTGTGTGTGTGTGTGTGTGTGTGTGTGTGTGTGTGTGTGTGTGTGTGTGTGTGTGTGTGTGTGTGTGTGTGTGTGTGTGTGTGTGTGTGAGTGTGCTTTTGTGTTATGCAGTCTGGACCAGAGTTCAGATTCTGCTCGTGGCTAAAAATGAAAAACCCTCCTGTGCACGGGATGTGGGCCACGTGGAATTCAAAGTCCAATACCCAGAGTTGCATCCCCTTCTTAGTGTCCTGATTTGGCCTCACCTGTCTCTCCTCCTCCCCTCACCTGTATCCCGTTTCTTCAGTCTGTTTCAGGGTGGCCCGGGCTCCAAACTCAGAGATGTGTCCATGCAGCACGGCGGCAGACACCTGTTGGGTTTCTCCTCAGAGGCAGAAACTGAGGCTGTGATGGACTCCGATTCCCTCGGCAGTGGCCCCTCTGAGATGGGCGACAGGTAATGAGCCACCCCCCCCCCCCCCCTTTCATAACACACCATGGCAGTGTGCACGGATGCACCTGTGCCGAGGCTCAGTCTGAACAAGTACAGCTCATTACGGCACGAGTAAACATTGCAAACTCTGTCTAAACGTCTGCATTTCAGATGACTCCAGGCTAGTATTTTTGCTTTGAGTAACAAGCTGGGAAATTAAGGTCAGACCTTGTTTGACATCCAGCTTTATGTAACTAGTAACAGTTTATTATCCTAAAGGGTTATATATTTTTCTTTCTATTTTAAAAATGCGTACAGGCCCATCTGTAAATTGCATAAATAACATTCTTGTTTGGTACATTATACCTGCACCCCCATGTCTGAAAGCGATGTTTTGCAAGGTGGTCAGAGCGTCTACATGGCATTGCCAGTCTGCGTCCTGTCAGATCTCTGCGTAGGGTGCGTTACATCTTAATGCAAAACATTCGGCTGCAGTGTCAAGTTTCCCGGCAGCATTAAAACCAAGTCAGGCAGGAAGGAACACATTAGCCTTTACAAAAGGGGGTGACAGCACCAAACGCACCAGAGAGCATGGTGACGGGGGAGATATGAAACCTAATCTGGGGGTCCCACTGAACAGGAAGGTGTGTGTGCGGGAAGGTTAATACCGGCCCCTCAGGTAGAGTTATGATCAAGCCTCTGTGGGCTGACATGTTGTCCCGCTGAAACATTTCCAGAACGTTTAGAGACGGGAACATGAGGCGTAGTCGATGTGTTTGCTCGGATCAAGGGGGCCCGGGGGGGATAGTACGTCGGTGGCGGGCATTTTTGTATTAATCCCCTCGCATCTGGGCACCGACTGTGGACAGTCTACATCATCACCTCAAGGAGCATAATCATTCATTCACAGAGGTAGAACAGTTGTAATTGAAGTCACTCTGAAGAGGAAAGTCGAGTTACGCATTGCAGAGCTAATCCATAATGTATGTAAACACACCTGAGTAGTAAGGACCCCGACGGTTGGGCTCTGCAAATGCTCTCCGGACATTTGTGATGGGGTTAGTCAAAAGCGCAAAAACACCTTACACTATAAAGGACTCAAACATGATAATATTTTCACTCATTACAACCCCAAATTTAAAGGGGCCCTATTCTGCTCATTTCCAGGTTCATATTTATATTTTGTGTGACGTGTCTCCATGCTCTAATGTTCAAAAAGCTCTTTATTTTTCTCATACTGCCTGTGCTGCAGCACCTCTTTTCACCCTCTGTCTGAAACCAGAGCCCAGTCTGCTCTGATTGGTCAGCTGGCCGGCTCTGTTGTGTATGATTGACAGTTTAGAGATGCTCCTCCCCTTAGCCTATCAGGTACAATGTCAGCAGGCAGGGGAGGAGTGTGTGGGAGAGAACTTTTAGATTTTAGCCTTTGCAGACCATTAACATGCACACAAACCTATATAACACACTACAGGAGAGGGAAAACCCCCCCCCAGAAGCATAAAAGGGCCACTTTAGGATAAACACAAACAGTCCATGAACAACACACCATGGTAGAAATGTCACTCCAGGTTTTTTTTTTTTAAAGCATTCGTAGTTTATATAATGCAGTATAATTTTCACAATCTGCACGTTCCCTCTCTGCGTCTCTCTTTCATCCAATAGCGCTTGAAGCTCTGCCACCGCTGCACATGTCAAGCATTAGGAATTTGACTCATTAGAAGTCATTAGTTACCAATACAATTCAAAAGGATTATAATTGTCCCCACATTGAAGCCATACTGCTCTATTGCTTCCTCTAGGTTGATCAACTCTGAGTGTTTCAACTCCGTCAGAGGGCGTGCAGCCACGTTGGCTCTCAGTTTCAAAGCATACTCTCAACATGTGGAAAATATTTCATCAGATTCTTATTTGACATTCATACGTTGATTTGAGAACCTTGTTAAGTTATCGCTTCTCTCTTTGTTTAACACCCTTTTATCGCCTCTGTGGCAGCTCTGAAGATAAGGCCCTGATGGTGCTGAAGGATCCCCTCTTCCTCAGACCCCCTCCCCCCTGCCAGCCCCCTGTTAACAGGACCAAGTGCTTAGAGTAAGTTTTGAATGTTTTAATGTACCGCCTTCTTTTCTGTTTTATTACATATTAGCCAGAATTCAAATTTCTTCTGTATATTTTATAATGTTTAGATAGTCTTCTTTATTTACTGAGAAAATGTGGATATTGTTTTTAAATGTTCAAAGTTATCTTATTTTTTTTTGTATTTTATTCTATTTTTTAAGTAACTCTTGTACATCGACTGTCAAAATACTCCTGTGACAAAATACATGTCCCAACTTGGGATGAATAAAATATCTATCTTCACTGCACTACCCAAAAAGTTACCATAGCTCGAAAAAATGAAGGCAGAGTTGATAAAAAAAAATATATATATGTATATTTGAATTGGAGCTTCCCATAAATCCCTATCCATCTATCCATCTATCTATCTATCTATCTATCTATCTATCTATCTATCTATCTATCTATCTATCTATCTATCTATCTATCTATCTATCATCTCTCTATCTGTCTATCTATCTATCTATCTATCTATCTATCTATCTATCTATCTATCTATCTATCTATCTATCTATCTATCTATCTATCTATCTATCTATCTATCTATCCATCCATCCATCCATCCATCCATCCATCCATCCATCCATCCATCCATCCATCCATCCATCCATCCATCCATCCATCCATCCATCCATCCATCCATCCATCCATCTATCCATCTATCCATCTATCCATCTATCCATCTATCCATCTATCCATCTATCCATCTATCCATCTATCCATCTATCCATCTATCCATCTATCCATCTATCCATCTATCCATCTATCTATCCATCTATCCATCCATGTGGATCTATGTATCATAAGACCACAACAATGCTTCAATGTGACCTAAAATGTCTGATTCCTGTTGATTGGCAGGTTGGCGCATGAGTTGAGAGGCTGGGTCCACCGTCATGAAGTGCAGCAGACCAAATCCAGGCGCATGAGTAACGGCAATCACAAACCCACAAGGACCATTCTGGTAAGTCGCAGCATGTTTTGAAAAACAGGAAAACATGTCTAATGGGCCGGGCGAGTATTAACAGAATGTTCAGTGTTTGGCTTCCCCTGTATTTTAGGGCCACATAAAGGATGGTATTTGTCAAACCCAAAGCCTCTCTTTCACCACTGTTTCACCTCCCCTCACACCTTCCCCTTTTTCTGCCTCTCATTTCTGTCCACCGGGCCGGGTTTAATCCGGCAGCCATGAGAAAGTAAACACAACACTTAGAGGGGCGCTGTAGGATTAGAGCCCCCTGCTCCTTTTTTCCATCATTTTTTCTAAGTTTGTCACAGTAGGGCTAATCCACTCGGAGCTGCCCAGTTCATATATACCCAATTCTTCATTTTACTTTAAATACACATGAAGATGTGTTTATTCCTCACCTGTTTTGAGCTGTTTAAGAAACACATACATCTTTTTCAACATGTATAACTTCATTTCATATCCCTTTATTTTGTACAGGTGTTCATTTGAATGGTTTTACACTGCGCATTTAAGCTTTAAGATTCCTAAATTAGTTGTAATTTATCAGGAAAAACCTCACGAATGGAATCTGTAGATGCTTTTAAACAGTTTTTTGATCATAATGGAGAATATATTTATGTGTTTGACAGTGTTACCAGGTGTTTATCCTGCTGTAATGGTTAGTTGATGCAGACATTACAGCTCATTGTTTGTCCTTTTTTTTCATCAGAAAACAGAGAATAAGGACGATGCCCAGATTCTGACTGTCCGATACACAGAAACTCCCGAGGAAAAGTGAGTAAAGGCCTGTCACAATTAGCCAATTCACACCATTAAACCATTTTTCAGGTTTAAACGTTATTCTACAATCATTTTCCATTTGATTTTAAAGCTGCATTAAGCGTTTCTAGACGTCTAGAAGGCAAAACACACTGTAGATCTATCAGGATAGAAACACAGTCACGGCTGTTTGTGTGGCGAACCAGCAATGTGTCGTAAACTCAAAGTGAGCTAAGGCTGGTTTAAAAATGCTGACTGTAATGTTTGTTGTCAACAGGCTACACCCAAATAGATTATGTAAAGCAACTGTAGACATAACAAACTGTGTGTTTCATTGTATTTTGTATTGGATAAAGGTGGCTCTTTGAGGGGAACTGCTTATGGGAAAATCATTTCTGCATCTCTTTCTTCACTTATGGCATTTTGTAGTTTTTACAATCGGTAAATCAAATCTACAGAACAATAGAGCAACACTTAGAGCTTTTAGGCAGGCCACAAAGTGTTTATTCTACAGTAAGTTTGTGGAACAGCGGACATAGACTGCTGTAGAGCTGCAACTAGCTAAAAGGTAATTAACGTTAACGACATTTTCACAATATCTTACTTTATTACACTTTTTTTTGTCTGTTTTTTGGGCAAATTAATGACACTTTTCATGAACCTAGAAACACTGTATTGTTATATGTTGTTTTCTTTGTTGGTAATTCTTAATCCTGAACAATCTTGTAGGAAGTGTGTCTATATTAGGGTTAAACAAACAGACAAATCAAATAATACTAAGGTTTTGATATCTACAATACACTGTAATACACTTAACTGACCATACTGTTGATTATCAGCACTTATTCAGATCAGTCTTTTCTCCCTAGTTTGTTTTCAATTCCTTTTCTGTGTTTTTCTTATTTTTCTGTTATTTATAATCAACAGGAACCCTGGCAATGAGCTGCAGGTTTTCCAAGCTCCTTATCACACATACAGCGACTTCTTCGATGAGCTCAACCGTCGTGGCGACACTTTCTACGTGGTGTCTTTCCGCAGGGTGAGTTTTAACTTGAAAAAGCAAGGCATTAGCTTCCACATAAAGTTCAACTGAGAAGCTTAAACGCTAGTCAATACGTGTCTGTCATGACATTTCTACCGGCCATAACAAGCTACAAGTGAATTATAAACACTGTGACTTATGAGCAGTGTTGTGGGTACCGCGTTACTAGCGGATGTGTCAGCGGAGGCGCAGCGCTGTGATGCGTCTGTGCCCTGCTGCTGACCTACATTACCTGTGTGTGTGTGTGAGTGTCTCGAAATGACAGAGAGGTCAGCGTTTTCATCGTGGAAGTACGCACATTATTTTCAATTCACCAGCGAAAAGGACAAGAACAACATAACGGTAAAATGCACTCTCTGTGTTGCTGAAAAACGTTTCGAAAGTCTTCTTTTGCTACGTTTCAATCACTGCTTTGAAGAGTAAATGTGAGTTTAGGCCTGTGATACTTGAACAGTATTTTCATAGTTCAGCTATTAGGCTATATTTGTAATTTGCCTGCTGTGTACCAGTGACGATTCTATTGTTCGTTTTATTCGGCATTTTTGTTAGATCGTTGATTGGTCGTTAATTTATAAATGGATCTGAATCTGCAACCTGTTTACCTCAGATTCTGTTTACTTAAAGCGCACGTAAATTTATGCACTTTCATAACTGCATCATATCGGCTACCTGGGCTGGGTACCAAAGTTAGGCAACTCCTGAATTTTGATCACATGTTCTGTGATTTAACTGACTGTCTTTCTTGTTATTGTTATCCTGCAGAGTTAATTTGGTTGGATGATGTTATTCATTGTCAGGACGTCTCGGTGCATTTAAAGTAGGCTGTGTGTCTGCGTCATGTGCGAGGCGCTGCAAACGGCTTTCAATTTTCGGTAACGCAGGAGTACTCTAACGCGTTACTTTTATTAATAGGTGACGCTGTAACTGATTACTTTTAATTGATAGTAACGTTGTAACCTAATGAACTACTTTCCAAAGTAACTATACCCAACACTGCTTATGAGTCATTAATATTATAAAGCAATAGGTTTGTTTTTCACCAGTGGGGGAGGGGATGAAACACAATCGCTCAAGTGTGTAACTACGCCTCTCCGGTCCAGTTTCCTTCGTCAATCTGTAATCATCAAGAACATGTTTTATGTTTTCAGGCAAAGCAATATGTCACACTCAATCTACTCGGCCTTTAGTCATGTGTCAATTTTTCCACATTTGAGACTCCCGGTATGTTTCTAATTTTCCACCTCGGTATGATAAATCCTGGACATCATAATCAGAAAGAGTTCATCAAATAAGTTTATTGAGCTTTTTTTTAATCAAGATGAAGATATTTTCCTTGGAAGTTGCTGCTCCAAATGTGTCCCAGTTAACATTTACCTAGCAGTTAATAATAATATAAAATAACTACGTGTTACTTTAACACAGTCGGTGAGTTTTCCTAAGAGCTCATATCCCACTCAACACCTCGGGGTGATGTTAAGCCTTAAATCTTCAGGATTACTCTCTGGAGTTTTGGTCAAAGTTCAGGACCCCTCGTCACAAAGTAAGTCACAGAGGTCTGGCTCTGGGTTGGCATGGTGACAGCAGCGACAATGATCACAATGGCGTTCCCGAGCTGAGGGCGTCTGCAGGTCAAGTGACCGCCCGTCGGCTTCCAGAAGCTTTGTGTTGCATAAAGCGGGGAGGGTGGTTCAGAAAGTTCAACGTTAGAGGGCAAAAACACTTTGATACATTGACTTTTATTCAACATATTTAAATACTAAAGTAGGCGCTGAAACTCCCTGACCTGCTTTAATGAATCACCCAGATATAGGGATGCTTCCAAACGTAAATCTTGAGTATAAAAATGTTAACACGTGCCAGTAAAAAGCGTAAAAACACTCAAAAGTAAAACCTTATGTTTAATTATTTTTTGGTTGAGTCACAATTAAAAACAAATAAGGGAAATTAAGCTTTTTGATCATTTTGATATGAGATTAGAGGGGTTGTACCCATTGCAGTCTCTAAAAGCCCAATTAAATGTCTTCAAGTGATGGTTTCATCCCACTAACACTCCAAAACCCAGCATCATTCAGCTCTAGAGATGCAACGATAATCGATTAGGTAATCTTCAATAAAAAATGAATTAAAAAATGGCAAAACCTAGAGTTGAGTTTCAAGTTGTCCTGCTTTTATCCTTTTTTTATGCAACAGGAAATGTTGGACTTAAAAAAGATCACCTTGGATCTTGAGAAACTGGGCGATTATCAAGAAACTTAATCTGTAAATAAGTCATAATTACATATTAAAATTCCTGAATACAAACCCATGTAAAGACTCTTCACATCCGAGGAACATGAAGAAAGTCCTCCTGCTCCATGTCTGCTCTTGGTGGATGTGGTTATCTTACTTTTTAATTAAATGCTGAAGTGAACGTATCCTGGTTTTAATAAGCTGTAAAGACTAGAGGAATCAAGGATGTGTTATTGGGTTTGACAAACACATTTTTACAAGAACTGAAAACAGATCTTGGATTACAGGCTTGTTTTTCAGTGTGTTTTATTTGCACATACATAAGACCAAGAATATTATGTGAGAGTAGAGGTCAGGAAGCCACACTCCTTTCTACCTTCTAAAAAAGAAAGAGTGTGACCTTTTCGTTCTTCACAACTTTTATTAGCTTTTCCCACTCAGTTTATTTGCCTTTGTTTTGTTTCCTGGGTTTCAGGGTATATATATGTGTGTCTGTGTGAGAAGGCAAAACCGGGCGTGCTTTTGTTTTTCTGTCCCAGTCGGTATGATGTTATAACAGCACTGCCAAAGCTCTGGATTAAATTTGGAATTTTGTTTGGATTATGTACCAATCACTACCAATTTTGTCATTTTTCCCCTTGATGCAACTCGTCTGGTTCATCGTGGGATGTTCTTACACCCGCCAGCAGTTTAGGTCACTCTGCAGTGTGTTTCTTTTGACTCTCAGGGATGGCCATGCTAAGGTCAAGGTTACTTTAAGACAACTATACAAAACCACCTGTGGCTTTAAGTGTGAAATGAGGTGATGGAAGGAACAACCCCCCAAATATAGACCCGCTCTCTGTCCCGTCATGTTGCGGTCTCTCTCTCACCACCTGTGGCTTAATGTAAGTGTGCATTGAGGTGAGGTGGTGGAAACACTGGCTGCTTTCACCATGTACCGTATCCCATAATGCTCAACCAAAATGCACCTGTTGTCATGGCAGCTGCAGCTGTTATGTCAGCTTGAAAAGCTCTCCGGTCCCCTGATGATGAGCAGTAATGTGGCTTGTGTTTTCCTGCCACCCTCCAAACACAGTCCATGCAGCCTCTCAGTCATTTTGAACATTTAATACTCCCTTTGGTGGCTTACAGCTTATCCCTAAAACCCTGCAGTGCCATGACCATAAATCACAGCAAACCCTTAATTCTGAAAAATACAGGAAATGATGCTGAACCAGATATCTGCTTAGCTGAGCCCACCTTCTTAGCGTCATTTTAAAGAGACCCTGTCATGTGTTACATAGGTTTTTGTGCATGTAAATGGTCTGCAAAGGCTAAAATCCCAAAGTTTCTCTCCCACGCACTCCCCCCATGCCTGAAACGCCTGCAATGGTTTCCTTTTTTACTTCTGTAACATAGTGATTTCACTTTGTAACACTTGCCCTTCTATTAGCTAGCGCACCATACGTAATAGACTAAAGGGCTGGGGCATCTATAAGCGATTGACCAATCACAACAGAGAAAGCCAGCTAACCAATCAGAGCAGACTGGGCTCTGGTTTCAGACAGAGAGTGAAAAGAGGCGCTGCAGCACAGGCAGTATGAGAAACATAAAGAGATTTTTGAACACGTATGTAAACGTGTCACAGTAGAGGCACACAATACAAATATGTCCTCTTAATTAATCTTATCAGGCATTATGAATTAGTCTCGTCAACAGCAGTGATCTACAAAAGAGTCCCACATGTGCTCTGTTTTTTAACATCCTCTTTATCTCATAGATGGCATAGTTTCTCTCCCATGTGTCTTCTTGTATTTCACACCGTTTCCAACATTTCTTCTTCCTATTTTCTGGCTATGATCTAGCCTTCTCCGACCTCAGACTAAACTCCCGCCTGTCGTCACCCTAACGCTCCTCATTTTTCAAAACACCCCACTGAGTTTTGCATGCTAAGTGTTGGATAGTGTTCATTTTGCCCCTTGATAGATAGAAAAGCCACAAAAAGCTCCAGTTTTGCAGGTGATGGTTGGCAAATCTGTTTATGTCATTGAAAATAACCCTTTCATGGCTTCATAAAAATGGAGAAAGATATTTTTTTCAGATCAGAAATGATTTCCTACATGGACTGCATTTTTATTGTGCATTTTCTTTGCAACCACTCAATGAACTTTTGCATTTCTAGTGTGTGTGTGTGTGTGTGTGTGTGTGTGTGTGTGTGTGTGTGTGTGTGTGTGTGTGTGTGTGTGTGTGTGTGTGTGTGTGTGTGTGTGTGTGTGTGTGTGTGTGTGTGTGTGTGTGTGTGTGTGTGTGTCATGTGTTCTCCCATTAGCATTGCTCTCGTTAACCACAACTCCTTCAGATGATGTGCTGCTCAGATTAAAACCGTCCCGCTCATTATCTAATGAATTGCACTAAAACTACTTTTTAATAGCTTCAGTGACTGCAGGACTTTTCTGGTTAATGCCCTTTTAAATCTTAGACTTCTGCCAGATTAATCTAGGAGATTAATTAGTGAACGAGTGTTTGATGGCCCAAGGGGAAGGATTATTAACCAAAATGATTTCATCTGCTCAGACGATGGGGTAAGGAATGGAAAAGGACTTAATTTGTGGAATTTTCTGAGTCTCAAGGACCTCTGATCCTCCCATTGCGTCAATGATAACCTCATGTTAATGCAAATCTTCAAGGAGGTCATCTCTTTAGAGATATCAGCTGGGCTCCAAATCCTCATTAACGACTGGCAAATGCATGCATAAAACTGTCTCATTTGCTGCCAGATGGATTTTCCTCTCCGTAACCTTCTGCTCTTTGTTCCCAGGACCATCTCCTTCTTCCTGCCACCAGCCACAACAAAGGAAGTCGACCGAAGATGTCTCTGGTGTTGCCAGCCATGAACATAAACGGTAAGCACTGCAGCACAGACGCAGAAACAGTTGGGGGGGGGGGGTCAATCAACACACTGTAACAGATGAGAGCAGGGCTGGGAGCAGATTCAGAAACACGTCTCCTCACAAGAATGCATTACTTGTGGTGCAAACACTTGCAAAGAAAACTCCTACGATCAAAATAGAGCCATTTTGAATTTGAATCCTACTAGGGTGATTTCAGATCCTTTATTCATCTCTTCTGGTATTTTATTCCCCAAAGATCTATAGGTTTTGTAACCTGTTTAACTGAAATGGATGTTTCTTTGCTGATTTTCTTTGCCAAAACAACTTCTTTGACATCTGAATTCTTGTTAGTAGAAGGTCTTTGCTCACCGCCTCCCTCTGAGCCCTTTGTGGTTTCTGTTATGTCCTTCAGACTCTGATTATCCTCCCGGTTGCGTTTAGCCATGCTGTCAAGTGTCTGCACAGCTGCTGACCGAACCACACACAGACACAAACATTTCGGTGCGGACATTTCATTTTAGCTTTGATCTTTTCTTAGAGAACTATTTTTGTTGAACAGAAAATATTGAACTTGAGGTCTAGAAAGGGAGGTTTATTTTGTTAGATTTACACTACAAATATTATTATTTAATCAAAGATATCATATTGTCATTTTAAAATGCCTTTGTGTTGGCACAACCTTGTAAGCACATTTGTGTTATCACTCCATACATTGCTTGAATTCTTTGGCTTTACATCTATCACCATTCAGGGTTTTTAAAAATAGCCAGACACCCGTAGAGAATATAGTAATTTAAAAACAATTTGTGGACTACATTTCTAAAGTCTTGGCGTTTTGTCCGTCCCAATCTTGTTTTCCTGCCACCAGAAGGAAGAGGAGAAGGTGGAGCAAGCGAACGTTGAACTAGACTTACATCTGGAAAAAATCTAAGAGACCACTCCAGATTTTTCTTAAATCTTTATCTCTACATGTATAGCAGCCATTCCAGTGTCTGTTGAATTCCGACACAGAGCAGCGTGGCAGCAGTGTGGCAGTACCTGTCAATCACAAGGTAGCTCCACCCATAAAATACACACTGCCCTACCTATTTTATATTAAATGGCCCATAATTTACAAAATGACAACAATGCACTAATGAAACTCAAAACTAGCATTCGAGACCCTAAACTCATGTTCACAACTTTTACTGAGGTAATAAATCAAGTTAAAAGTACTGGTAATCAAACTTTCTTTTACCAACTAGAGGAGTTTCCCCCTGCCGGTCAGTTAAAACAATGCAGTTAAAGGCACTGGCTCATTGGCTTCACTTTTAAGACCCTTGAACAGTCAAAACAAATTCAAACCAGCATCATCAAGGCCTGTGGCTGTAGTCCGAACTGGGCCACCTACAGGTTCTGGACATAAAGTATTCATGGTCTTTGAAACCTTGGGAGAAAGTAAGTGCTTTGTTTTCAGAGTGCCAAACTAAATATCCACTCTGATGGAATCACATGATGGCTACAAGATAGCATTGAAAAATCAAGTAGAAATACAAAGTCCTCTTGAGGTTAAAGAGCACGGAGGATGCTCATCTAGACCGCTTCATTTCCTCTCAAAGGAACAACTTCCACCCACAGCTTGTCCTGGTGGGTGGCAATCAGAGTGCACTGATGGAAATCACCTCAAGGGGAGGTGATTTCCATCAGTCCATTTTAGATGCAATCACCTTTTTCCTTTTTATTTGAACGCAATACTTTTAAAAACAAAATCAATTGATAGCACTTTAACACTGAAACACTGTACACGAGTTACGCCTAAATCTTTCAATATGTAATTGGTAATAACCTTGGGTTTTGGTTGGTGCAGTTGTTGCCAAATACTTTTTTTGGCAGTATGTTCTTTATTTCCATGAGCTCATCATAGCTTTTCTCCATGGTCCTTAGATCTGCTGGATACCAGATATAAGAAGTCAGGTCCTCAGAGATTTCAATGAAAGTATCTCTCTTTTTTTTGCCCAAATTCAGAAATGATTTATCTTTTGGCGTGATTTTTACCAAATCTGCGGTGGTGCAGTGAACTGAAAGGAAACCTGCTCAAGAGGGATTGTGTTTGCAGGGTGTGAACAATTAGGAAGACAGCCTGTTGTTGTTGGGTGTTTGCCGGGTGTTCAGATCCGAAATCCTGTTGTTCCTCTGTTATCTCAGAGTCAGTGGCGAAGCACCAGCTACAGATTCGATTAGTCAACCAGCTCTAAGAAGAGTGAGTCAGTGGAATATGACCTCTTAGGGAAGACATGGCCAGTGGGAAATAACTTTTTTCTTTCCTGTGAGGGGGGTGTTAGAGATGAAGATTGATGAAGGTAAACATTGTTCTTGGTTGGTCTTGTCAGGGAGGAATGTTAGGGTCCATGCTGGTCAGATGGCTCATTGAAATGGCTGCAAACAGTGAAATCCAAGACCTCCTTTTCAGCTAATTGATGAAATGGGCAAACAAAGGTGGCATTCAGGGAGAGATATCAGGTCTGGAAAGATTCTTGTAAGCGCAGGAAAAGGACCTTCGATTTGCATGATCGGTCATGGATGCACGAAGTTGGCCTGAAATGCAAAGTTCCTATGTGCTTTAACTTAAAGTATTTTCCTGCTTGTTTTCTGGAGCCAGTATGCTTGACTCTATTATGCCAGCTGGATCATGTGGTATCTTTTAGAGAGAAGCTTAACAGCAGTTTTTATTCGAGCACAGATGCTGGTACGGTAGCTTCAGTTTCAGATGCCACAACAGCTCCTTCTGGAAGTCCTCTGTTGACCTGACTGATGAGCTGGTGATTCTCCACACACGCTTTCAACATGTAAAGTCCAATGTGTCACACAGATGACAGCCTTCAAGTCGCATTTCAGATTTATGTTGTCTGAAACTTTGATGTGATTAAATACGAATGAACACATTTAGATGGGCAAGACATCCTGCTTAGAAATGCAGGAACACTGTCCCTTCTCCGAGCGTGATTGCTCCACAGTGGAGGATAATTCTTTCCAGCTCCCTGTTGCTGCTCTCCTTCAGGAATGCCTTCCTTCTCCAGTCACTAAATGGTTTTCATCTGGAGGACGTGGATACACTCTGCTAATCCAGAGTGAGCGTTTGGTCTGTCTTGGTCAATAACTGATCATCGAAAATTTGAGACTTTGATGTAAGCCGTGGCTTGTTTCTGTCTCGCCGCGTGTCCACGGTTCAGGGGCTCTGTTGAAGTTACTTGACCTCCACCGCCTTGATTCTCTCTGAAAACGTATCTGGCTGAGCATTGGTTCCTCATAAGGACTGAAGCGTGTGTTTATTTAACGATCTCCCGAGTTTGAAAGTAGCTCAATCAAGTGGAAGCGACATGTTTGGAGGAGCGGAATGTTTGGTAGATGACATCATCTACAGGTGGATCGACCGTGGCAAACGCACTGCAGTCTATGTTTGCCTCTCTGAGAGTGTACATGTGCAGTGTAGCTAACAGCAGTGGGAGTTCAAGGTAAAGCAACGCTCCACTGAAGGAGTCGGGGGGTCAGATTTTCCTACTCCTCTAATCCAAACAAACATGCACCAACGCTCTGAAGAGAAGTGCACTCTTACCAACCCAAATGTTTAACCCTTCTGATCCTTGGAAAAATAAACTTGAGCAAGTGATTATTCGCCTCAGTGACTTAACTCTCGGCACTTAAAGCTAGTATTAGCCTCGCTAACCGTTGTGGTTAATGTTGGTAAATGATCCACCAGTTCTGTTTCAGAAATAAATATTCAAATGTTCAACTTAGATGTCCATCATCCCCAGGCCATGAATCATTCCCTCTTTCGTGGTGATACCATGACTCTCACTCAAGCGCCTTTATGAGGTTACCAATTTAGATTTTTATGAAATATTTCTAAAGATATTGGATGAACAGTCTCTCCAATAAGGTAACTGTTGACCTTTGGCTCTAGTGCCATCATCAGGTAACATTTGAAATGTCCTCCTCCAATTTTCCAATGTTAGCATGCCCAGCTAGGTGTTGAATACCTGCTAAACATCAGTGTGTTCTGCGTGGTAGCATGATGTTAGCATCTAGCTCAAAGTGCAGTGTCACAGGCTGCTAGCATGTCTGTAGCAGTCTTTTTACTGCAATAAAAGATGATATTCCCTATTGTAAAATACAGTTTTATTCCACATCGGCTTTGGCTTGTAGAACGTCCCTATCTATAAAAGATGAGTGTATCGGCAGAGTTTTCTCAATTGAAATTTTCTGACAGTTGTATGTAATTGCCTTCCTATTAGATCCGCAATCATTTTATTGGCCTTGTAATTTTGTAATTATACTTGCTGATGAATTCCTTCCTCTTGAACATTAAAACAAAGCTCCCCTCATGAACATGTCTTCAGTGTTTGTGCCAGTCTGGCAGCGACCATCCTCCCGAGATGCTCTCTCAAGTTTCCTGGGATGCCTCGTTGCCAGACATCAGGGTTTTCTCAGAACACACCAGCTCCCTGTGTTGCTGACACTTTCTGGAACATCTCCAGATGGCATCAGTAAAAGGGGGAAGGAGACCATGCAGAGCAGGACGGTAGATCTGGCAGCTTCTTCAAAGAGCTGCTGTTTGAAGTCAGGCTTGCTTGCGCGCACGTGTGTGTGTGTGTGTGTGTCTCTATGGAAGCTTCTCAAGTTGTTGGCGGAATACAATTGAGAAATGTTGGTCATTGGAATAATGGTGACAATTATGGCCAACATATTACAGTGCAATTATTTTTAAATTGTGGTGCATTTGATTTGATTATGGGGTACAGTCATTTCATTTAGGGGTGGCATAACTTTTTTGCAAGCTCTTCGTCACTCTATAATGGGGATATGGTGAATGTGTTAGCAAACCATTGCCTTTGTAGTTTAGTTTAGTTTATTAGTTTACAGTGTCGTGGACAGTCCCCACCAATTAACTGTCACAAAAAACGTAAATAGGGCAGCTTTAGCCGACATGGCTAATTTCCAGCTGTTGTCCCTGGCCAGATGGTAACAGACACCTTAAAATCACAATAAAAATCACAATCATCAACAGGGTTAGTTAAAAAGAAAGGACGAAAGACAAGTTGATGGAGGCGAAAGGATAAAAGAGAACAATCAAATGCAAGCAACACACGTTACTTCATACATGTCACATATAGCACATCACAATCACATAACAGACACGTGGGGCAACACCCATGAACACAACATGTCACACACACGCCCTATCCAGAACAGACTAGTGTGTGCAGGTGTAGTTGTCAGTGAGCCTTGTTTTTAAGTGAGCTGTAAAGGTGCTGGATGTATGTACTGTATGTCTTTGATTTGATTGGGAAGGGAGTTCCAGTTTTGTGTAGCTGTGACCGTGAATGATGACTGACCAAAAATGCTCTTCCTAAATGGGACTGATAGGTCGCCACGAGTGGAGCTTCTAGTGGCCAGTCTTGTGTTATTACGTTGAGTTATCAATGAGTTCAGAGGTACACATTATCAAACAAAAAGAAACATTCAAATGAATTTGGAGACGCAGCTCTGTTTTGGTTTCCACCCTCTCCTGAGAGAAGCATCTGACTCTTGAGTTGCTAATCCTTCCACTCTGCTCACCAACTCTCCACTAAAAATAGCATTAATTACCTCTTTCATTTGGGGAAACGTAAAGGAATACAGTAATGTGGTCCAAACGTATGTATATTTGGAATAAACACTTTGGGAAATTAGGAAACCAATGAATGAGCAAAGTGTAGGGTTAGGGTTAGGTTGACTGTAATACAAAGCAGTGGAGGTATACTTATTTTCTTTATGTAATTATACAAAGTACGGTCAAGGTATCCTGGATTGACCATTCCTTGCAACCACACTATCTAAGGCTGCTGCCCATTGCTGTATCTCTACTCCGTTAACACTCTTTTAGATATTAATTTAGAGAATATATTAAAGCAGTAATAAAGTGCAAATTCATTTTCATATTTATTCAAAGATGTCTTGCTTTGTTTTTCCATGCCTGCGTTTTTCTTTATGGCCATCAGAGTTTGCAATATTTCCAGTATATTCTGTGTGTTGTGCATTTGGATATTACACATGACACTTTTTCCACTTGCTGCCACTTTTATTTATTTTTAGATAGAAATGAGCTAAGCAGCGTAATGTCAGGGAGGTTTATTTGAAACTGAGCAGAATCTAAAGGCTCATATGTGAAGCAATGACAGGACCTTGAAACTCGAGGGGGGAAACATTCAGATGTGATCTCATCCAGCAGTATGGAGATGCACAGAGAATCACTTTTCCAGCTCGGCTTCAGACAGAGGCCTAATTTGAAACCGACATAGCGTGACAAAATCCAAAACCAGAGGATGACTTCCAGAGATGTCTGTTGCAGCACGGAGGCCATTTGAAAAGTTCCAGTTTCACTGCAGGTGCAAAAGAGGAAGTTCAGCAGCAGATGAAGTCATACTCGGCTTTACATCTACTGACCATTTAATGAGATGAACATCCGTGGAGTCTTCTGGCTGCAGAAGGGGCTATTGTATTGTCACTGCAGGATCTGATAACATCTTTAAAATGAACGGCTGTGGAAATCCTGCAGAGAGGCAGAAGAAGCTGATGTCTTGTGCAGGTGTCTGGAAATAAAACTGCAGCTTTTTCAACAACTTTGCAGATATTTTAAAGACCGCTCCCTCTGAGCGCACTCAAACGGACAGAGTTTGTTGTGGCTTGTGTGCTGCATATGGGGAATGCTGCTATCATATGGACACGGTTATATAAACTGCGACACGTTTTCAAGTTTTCTATTAAAATAAATCACAAGGGATCCCTCGACATGCTGGAAGCTTTTTCTAGCGAAGGATTTTATAAGCGTGTCCACTCGAGAAGATGTTCTTCCCCCAGGCGGAGCAAATTCAGGCTGCGGGAGACCACAAACTAGCAACCATTGTCTCACGTCCAGCATCTCTGTCCAAACTTGAATTTCCCGAGCCAAAGCCAAAGCAGTTTCTTATTTGTAGGTCACACATCAGGATGACCTTGAGAAGAACATTTATTTTTCTCTTGATAATGAGCTTTTTGTTTATTTTCATCTGTGTGTGTTGCAGTCTCTGGGGTTTTTCCTAACACAATAGTCTGACTTTCGACCTCTTCCTGTCGCTTAATCTTGCCAGAGTTTCTTATTTTCTTCTCTAAATGCAAAGAGTCTCTCTTCCTCTCTCCTAAACTATTCTTCTCTCCTCTCAAATGTGCATGTCTTGCTTTTGTTTAGTGCTGTTTTTGTTTATCTCTATGAAGGAGAAATCCAGCTTGTGACTCACCTCTGGACTCCATGTGTGTCCGCTTCTCTACCTCTCTTTCCCTATAGCTAGCTGCAGTTTTCAGCCCCCCAAATGGCTCAAACAATACTCCTTTACAATCCCAAATCACTCTCTTATCACATCTCTCTGCGACCAGTGTAACAAAAAACCTGCCATTGGTTACTGTGACGCGTACAGTTTGGCGAGCTGTATGTGTGTCTTGAGTTGATTAAATCTTCCGCTGTAATATAAACCCACTGCTGACAGAGCAGATACACAGAGTAGAATCATTGATCTATGCACTAAATCTAACATTCTGCTTCCTTTCCTGCCGTTACAGACAGCATCATAAGGGACAAAGACTACGAGGTGATGATGCAGATCGACTGTGAAGTAACGGACACGAGGATCATCCACATCAGGTCGTCCTCCATCCCGCCTTTGCTCCGGGTCAATCGCACCGAGACATTTTACCAACACTCCCCGACTGACAGCCAGACCCCGCCTCCTGCCAATGTGCTAATGGGGTCTGCTTAAGATGGACAGCAGCACCTGTTATTATATATAACCCACCAACAAAACCCACGAGGACAAACCGAAGATGAGGCTTCAGTTAACACTCTCTTTGTGTGATGAAGTATTTTCTGAACTCCCGCTGACTTCATGTTTTTTCGATTAAGTATTGCAACACAATGGTAGCTCAATTTGTCAGTACTAGTCCACTGCACTCTTTATCCGGGCTAATATCCGGAGGTAGTCTGTAATAGGGTCCGCTAGCTCCTTGTGTGGCAACACTTACTTCTCGCTGTAACCCCAGATGCCCCACATAAGGGTAATTGCTAAACGGCAGGGGGCTGAGCATTGAACCCTGAGTAACCCCGTAATAACACAAATACTTGTGCAGCTCTCCTCGTGTCCTCTCTTTCTTTTTTGGTTGTTAATTTTGGGAACAAGCCACTAAAGCCAGAGGAGAACACAGAACAATGATTACACACCCATGACTGATCTCACTTGCAAGGCATTTGTGATATTAATGTTTAGAAGTACGACAAATTGTGTGTTAAGTTACAAGATGGAGTGCTGCGATGGTCTCTGTAATTACAGGCAGCAATCTCAGGAAGTCAGGTGATCTGTGAAAGCTAGCAGGCTACCACTATGTTGTTGGCTGGTTTCCATTGGTTTAAGGATTTCAGGTGCTGTTTTTAAGCATTGTATGATGAATAATCTAGTTCTTTGCACTGTGCTTCTCTTATATTAATGACAGATTCAGCTCCTTTACATATTTATTTCTATTACTTGTAACAGTTATGCCAACTTCTGTACAATTCATTAATTCTGCTGTCAAAAGTCTTCTGTAAAGACTTGATATTGTTTGGTCCGCTTTTTGTGAAATTTGTATTGGAATTCACCAGAGAAATATAAATTATTGTATGTAGAATTATGAATGGTGGATGGGAGGGAAACATATCGTAAACATTAGAAATAGAAGATTTTTTATACTGGGTGGACATTTGTGACCCCTGCCCCTTTTTATATACTGTAGATATATGCCTTAAAGCTTGAGCTAAATGTTTGACATTTAACCACTGGTTATTTTGAATCCACACTTCTCCGTCCGCGGGCTGAATTGCACTTTCATTCTGTGCACTTAGGCCTGAAATTGCTCCATGCTGGAAGTTATTTTGTCTGATGGGGTTCATTATCTGATTTGTTGTAAAGATTGGCACAAACTTGTAAGATAAGATTATTAGTTCTGGCTTTAAAGGCCTCTGTTAATGTTTCTTTAAAATTGATATATTGAAAAGCAAACGATACATCATCAGAATAAGAACCTTTTTTATATGTTGATAAGAAACATGCTATACTTGTCAATGAAAGTGCGTTTTTGTTTGTTTTAGAGGTTAAGTTTTAGCTCGACAGATGCACATAAAATTCTCTTTGCTTGTGTTTTCTTTAGCCAGGACATCTGTGTCTGTTATATTTTTTTCCTTTCTTTAGTTTGAAAATAAAAGCGATTCACCGCAACGTTTTCACTGCATCCCAGCAAAACTGTGGGAGACAGCGAGCGAACACTTCAAGAAACTTTAGGAGGTTTTGTGTTTTTTGAGCAAATACCAAAAATAAACACTGGATTTTACACTTCCTTTGTGTGTATCCTTTTTGGCCGTTTGGGGAAATTGTATAATTGCAGTGTTATGAACAAGTACAATAGAGTATTTTTTATCTTAAATACCTCAATGTGCATCAATCACCTGCAAATTATAGGCTTGAAAAAGTCGTTCTCTGTTTGTATTCATAATTTCTGCCTGGATGTCTTCCTCACAGTTGAATCAGCACTTATAAGCAATGATTAAAGCCACTTGGACTTTAATTAGATTAGACGTATAAAAAAAGAGAGATTTTGTTTTAGTATTTCCACATTTTATTGCAGTCTCCTCTCAACAGTCTGATAAGGAGGGGATAAGTGCTTTCACAAGACAAAGGTCAACGGCAAAACCTGTGATATTACCATTAAAACAGGATCTGTGGCGTATGATGCAAAGAAAAAGGAATACAAAATGTGTATAAAACAGAAAAAACTCAATTGAAAAGGGGAATTGTTATTTTTTTAATGAGTGATACAAACTGGTTCTGAATCCTTTCTACAGAAATGTATCTCGCTGGGCTTTTTTACAGAATTGCGATATAAACAACACAACTTGATGCATTGACTGAGGAACCAGACTTCAGGTAAGAAATGTAAAATGTCTTAATAGGAACAAAACCATTTTGGAAAAATACACTTAAGTATATTTGTACATTGACCCCCATTTGTCTCCGTACTGAGGACCATTTGGACTGATCTACAATCCACTCGAACCATAGAATAAGCTTTTTAATATAACTACCGTTGACTCCGTATTAAGGGTCTACAAAGGCGAACTTGATGTTATACGTGACTTGGTGTCCGTTGTCCCACGCATACAAAACCCCCTCTTTGGGATTGTAGTCAATCTGCGTGGTGTAGGTGTAGTTGTTGGTGAAGGGCATCCTGGGAGTCATCTGAGTGTTTGTGTGCGTGTCGAAGGCGTATTCCAGCCTGGCGTCCTTTATGTTGTAGCTGTCAACAGCGTACAGGACGCCGCACACGATGAAGCAGTTGCCGTAGTGGTTTCTCCTGAGCCCGGTTCTCCAGGTGGTCTCCCTCTGCATGGTGAGGTCCGAGGGTTCAGCCGACTCAGAACGATCACTTCCTGTAAGAAGCTCTCATCGTCCAGGGCCGGGTAGATGATCCACAGCCCACTATCGTCCACGGCAAAGTCGACTTCTGAGTGATCGCGCCACTCCCCCAGCGACGACGTATCTTCCACCAGAGCATCGTGCAGCATCGTCCAGGCGGCCACGTAACGCAGACGCAGGTCAAACTTGATGATGTCTCGGGAAAGGGCGCGGTTGTAGAAGAAAGCCCCGTCGTAGACAACATGGCCTGTGCCGATCCAGTTGTAAGGTAGCTTGTATGAGTTGGTAAAACGGCCTAGAAAGGGATCAAGAACAAAGGATAAACATCAGATACTTTAAAGCAAAACAAAAAGTAAGTCGACTTCTGGCTCTTACCCTGTTTGAAAACATCCAGGTTGCGGAACTCCAGGAGATTGTTCCCGTAGTAGAAGTTAGTGACATATATTTTGTCATTATCCGACTTTGGATCCTTCATCCACGCTCCTTCATTCCTCCCATAAGTGTTGTGAGTTACCGGCTCTGAGATGGTTGCCAAAGTGTCCTTACACTCCCCTGTAAAGAGTCACAACAAGTGAGGTTTCAGAGGCAGCGCAACATCATCCGGACCTACGTCACAGAGCCTGAAAATAATTAGAGGCCTTTATTTTAACCAGCTTGGATCGCTGGGAGGGAGAGTTTGCCACATAGGACAAAACACTGGAACACAACGTCTAGATGTTCACAGAACAATATCAGTTCAGTAGTTTCTTTTTAAAGAATATGGAAATCGTTAAGGCATGACGTAAGCTCTTTCCATCTAATTAGAGCAAATGTTAACAATCAAATTGACATGCGTTCTTCTTGTTGGGTAATATCTTTGGCATTCAGCTGTTGCTGAAAAAACCTTCACGGATGTTTTTTTTAAGCCACTGGCGATGTGGCTTCAGAGTTAGGAATGTTATTTGGTTATTTGGTTTGTCAGTCCACCAATTGACTGAAAAAGTGGTTGATGGATAGCCAAGGATTTTTTTTTCAGACCTTTTGTTTCCCAAGAGGAGGAACCTTTGTTAACTTCTAGTTTCTCATGACTTCCCATGGTTATTCTGGCACCAATAATGCGATTTTTGTTTACTTCAATAAATGTCTAAATAACGAATGGGAAATTCCCATAGCATGAAAAGATACCAGGAATATGAGGCCAACTGTTAGTTTCCTGTATTTTGTGATGCTGATTAGTGTGCTTGCATGCATGCTAACCCACTATACCAAGCTACACTTACTTAGCTTAAAAGAACAAAACACCTAGTAAGTACAGAATCCCAGAGCTGCTGTCATACCTTTTTGTAGGTGTTTTTTCTTAAAGTGTGGATGAATATGGTTTTATTTACATTATTCAACATAAATAGTGAACTGACCAGGTTTTTTGGGGCGAGATTCCTCCTGCCTTTGCATCGGCTCTTCTGATTCCCTGTTTCCCTGCTCCCCCTCTTCCTCTTCCCAGCTGATTTTGTATTTCTGTTTGACTGGATCAGCCTGCTTTGTAGTGGTAGTAGTGGTGGTGGTTGTTGTTGTGGTGGTGGTGGTGGTGGTTGGAGAAGAGGTAGTCCCAGGTGTGGTGGCAGCCAGAGTAGTGTGGGGAGGCAAAGTCGTAACTCTCTGGGTGGTAGTAGGAGGCAAAGTCATGGCTGGAAAGTAAAAGGATTGAGTTTCTTCTTCTGGTGTTGTGCTAGCAGCCTGTGTGGTAATAGCCGGTGTTAAAGCTAGTGTGGGGTGTGTTGCTGCTACAGTTGGGGCAGCATGAGTTGTAATGGTCATAGCGGACGTGGGACTGGTAGTTGAAGCCTCTGTGGTGGGGTTTGGTGTGTTTGTGTGAGCTGCAGTGCTACCAGGTAAAGTCCGATTTTGGTCTATCGCCTCCTGGGTAGAAGTTCCCACCATTGTGGTTAGTGTGTTTCTTGTTGTGGATGCAGTTAGGGTTTCCCATGAGGTTGTAATTTCAGCCCGCTGGGTTGTGTTCATGGTAGTTTTGGTTGTTTCCTTGGCAGTGGTGCTGAAAGAACTGGTGCCAGGTTCAGTCATCAGAGGGATTGTTCGCTGAGTGTCTCTTTGAGTAGTTTGAGGTGCAGTGTCTGCAGTCTTTGTTGTTTGTGTGGTAGTTGTTGGTCCAAACGTGATGGTTCTGGTTGTGGTTCCAATGCCGCTGGTGAACTCATTAATGTTTGAGCTGGGCTCAGTTCCTATCGGTTTTGTAGATTGGTTTGTTTCTAAGGAACCCTGCAAAGGACCTGTTGTCTGTGGTCGAGATGATCGTGGTCCTGCTCTGGTCCTTGGGCGCTGGGGTCTGTGTTCAAGAAGATTCTCCTCAATGAACAGGTTAATGGGGCCATCACCACTGAATCCATGATACTCAAACACTAAAAAAAAAAGAGGGGAAAGGAACAGATGTGGTCAAATAATCTGAGCGCAATGAGAGAACGAGGAATGATTTTTGTAAAGTAATCTGTGTCTGAAATCACAAATCAGTTCAACACACGGTTAAAGCCACAGTATTGCACCCATTCGTAAATTGTTGCAGGGCATCTGCATCTGACAGATGGCAGGCAGTTTAGACGAGCACTAAGCTCTTATGTTCAGACATTCTCTAAAATCAATTAATGTAATGTGATAATCCATCCAAACCACTGATCCTGTTTCGTGGTTAGCAGAGTGTGGACGTAAGGGAAATAATATACATTATATACAAGCTGTAACTGGGATGATCACTTTAACCTCTGTCCATTTTTATGTGCAGTTTTTAGGGGGTTTTTTCTACATTTTTTTGCAGTTTTTAATCCATAGCATTTAAGCCGACTAAGGGGGTTTGTACTTACAGTTCTCTCCGGGATCCCCGTCATCCGCCACCATCGGATCTGGCTCGGATTTATAAAAAGTCATTCCTCTGATGATCATACCGTTGGGGCCAGTCTTCAACACCTGAGCAGCCTCCTTGTTATCCGGGGGTTTCGAGGTTACCAGAGGTTTGACCTCAATGATCTGAGTAGAACCGTCTGTCTGTAAGAACGACGGATTTTCCCCAATAAACTGCTCCTCATGCTTTTCCTGTTAGTGGACAGATGGACACAGAATTACTATGAGGCGAGAACAGTTCAGACAAAAGCATGAGCATGAGACCAATCTGTTTGATTAGATGCCTGATAAATGTTTTTCAATATCAACAAAGATTTTAGTTGTGACTTTTATGTGAGTTAGACGCACTTTCATTATACCTAGAAGGGTTTGACCTAGAATACAGGGGACAATACTTAAAAGCATGTGTGTCTCAATTAAAGACACTTATAATATACTGTTGACAATGCATTTGACTATTTCCAAGAACCTATATCACCATTGCACTGGCAAAACATGATCCAAATTTCAACTTTGGAATTCGGGAAAGACCCTCAACAACGTCAAATGACTTTTTTCCAAAGACATGTTTGTTTAGGGGGGGGCCTGGGACTATGAAATAAGAGGGCAAGAAACAAGTACTTTGACTATTAGAGGGACTTTAAATAAACCAAAACTATGTTTAAAACTAACACTCCTACAAGTGACTGTCAATTTCTCTTTTGCAAATACGTTTGGTCAACCTGGGGTTTCATATTCACCTTGGTATGCATTTGAGCTGCTCTTCATTTGCAGGATTGTTGTTCTACTATTTTGTCTTTGTGTAAATGTCCTGTCTGCAAGTGTCTTTGTCTGTCTTGAGAATGACTCTGTGTGTCGTTGAGATTACCTGACTAAACAATAAAACCTAACCTGCAGTGGCCTTGCTTACCTCACTGAGTCTTCTCTTGTCCTGATGTTGTCGTGAGGGAACAGTTGGAAGGCTTTCAGTTGCTTTTGCCTGGATTGAAGGACTTTCCTGGGGCTTCACCTCATCCACATTGTGGTTCAGAGACACTGCCTTCATGCAGTCATGGACAAATTGAGATGTTAACAGAAATAATGTACATGTTTTATTGAGAAAATAGGCAAGCTTCAAGCTACATTTGACTTGTCATAGTAGGAAAAGCATGTTACAGAACCACACCATTACCCTAAAACGGAATCATCTGGATTTAATTCAACTTCCATTAATATTATGATGTACAGCTTTTATTAAATAGAGCTATTTTTGCTTTTAATGATATATTGGTAGGCAGAAACGTTGCATAAAGGTCCCTACTTCTTTACACCTCCCAGAATGCACTTTCAGTGATGTCACTACACTTCAACTGTTCTACAGATAACCTTTCCAAATGTCACACCAGTACAGACGCAGCTGAAACTAATAAAATTAATCATGGATGTGCTTGATTTATCCATAAATTTGATCACCTACAGATGTGTTTCACATGCCAGGACAAGTCTGTGAAAAGAGTCATTTCAGAACCAGACAAACAGACGTAGAGTGACACATACAACACATTTTCCCAGGCAGTTAAAGAAATGTTTTGGACAAAGTTTGACTAAGTTAGCTTAAGCCTGGGCCCGCTGCTGTTTGAAGTTGTGGAAACATCAAATAAAAACAAGTATAAAAGCATGGTGTTCTGAATAGTAATCTCTGAATCCTGTTGTCCGCAGAAGATTGTATTATTTTAATGTAATGTCTAATAACATTTATATTGAAGTGTTTTCAGTTTTGGATAATCGTAATTCATTAATAATTATAATAATGAATGGATAATCAGACTCCTCTGTTCTCCAGTTAGTTTCGTTGAACCTGTTTGGGCAGATTTACTTCATGATTTATTTCAGTATATATGAAGTTGCAATTCAAGGTTAACACATTCACATTATGTTGTTCGTGTCCTGACTGCACAGATCTCTAGACTAACAAATACATACTGAAAGCATTAAGCCATCAATTTTGTACTGACAAATTCAGTTAACTAAAAAGCCTTCACTCTTCCTAGCTCCCGCCCCTAATAAATCTGAAAACTGGTCCAAAGAATGTGTTTTACTGGACATGCTAAGTCCAGAAGTCACCAGTATAAACGCACCTGCTATCCCCCCAGTTTGTGTGAATGTTATACTAACATATTTGCATTCATATTTTCAACGAAAATGCACACTGTTACTGTACCTTTTCCATGTGGTCCATGCGATCCACTAGCTTATTGGTAATGGAGTGCAACTTGAGTAGATCCATCCCATAGAAAGAGCCCTCCAGCAGCTCCAGGATAGTGGAAAGCTGGAATGATGAAGTGGATTCCGTCAAAAGGATTTACCAATTCAAGACATGACATGCGTAAAATAGGTCAATGCCAAGCCAATCCAAACTTTCTGGAAGTGTGGATTTTCGGAATTTGATTTGACATGATATCCATAACCCAGGGGATCTATATCTTTATAGAAATCAACAGGTGGGCGCTCACAGCAGGATTAAGATGGGCACTGCAGCGTGGGAACATATTTGTATCGGTGGGAAATGGAGCAGACGACACTTCACCTTGACATTCTCTTTCCCAGCCTCTCTAAGTTTTTTCAGCCTGAACTCCCCCTCGCACGGATTGACTGCTGACGGAGGAGCGATGCAGGCACACTTGCACTCTGGTCCAGATGTGATAGTCTCCACTGTGTAGAAGTCCTGCTCGGTGGCGCTCCCTTCTTCTATCCGCCGGCAGGCGCTCCTGCTCAGGGGTCTGACAACACATTTACACCGACAGTCAGAGCCTTCCGAGAGGGCTTTCACTTTGTCATAATCACCCAGCAGCTACAAAGAGAAGAGGACGAATGTATTTTCCAGATCAATCAAACACTTTTGAACTTTTACGCACGAAATTATAAAAGGTCCAGAGAACAAAGAACATTTGATATTTCCTCCTACCTTAGAGAGGATGCTCTCCTGGCCAGCTATCTCGTCCTGAAGCCTTTCATTATTCTCTGCCTCAAAATCTGACCTGGGATCTGCACCCAAGGTCTTTGGCGCTGCAGAGCACCATGGAAAAAACGCACAGCACAAGACGATAGTAATGCATAACTTATACATTGTGAGGCTCACAGAGCACCGAAATAAAGAAAAAGAAATACTGCAAGTATGCAAGCAGGCACAGCCTGTTGCAAATCACTTCAGCTGCCAACACAATTGCATAGCCTACTTCTGGCTCCAAAATCAGACAGGTGTATGCAGACAATCCATCAGAAAGCGGGATTAAGCTTTATAGCGCGATGCCATCCTATCCATTGTCAGTGATCGCAGGTTAATGTGCAGAGCAGTGAAGCCGTGCACTCTGAGAGAGAGCAGCCGGCATCTGCAGCAGAGCCGCGGACAGGAGGCGGACCTGATCCCTGCAAGGAGGAGTTCAACTGCATCAAACAACCGCTTTAACGTGATATAAAACCAACATGTGAATATCAATTAATAAAAACGCTGAACATTTTAGATTCATCTTGATTTTTATTAATGATTCAACTTAAAATGTAAGGTTCTGAATCACATTTCGAGGTCAAATACAAAGTAACCTGGTGCATAGTGATGTGATGCTTCACAGCAGCAAAGTCTGAGCCCTGGTTTTGCCGCCCTCTAGCTGCAACATGGATCATCACAATGACAACAAATGACCTATTTAAAATTACCTGTTTATTTGCACTTTAAGGCACATTCAATTTATGCACTTATTTCAAGACACGTCTTCCTGTAGTGTGACACATGTAAAGGTATATTTAAAAAGAGGTTCAGTTAAGGCATGTGGTGCCATGTAGGTTTGACAATTGCAGAAAAAGACATTTGTATTGAAAATAAAAAACCCTGTGTTGTGAATCAGAAAGTATAGTTCTATGTTAAATCCACAAGTACCCCAGTTAATGACTTATTATCTTAAAATTCATTTATCTAACTACATTTGATCTTGCTATATGAGTAAAGCACCACAGCCTTACTGCCAAACAATTTTGACCCCAATTCCTTTAACAAATAACGAATAACCTTATCTTCATAATATTATAAATGTCTTATTTCCTCGTGATCCTTTCATCTGTGTTGAGCTTCAATATAAATTATGCAAGAAATATTTGGGTTTTCAAAACACTGCTACTGGCCTCAGAAGGACTCACTCTAAGGGAAACGTGGTGGTAGATGAGTTTCTAGACTCAAAGTTCAACAGTGTCTTTTTATGTCCCTTTAGCACCCTGCAAGTTCAATCCTTCTTTCTGCCGCTACAGGTAGGATGAGATGAGAGATTCGACTCCACAGTCCACCGTATTTGTCGAGGTCCATCCTGTCGAAAGCTACAGGACGGCCGTCAGAAAGGAACTTCTTCTGGAGGTGGTCGTCCACCATCTCCTCCACAGCACTTAAACGAGCCTCGGCAGGAATCTCCTCTTCTTCCCCCAGCAGCACGGTGAAGATCAGACAAGTCTTCTTGTAGGCAGCGTTCTCATGGTCGCAGTAGCGATAAAAAATAAGCGTGGAGCCTGGTGGCAGCTCTTCGAAGCGGTTAATGACGGCCACCGGTTTGTCTCCTTCGAAAGCTCCCTGCAGCTTGCTGTCGATGTCCAGTTTGACCTGGTCGCTGTCCTGGCTGGCTTTGCTGGCTCCGTCGATGTGGAGGACGGAGGCGTTGATGGAAGTGGAGAAGGCGGTGGCCAGGCTCTGAGCCAGGCAGTGCAGTGTCCGCTCAGCACCGTGACCCGCGGTGAGGATGAGGCTGACCGGCTCTGTGGGCTGGGCTGTCTGGAGGTGCCTCAGCAGGTGGATCTTGCTCCGGCTCCAGAGCACCTCACGCTGGTTAGGGAACTGAGTCTTAACTTTACCCAGCTGCCTGAGGAAGATGTCTATTTGCTGCTCATCGTTTTTCTGACGCGGCAACTCAGGGTTGGTAGAATTGCTGTCCAACGATGGCGACCAATAACACCGCGAAACCTAATATGAGGTACATTCCAATTCCTGTGGAGAGAAGGCACATGTGATGTGTGAATTAGTTCTTAATAAGTTACTCATGTGAAAAAAAACAATCACTGAGACAGTAAGGTCTCGAAAGGAAGTTGTGTTTTACCTTACCTTCATTATCTGTAAGTAAACACTATTGACAATAAAGAATCAAAAAGACAAACAACATTACCTCCTGTATTTTCCTTATCCACTGGAACTGTAGCAGGCTCTTCAGTGGATGGACCGACGGTTTCAACATTTTCCTGAAACTGTGGAAAGGCTCTTCTCTCCGGGATATCCTCTTCTTCTTCTTCGTGAGCTAAAACTTCCTTTTTGATGCTTTCATCATCTGACAAATAAGAGAAAAATATGTTAAAACTAAACTAAAAACACACCCACACAGCTGATAGATTGACAGCCGTAAGTGATGCTCCCTCACTGGCTTTATCTGTTGTGTAAGACTAAGAACGACAAGACAACCGTAAGGAAAGATATAACACTCTACTAAGATCAGACTCACTGTCTCCAGCTTCAGGATGTGTGTTGTTGGTGTCTGAGCTTTCTTCTTTAGGCCCATCGACTTGGTCATCCTTTCCTTCACTTAGAGTAGGCGGGGTTGTCGTTTCTGATTCTTTCTTCTCCCCAATCGGGTGTTCTCCTGATAAAATTACAAAGGTTTAACCAACTCAGCAATGATTATCGGTGTCTTTACCGTTGCATTTAGAGTGGGGTATAAAAATAAGGTCCAGGGTGATGAGAGTTCCCTTTTTAATTGTACATTATTTAAGACTGGAAAAGATTTCAACCTTTAGGCTCAATACTGAATATCGAAATGGCATTAACATGATCAAACAGCTTCAGAATAAAGCACTACCAGCAAATACCAACAGCATAGTATGAAGTGGAGGACCCTGGAGCTTTCAGTGGAAAAAGTACTGCTGTAAACAAAGACATCAAATACTTGCCATGGATGGTTAAACCAGTACAGGTTATCTATTGGCCCGCCTGCAGTGATTTGTGTAGATAATTTCTCTCTGTTTTGTACACAAAGCTATAATTTTGCAAACCAATTACAAAGGGAAACCTTGAATGTAAAACATATGCGCCCACAGAAACTATCATTGTCATTACAAAGCAAAAAAGGCCTTCTGCATCCGAGCCATATTTGTGGTGTTCATGGCAAAACCAATATTTCCAAATGGAGATGATATTTAATGGCAAATGATATCAAAACATGGTGGGAACGTCACCTCATTGCACGTAAAGGAAACACACCACAAGTACTGCAGAGAGAATGGAGTAAACTGACTATAAAAATGAAAACAGCAAGGAAACGTTTACACACTACCACAAATGACACTTGTTAGAGGTTTGCAGCAAGCTTTCCCAAAGTGAGTAATACGCCCTGTCTCTTAACGTGTGACTACATTAGATAATAATGTCAGAATCACTATAGACAGGAACACTCACTGGACTTCTCCTCAGCTGTTGAGGCCAGTTGCTCATTTCCTGGTGTCTCTCTGTTGTAATCACCACAACTTCTTTCATCAGCCTGAAATGGGTTTCTGTTTACCGCCACTTTCAGCGTTGTGTCGTCATGTGCAGGCGCCATCCTATCGCCAGCCGCATCACTGTCTGCAGACAAATACAGAAATGGAAGTCTCACTGGAAGTCTAATGTTTCATTTTCAAATCCCTACCCTTAAAAACAAATAAAAGAATCTTAAAATGGACTCTAAAATGCACAGGCAGCCAGTGGAGGGAGGCTAAAATGGGAGTGTGTGCTCCCTTCTACGTGTTCCAGTTAGGAGGCAACTAGATAGAAATAAAACACTGATAACTCTATACCTGGTTCTTACATCAGAGAGCATATGATGAGCAGAGTAGATGCATAAACACATTTGTTAAATACAAATCGATGACATTTTACCTTGTGAGAGTTGAGCCTTTTTTATTTTAATCCTTCTCCTCTTGTTTGTAATCACTTGATCCAATTGGGCCTTAGTTTCTTCTCCCTTGCCTTCTGATAAAAAAACAAAATGACACATAATGTACAGTACAGTAAATTTAAACTACTCTTAAATGTTTTGTAAATATACTATTCCATTATAACTGATATCTATAGTACCTGCAATGTGGTGGTGATCTGTGTGTTGCTCTGCCATGCCTGGAGATCGAGGCTCTTCACTCAAAGGTTGGTTCAACGCTGCATGACAGACATGGGAATATAACACCTGTTTTTATTATGCCAACGCCTGAGCAAGTTTATTGGTTTTGTTCAGATCCTTGTCACACGTTCAAAGTCTCGAGATATGTTGTTAAACTGTTAACACGGGTTTGACTCCAGAACCTTTCAGGCTTTCAATTTGTAAAACTGTTAGCACAAAATAATTACTACTACTACTACTGTTAAAAATCAAAGTTGAAACTATTGAAAAGTCTGTTTTGAGCGCCCCAGGGTTTACGGCATAATATCTTTGGGGTAAATTTAAACTGAATTTGTTGTGTGCTACCAGACACTGTAAGAAAACCGATAATAGTTGTTAGCTTGTTAGTAGGGCTGCTAGGAAAACTTGCTCAACAGTAATAAAGCTAATGGAATATATGTATGAATATTGAAATGTAAACTGTTGATTGTCTATGAAAGACTTTACCATGCCAATCAAACTGAAATTGTGAAGTTATGGAAATGAAACATTGATAATAAACTTGCATTTAACATCAGACTGCTCCATATCTTCACCTCTGGAGTTGTTAGTCTCTACATTTGTAGCTGCAGGTAATGAAGCTGAATCTTGTAAGGTGAGACAGATACCATATTACAAGTTAGTTCAGAGTATGCAGAGACATATTTGGTAAATACACATACAGTATATGATTAGATTAACTTTGACCCAGTTTGCATATCGTATCTTCTGAGATATTCTGCTTTTCATCAGGATCTCTCTGCTGTTTGTAGTCAGATTGTAAAACTACAACATCCAATACGGGCTGTGTTTCTTCTTCCTTCCCTTCTGATTAAAATAAATCAATAAAGAAATATCACATAGATTTAAACAACTGTACGTATGTAACCTTTAAACCACTATAACTAATATCTGGCCATTGTCATTGGTGTTTCAGTACCTGATGTGTGGTGGTGAGCTGGGTCTTGCTCTGCCATGGCTGTGAATGGGGCAACTATACTCAAAGGATGAATCGAACCTGCATAAAAAGAAATTGGTATATAAAACTTGGTTGTCATGGCAAGCACTGAGTACATGTATTAGTTATTGACAGATTACAAAGTTCAAAGACTTAAGTGATGTTGTAAAGCTGCTTGTGTACCTGTCAAGGGGTGCCTTAACGTTTTCTGGTTTCACTTTAAAGCAAACTCCTTAATTTCATTCATTCAACACTGATATAAGGGAGGACTAACTTTTGTGAGTTGGTAACATTACCCTCTACCAAAGGTTGCTTCTTGTACGCTATGCACACTAATGAAATTATGTTCACTTTTGTACGACTTCATCTCTGACACTGCCTCATCCCTCGTCATATCCATAGATCTACCTTAGGTCTACATAGATCTAGATGCTACCTTAGTTATGTAGTTTGATTGTTTAAGCAATTAATTGCTAACATGCGGGCAATAGTTTGTAACCAAAGTCTGTTTTAAATAGGTATTAACCTGCCCAGTCACTACAGACGACAATTAGCTCATAAGCTAACTCGGGAACTATGATACACAATAATGCTGAGTGTGCACTCTTCCTGTTCAATGTATAAATAACGCGCAAACCTTGCGATGGGGCTACCCTGTCAGCACAAACAAATATAAGTCATTTACTTTTCAAACTCTAAGTTGGAAACATTTTAACATCCGTTTCGAGTTCACGGGGAGTTGCTAATGCTACTGAGACGCTGTAAAAGTACCGAAATGGTTACGTCAAATATCTAGTTAGCTAGTTAGCAGCACTGCTAGCAGCTCAGCATTAAACAAATAATAGACACCTTTACGGAGGAATATTTAAGATGACATCATCAACCGTTGAGTAAAATTAGCAAGCTAACGAGTCAACTGACAGACAGGTGAAAGAGAAGCTGGTTTATGTGGTTTACAAAACAGTTAGCAAGACGATACATGGATATAACAACCTTCGTGTAGCTTACATTACATACATATATGTTTAATAGTTGAATCTAATAACTCATTCTAAAAGAAAGTACCTGTGATCACATCTGTCCAGCAAAACGCTTCCTTGTCGTGAATCTTGCGTTACGTCCGTCGCTCTGACAGATCACAACATTCAGGCGGAACGTTCAGCAGTGCCCGTGTTTCCATGGAGATACACAGAATGTGGCGTTTCCGGACATTAACGGCGTCCTGTCAGAAAATGGTTCCCATAACAATTTAAGGGGAAATCCATGGTTCGTCCGTATGTGAACGTCGTATTGAGTCATTGATGTTTTTCGCATCGCTCTTTTTATAACCATTAATGGATTCCACGGTTACTGAAAACAAAGAGCCTCGCTCTCTGAGACGATCGGCTAGGCAGTCCTCGGGTAACTTTAGAGGTGAGCAAACTGACTGCTGTGACAATAAGGGTTAGCTCTGTTAGCTTAGCATTTGAAGCTAAGTCACTATTAGCTGCTCACTCAAAAGTTGAACGACAAAACCAACGTTAGCTAACTTTATAGGCATAGAGAGGAATTGAGCTGTACGTTTACACGTTTGCAGTTATTTCAAACTTTGTTCAATCTAACGTTAAAGCGGTTTTGGAGACTCACTTCCATAATGTGTTTCTGATCCTTCTTTAGCATTGGGTTTTGAACTGGAACCCAGGGGACCTCTGAAGAGGACCAAAAGAGGGTTGAAAAACCCAAATCCTGTGAAAGCTGTCAATGGGTCCAGAGATGAGGAGAGTGGCTCAGAGGATGAAGGTAGGGTGCTCCAGCTCACAGTTTTTGCCTAAAGTTAGTCATAAATAGTTTGTACTATTCAAGGTGAAAATAATGAGTATTCTACTAACTATATGACAGAATGCCCAAGCAAGAAGAGCCGGCCGGAGTCTGGAGGATCAGAGGACAGCTATGGTGATGTGAATGAGATGGAAGTCCAGGAACCAGATGAAGATCAGGAGAAAAATGAAGACCAGGGAATTGATAATATACACAGGTCCTCTCCTGCCACTCATCATGTACAAATAAACAAAGGTTAGGTTTATTTTACATTATCATATATTTTTCTTATATTATATTATGGATATTATACATAATTTCATTATCTCCCCCCTAGTATTTTTTGCTTTAATCAACAAATAGTCAACCATTTAAAAGTATATGATTAACCATTATACAACTTAAAAAAGCTGCAAATTCTCACAGTTATGAACTGTTTTCAACAAATGTGACTTTTTCCCACTTTATGGTGATTTTAAACAGATATCAGATAACATTTTCACAGTTGTGTAATGTATAGTTACTTTATGTATAACACTAACAACAGACATCTCTCACAACACGCTACTAGACAGACATAAGGGAAACAATAATAAAATAAATATATATTGATTAAGAAAAAAACACAAGACAAAACAAAACGAAAATAAAAATATAGGGCATCTCATATTTCAACATGAATAGGACAGATCAACAGCACATGGACAATGACAGCATATAGCTACAGTTCCACGCCAGGCAACATACTCACATATTGAGTAAATGGATCCCATGTTTTATGACATTTATTGATAGAGCCATTCAGGGTACATCTAATCTTCTCCAGTGTTATATTTTGCATCATATCTCTGACCCATTGACTGTATGTTGGAGGCGTTGAATCTTTCCATTTAAAAAGAACGGCACGCCTAGCCAACATCAAAAAAAGAGTTCCAGAACTGAGTAAGCTTTGAACAAGACCACAACATATGACCGATGGTCGCAGGGGCCTGTTCGCATCGGTCACATATAGGATCGATACCTGGAAATATTCTTGCAAGTCTAACTTTTGAATAGTGTAGGCGATGTAAGACTTTGAATTGTATTAGTGCATGTCTCGAGCAAATAGAGGACACGTGCACCCTATAAAGGGCCATCTCCCATTCTTCATCAGAGAGCGGAATCCCAGTATCATTGGTCCATGCTTCCCTTATATGAGAAACGGAGGGACTCAATGTGTTCATGATCTGTGCATAAATCATTGAGACTCTACCTCTATGTAATAGATTAACCTTTAAGAGAAGAGTCTAAACAGGATAGTGGAGGAAAGTCTGGAAAACTAGTGAATTTCTTACGCACACAATCTCTGATTTGTAGGTAACGAAAAAAATTAGCATTTGTCAGTTGAAATTTTGTTGACAGCTGTTCAAATCTGGCAAAGGTGTTGTCAATGTACAAGTCCTTTATGCTATAGATACCTCTTTCTTGCCAGGCCTGAAAGCCCTTGTCCAACAGAGATGGCTGAAAAAGATGGTTATTAGTTATTGGAGAGTAGATAGAAATATTTTGGATGCCCAGACTTTTTTGAATTGTTTAAGATGCGCAAAGATTGATTACAATCACATTTCCATTCACACTATTCACTATTATTCGTAAACATGCACAGAGTAAGGCAGGGAGTGAGTGTGGCCTACTTGTGGCTTGTGGTTGTGCCATTCCAGTCTTTTAGCCATAGAGAGATGGCATTTAAATTCGCAGCCCAGTAATATGAACGGAGGTTTGGTAGTGATAGTCCACCACAACTTTTTGGTCCCTCCATAAATTCTTTCCTTATATCCACAGATTTGTTGTTTGTTAAGTATTTTTTTATTTGTCGAATCAGATGATATCAAATGAACTTTCTTTGTTGTTATTAAGCTATGCATGCAGGTGCCATCTAATAACAAACGGCATCTTTGTGTTCTCTGATTATTTAACTATGTTGATATAGTTTTCTCTCTTGTCCATCAGGCGCCCTGGGAGATATGAATCTATCCCCTTGTGTCGTCCTCAAGGAACTCCGCAGTCACCCTGTGAATAAAGATGCAGATTGGATAATTACTAAGAAAGGTAGGAGTTGTTCCTGATGGCATGGTCATTGGTGTGTGAGTGTGTGTGAAGTCTCCCTGAGCAGGTGGCACATTGTATGGCAGCCTCTGCCTCTGTATGAATGTGTGTGAATGAGTGATTGCTGACTCGTATGTAAAAGCGTTTTAAGGGGTTTTAAGTACTGGAAAAGTTCTATATAAATGCTGTCCATATCTCTATCCCCTTGTGTAGTGCTGAATGAACTCCGCAGTCCTGCTGTACATGAAGACGCAGAATGGATCAGAACAAAGACAGGTAGGAAAAGGCTTTAGCTTCACTCTGCATAGGAGTGATTACATCAATGGAGGACAAAACTAATATGGCTGGTTTTGTTTTTTCAGGAAATTCTTCAACCAAAGCCCCCACCAAGTCGTCCGCTCAAATCAGACCGCCAGCAAACAGACATGATGTGCCGATCCCGAAGATCACCAGCGTGGACGAGTACAGGAGGACAATGGAAGCAAAGGCCAAAAGCACTGGTAATAAGGGCATTTTTATTTAGCCAGATTTCACGGAATGGAAAAATCAGGAGGGAAAACACATTGAGCACATGTCCAATGATTGACCTCTCTAAAAATAATAAAACGTTTACATGCATATGTTCTTACTCCTCTTTAGGTATACCTGTAGTTAACCACTATTACCAGAGTGTGCATCCAGCCTCGGAGAAATCCTACACAAGACAACGTGTGAATAATATTCCGACACAAAAACAAACTGTTCAGCAGAAAAAACAAGGTATTGAAGCCTCAACTTAAAAAAAAACCAAAACAATTATTAGCAACATCAAGTGTAGATTGACATGTTTGATATTCATTCCATGACATTATTTTCTTTTACCAGTGAAAAAAAAACCACTTGCTGTCAAGGAAAGGTCTGGTTATTCCTGTAGCGGTAAGATAGAGTCATTTAACTACATCATCTTTAAACCCAAAGATACTTGTTCTACATTCATTGAATGATTTTAATATGGTCTTACTTCCCTCCAGGATTCATGTGGTGTTTATGCCGTTTAGTGCTTGTGGCGCTGATCGGGTCAGCCGTCTTAGTGGCATGCAAGATCATCCCTATAATGAAAAATACTGCAGAAGGTGAAATGCAACCATCCAGGTCCATAAAGCCAGACATTTTTCTAGATCAGCTGTCTCTGCTTCAGGCTCAGTTCCCCAGTCAGCACTCTGAGTTGTGGAGGAGAACCAAGATCCACTTGCAGAAGCACCTGAACACAGCGCATCCCACAGAGCCGGTCAGTCTGATCTTAACTGCAGGCCGCGGGGCTGAGAGTACGCTGCGCTGCCTGGCACAGAGCCTAGCATCCTCATACTCCTCTGCCCTCAATGCTTCTGTCCTTCACATCGACGGAGCCAGCAAAGTCAACCAGGACAGCGATGAGGTGAAGCTGGACATCGACAATCAGCTGCGAGCAGCATTTGAAGGAGACAAACCTGTGGCGGTAATTCATCGCTTCGAGGAGCTGCCTCCAGGCTCCACCCTCATTTTCTATCGCTACTGTGACCATGAAAACTCTGCCTACAAGCGCGTGTTCTTGTTGTTTACTGTGCTTCTTCCTCAAGACGAGATCATTGGTGACCAGAGCCTGAAGGAAGTGGAGGAGATGGTGCTAGAGTACGTCAAGGAAAAGCTGGTTGGCTCAAGCAACCAAGCTAATTTCAATGACATGGACATAGACAAGTTTGGTGGACTCTGGAGCCGCATCTCCCATCTCATCTTACCTGTGGTGTCCGAGAAGGAAGTACAGCAGAAAGGATGCTGATGACCAGCAGTCAGAATACCATCTTGGTATTCTTAGGACCGTACAGTAGCTATGAAACAGAGAAGTAACTTGTAAACAACGCGTTTGTCGTTACATTTCACATGTTTGAAGGTCTTTTAATCTCTCTCTGTCAGAGATTGTTCTCACGCAGCAGTCTAAGGTTGAAGACCTGCTCAAGATGTCCAGCACCTTTTATGTACAGGCTTTTGAATAAGGATTTGGCGCAATCTTATTTGATTAAGTTAACGATATTTAGTTTGATTGATTTCTTTTCTCCTTGCCCTGTGTCATGAATTGAACATTAAACAGCACTTTGTTCCACATCTTTTGAATCCGTCAAAGAAGAGTTTTTAGTGGAAGATCAGTATGGATTACACCTTTACAGATGTAGCTTCATAGTCCTTGTTTTGTATCAAATCTCTCAGGCAACGAATGGCTAACATTATATCTCTGTTAAATGCATATCCATAGTTCCTTTAATATTCTTGTGTACATGATTGGATTTGCACTAAAATGTTTGATTTCATTTTCAAGAGTGCTGGCTTTTATTACGATACATATTTTATATCTTTTCTGCTTTTCGTAATATGTATATTTGTGAAATGTTGTCTCTTTCTAGATTGAAATATTTTTTGATAGCTGTATTTATATATTGAATATGAAAAGCTTCAGAAACCACTGATATGTACTGACAACGTTGTCAATGACAGGTATTTGATTTTGTAAATTTGAATATAAATGAATACAAAACAGCAAGTCACAAAATGTGCCTTAACAACTCATATCGAGGAGGTAAGAACATATTTGATATAAATAATTAATTGGATCATTTATCCTGACAACGTCAAACTAGGATTCTCACTGAAAGGTGTTTTCTGGTATGTGCAAAATGAAATGTCTAATAAAGGAAAGTGTTTTTGCTTCTTATACTTTTCATTCTGAGATGAATTAATGCTCACATGTAAATGTGTTTTATTTTTTTCAATAAAGATTATTTTGATAACTATAGGAGTTAATAATTAATGTACTTCACAGTTTACATCCTTTCTGTGTGCCCAGTTTAGGATTTCCAATAGTCGGACCCTGGTGAAATCGGTCTTTATAGGAGTTGGAGAGCACTTGGAGTTTTTTATCTCTATTATTAACCTGCTTTAATTAATCATTTGTGTTAACGCCATTGTCCCGCTGCTTTGTAAGTGTACAGTATCCAGCCAGGAACCAGGAAGTTACAACTACAAAACACAGCAGGAGTTCAATCATTAACTAAGAGGATAAGATGTAAGACAACACTGAAGACGGTTTAATGATTCATTCATGATGCTCAGAAGTTAATGCAAAAGTAAAGAGGTTACAGCACGGTAAGAAACAAGGAAGGTAACAGAAGTTTAATCATTATATATTTTTCCAGTAAATCTCAAAGTCTTGTTCAAGGTTTAGCTACTGTGTGAGGCATCTACCTGAATGAGAGTTACCCAAACATTACAGTAAAATTTTAAAAAATAGGGTCACGTTTGTGTTTTTACAGTCACAGTTCAAGTACTTTTGTTAAACATGTTCACATAACAAGTTAGTCTTACCATTGAAACAGGTTCACGCTGTGAGAGGATATTTGTATTAAAGTGCATCTGTCTTTTTGCACCCTGTGTAGGTTAGTGGAATAGGCCATACTGCACACTTAGATTCTAAAGGGGATATCTTTTGTTCATCTTTAGGTTCATGGTGGTATTGTGGGTTTCTACACGTACATGTTTACACACTATATTCCCAAAAAACACATTATTTTTCTCACACTTTCTGTCTAAATATACTTGTTTTTACAAACACTGTCTTGTCTAATTTGTTCGCAAAAAAAATTGCATGATACTTCTGGAGTTGCTGGTGGAGATACTCTGATTGTTCTGATCTAGGCAGCCCACAAGATTGACTGAGTTGTCTTATTTTACAGTTTGTGAATGGGTAGGCCCACCAGATTCCCTGGCATACATGCTCTAGCACTAAAAACAAAAGTGGGTTCATATATGGCCGAACTTTTCTCGTATGAAAACCTTGGAAGATAATTTGTCTTAACTGATCTGCTACACTTCAAACCAAAGTGTCCACATAATCATCCAATTGTGTATTAAAGTTAAAGTGAAGATTAAAATGTGAATGTGTATATTGTAGAAATAAAAGCAGCAGCAAATAAATTCAATTGAAAGGCCTCATGAATTCAAGAATGAATTGCCTAAGTAGTGGGATCCTTTTAAATGTCTATTTTTTGTGTCTTTGTGGACACATTTTGATTAACTTATATTCTATATCTTTATCTTTAGGAGGTTTTCTCATTTTCGATTATATATCAAATTCTCACATTTTACTGATATAAGCATTTCCATGACCACAGATACTCCTAGTGTAAGACTCACACTGTAATAAACACACAGTTTATTATAGGCTACTATTAACTAAATGTTCAACTCATTGATTTACCTTTGCCCTTCAACCCAAGGAAAAATGTGTTTCATGAGTGAGTCATTCGTTATCATGTAATACCATCTATGTTTATTAATACAGTACTTCAGCTGTATATTAAGTAAAGCTTGGCCTGTGAAGTATACCTTGTAGCGATGTTTGTGAAGATGATGAAGAAGTCCCCGGAGACACCAGCTTGTATATAATAAGGTTTATTACAACAGCATAGTATCATACACCAACACGGGCAATATGAGGTTCCCAGAGCCAGTTGTGGAAGTCCCCCTGAAATCTCTTTGTGCATGCAATTTATCGGCGAAAATGTGTGTATGACCAAATGGTTTCAAGGTTTCAAGGTTTCATTGGTCATATGCACAGCATATACAACGTATATGTTGGCAATGAAAATCTTATGTCCCGTGCTCCTCCAACAACTCAACATACATGGTGCAAATAACATAAATAAAATAGTGCAAAAAGAGAGAAGAATATTTACAATAACAACAATAAAGATTTGAGGATGTGAAATATATACATATGTGGAATACATTGAGAGTATTTAAATACTTTACACTGTTGAATGAGGAGGTATGGACAGATGCATATATTATGTATAACAGATGTATATGGCAGATATGTATAATATATATATATATATATATATGTATGTGTGTACTATAAACAGATGTGAGTACATTCACAGAGGAGTTCAGCAGTCTTATAGCCTGTGGTATAAAACTGTCTCTGAGTCTGGTGGTCTTGGTCCGGAAATGCTATGTTCTCTAAGAATGTGTACCCAAATAAGGTGAGATATACGTTTGTCTTTTTCTTACTCATCCATGGAGGCCTTCTGACATATTCCAGAGGTTTGTTATACAACACCCTGTTGTACAACATCACTCTCTGCACTCTCTATGACCTCAGACAGTAAATAACTGTATGAACTGATTTAACTAACTGTATGTATGAACAGTTTTAATACACCACACCTGTTTTATCACCAAAGCAGCATATTCCACACAGTTACTGATCATAGTACTAAATCATGCCTTCAGAACGCTGGACTTGCCTGGTACGGAAAAATACATAACTACAAGCAAGTGTAACTCAGTAAATATTTGAACGTGCTGACAGTCTTATCTCTGATAAGAAATGTTAGGGTCTAATTTATGAAACTGCCTTGGAAAATTGAATCGCTGAAACAATATTCAGTCTGTTTAGACTGACTGGTATATGACTCTAGAAGGAGCAGCTTTTTGAACCTGCTGCCTTTATTTGGAGACCAGATTCACATATATGTGCTGGATGTACAACTCATTAAAGCAGAAAACCCATTTCACAACGGTAACATTTAAATATCTAAGATAAATGGGTTTATTTTAGGTCACAGCAGCAGTATACAAACATATCCTAGTATTAAAAGCATTGGGCAGCTACTTTAAAGTGCCAGGGGAGCAGTGCAGGGTTTCTCAAGGGCACCTAAACAGTGCCCAAGAGGCAAAGTGTCACTTCTCCAGGTACAAGTCCAGAACTCATGTTTGGTCCTTTCCGGGACTTAAACCAGCAAGTTCCAGAGCCAAATCAAGCAGGATTTCAACCCTATCCCAAAATTATAAATTACAAATATTCCACCTCCCCTTGCAGTCTATTCAGCATTCAACATTTAAATCCATGGATCCTTCCAACAACACAAAACTACACAGAAATTAACCCAGATTATCTGGGGAAAAAAGGATGAAACTTCAGGAAGGCAAGTGAAGAGGGATCCATCTCCCAGGAGGGACACATGCGAATGACCAGGTCTACTTTTCCTTTCACGATAATATCCCAAAAGAGATAGCTACAGCAAAACACAAGTTTCCAACGCTGAGGATTACTGGGACAGCGATCACAGTCCATTTTGCTGCTCTGAGCATCTTCTGAAACGTACAGGTGTGGGGGTAAATACCTGATCAACTTGCATTTGTATATATGATTAGTGTATGATTTATAATGAAAAGTCATTACATGTTATATTGTCATGATGTGGACAGGCACTCACCGTTTGTCTTTGTTGGCTCGATCGCCGACTGTTTTTTGATCTTCCTGTAACAGAAAATGGTGACATATATTATATTTCTTCATCAAAAGAATCCATTCTGTATTCATGCATGTTTGTATAATTGTTCAAACAGTATACCACTAGCCATTTACCTAGTATGCCTTTTGTGGGAATACAGCTTACATGTACCCATATTACAAACAAGAGAATCCAGACTGTGTAAGCGATCATCACTTTCACAAGCCAAGAGTCTTTCCTTTCCTTTCCATACTTGTCAAACGCCAAAACACCAAGAAAAATGAGAGCGACTGTGTAGAAAAGATTATGTGAATCAGAACAACACACACGCAACTGTCTGAAGAATTTATGCAACTTGGGGACATTGTTAGAGTGTCTCTTAAAGCATAAGTTTAAGATTTTGGGGGAAATGTGCTAAATTGAGTCTCCAGACCAGACAACAGCTGCTAACTCAGCGTTAGCATTAACTCAACGTGTCCAATGGTCCACCTGCCAACACGTCTACAAATAAGTAATTATGATGTGGAATGAACATTTCTACATTTTAGACGTGTTGGTTGGAGAATTTTGTTACTTTTAGATAAAGACAGGCTACCTGTTTCACCATGTTTTAAGTCGTTGTGCTAGGCTACGCTAACTAGCTGCTGTTGTCATTTAGGATAATAACTGGATATTTACAAGAGTCATAATGTTTTGTGATATAGAAATAATGGTAACCTCCTTTTATTGTTGTATTTGGCTGAAACATTTTAAAAAAGGTGCCCACACACACTCTTAAGCGAAATTTGGCGGATGAAGTCAAATGCCCAAATGTTCGCACAAACAATTAAATTGGCAAAAATGCATAAAAGCTTATTTCCCAAAATGTCAAACTATTGCTTAAAGTTTTTTTTTAAATGCTTTTATTAATGCAGTAAAGTAGGTTTATAGTATATGTTAATATTTGGTAAATATCCTTACTTGTAAAAATCCAGTGGATGACAGAACACACTTTGATGATATACTCACTCATCTCCTTTCTTGAACCGAACAAAAGAGAAACATTAAACAGCTGAGCACACACTGCTGATGTAAGGGGTAAGACAAATATTCAGGCAGAAGAAGTCAAGAGGAAGTTGGACTTACAGTTCATGACTGGGTTCAACTCGCAGACAGACGATTATCAGCTCTATGAAATTAAAGGCTATTGGCACACACACAAGAGCAATGAAAATGACCTAAACAGGCAGGCAGATACACACACACACACATTAAATATAACCTCGTACAGTTTAAATGTGGATGTAGAAATGGAGAAGTGTTATAGATCATGTACCGCCACTCACTTTAATGGGATCAGCCAAAGAAAACAAGACCAAGGCAGTTATCTCCACGGCTGCACAAAAGACACGGCTTAATATCTTCACCTACAAAACAATTCAAATGAACTTTCAGTTATTTTTAATAAACCTTGTCCTTCACCCTGTCTGAAACCAGAGCTCAGTCTGCTCTGATTGTAAACTGGCCAGCCAAATCTTTGAGATTATCTTGAAAAAATGAATTTTTGAGCAAAAAGTCAGGAATCAGAAAATTTGAGCAAAAATTCAGATTTTTCAGGAAAAAAAATCTGAATTCTGGGTTTTCCGAAAAAGGTCAGAATTTTGAGTTTGAACTTTGAGAAAGGAGTCAGACTACTTAGATTTTGGGGAAAAAGCGAGAATATTGAGAAAATAAGTCAGAATGTCGGAGTTTGAGTAAAAAGTCAGAATTCTGTGTTTTCAGAAAATAAGTCAGACTTCTGAGATCATGGAAAAAATTCAGAGTTTTTGAGAACAAAGTCAGAATTCTCAGCAAAAAGTCAGATTTTTCAGAACTCTCAGAAAAATATCAGATTTTTTAAAATGTACAACCCTATGATTTGATCCTAGACTGAAACAAGCTGAATTTCCTTATTTGGGGCTCATTTAAATAATTTTGACGAGCTCTGCTCTGATTGGCTGGTTTACCAGGAGCAATCCATGGCTGCCTCAGAGCCCACAGAAGTAAGTGAAGTTCGGGAAACTGTGAGAGATGAACCATGGAGGCTATTGGCATCCAACCTTACATGTTTGAGCCTTTATCGGAGGAGGAAACCGGTGAATCTGAAGAACCGCCAGCTGGTCGGAGATTGGAGAGCAACGTTAGGGAGTGGTAAGTGTTAGCGTTAGTGTTTCCAGCAGCTGGTGTATGCACATGTTGGGGCTGGACTACCATGTGTGAGGTAACACACAGGGATTGTTGTAATTCGCCCGTTTTGCCGCTGTGATATGCATATTCATGATTTGTACGTGAAGGAGGAAACATCGGTGTTTGAGGTTCACGGTATGTCAGTTCAATGTACCCAACTCTCCTTATTCAACTATGCCAAGGTAAATACAGTTTTCCATTCTATGGCAACCCTTTAAAACAAAGATAAATGTACTCAAACAAAACATAAACAGAAAATACATATATAGACCACAAACTACCTGAAATCTTCAATAAAATGAAACCCCTTTTTTTCCTCTCCATAAATCGTTCAATGTAATAACATTCTGTAGTTACCTCTCTCTATAGTTTTATGAGTAAATTAAGCACTATATTCAAATTACCTACCTACCCATGCACAACAGAGTCACAGAAAACAACATGAGCCCTACAACTCACATGATACCTTATTCAGATGACGAAAATGAGGTCCTTTGATGAGAAGAGTGATTAACAAATCAGGCAGTTCCTGCGTAGTAATGCAATGAGAGACACATTAATCTTCTGCTGTCATTTTTTTACTGGGTGGAAAACGTTTATAAAAATCATACCGTTTTGACGGCCACCAAAACACTGTCAGCATTCATCAACACAATACCCAGTTCCTGAAGAAAAAACAAGTAAAATGCAGATACTGAAATTCAATTATTAATTAAGAGATTTCCACACAATTAAAAAAAGCTCAATCGAATCCACCTCTGTGTCCATGCTTACCTGTAATTTATTTAAATTTAAGGGGACTTCTTGAGTGGTCATGCTTGCTTCAGCAGTGCTTGGCTTTGTAGTAACTGGTGTTGTAGTAGTTGGCATAGTAGTAGTTGGCATCGTAATAGTTGGTATCGTAGTAGTTGGCATCGTAGTAGTTGGCATCGTAGTAATTGGCATCGTAGTAGTTGGTATCGTAGTAGTTGGCATCGTAGTTATTCGCCTCGTAGTAGTTGGTAATGTAGTAATTGGCATCGTAGTAATTGGCATCGTAGTAGTTGGTATCGTAGTAGTTGGCATCGTAGTAGTTGGCATCGTAGTAGTTGGTATCGTAGTAGTTGGCATCGTAGTAGTTGGTATCGTAGTAGTTGGCATCGTAGTAGTTGGTATCGTAGTAGTTGGCATCGTAGTAGTTGGCATCGTAGTAGTTGGCATCGTAGTAGTTGGTAATGTAGTAATTGGCATCGTAGTAGTTGGCATCGTAGTAGTTGGTATCGTAGTAGTTGGCATCGTAGTAGTTGGTAATGTAGTAATTGGCATCGTAGTAGTTGGCATCGTAGTAGTTGGTATCGTAGTAGTTGGCATCGTAGTAGTAAGCATCGTAGTAGTTGGTATCGTAGTAGTTGGCATCGTAGTAGTTGGTATCGTAGTAGTTGGCATCGTAGTAGTTGGCTATCGTAGTAGTTGGCATCGTTTGGCATCGTAGTAGTTGGCATCGTAGTAGTTGGTATCGTAGTAGTTGGCATCGTAGTAGTTGGTAATGTAGTAATTGGCATCGTAGTAGTTGGCATCGTAGTAGTTGGTATCGTAGTAGTTGGCATCGTAGTAGTAAGCATCGTAGTAGTTGGTATCGTAGTAGTTGGCATCGTAGTAGTTGGTATCGTAGTAGTTGGCATCGTAGTAGTTGGTATCGTAGTAGTTGGCATCGTAGTAGTTGGCATCGTAGTAGTTGGCATTGCAGTAGTTGGCGTAGACGTTGTTGTTGGCATTGCAGTAGTTGGCGTAGACGTTGTTGTTGGCGGGGGGGGTGGGGGTAAATCGACCTTTAAATCCACTGGTTCCCAGAAAGTTTCATACCACTCGAGAAATGTGGCTCTGAAACATATCAGGCATGCAAAGATGTCAATATCAATCATTTTGCTCCTTATGGAAGGCCTGATTTTGACTTCTCAAGATCAGTCAAAATGTGCAAGTACCTTAAAGTGTAGTTTAAGTCTTCTCCCTGTGCCGTCCAGTTTACTGCAAACAAACTCTTCTGTGAATTGGTCCTTTGACTAACAGCGTTGTTCTAAGGCAGGAGGAGAAAAGTAAAGCATCCAAAAGAAAGCTTTTTAAGGTTCTTTTAAAAGTGTTAATTAAATAGGATTGTAAATAATGATGGTATCTTACCGGTAATCTATTGCATGACTGGAGTCGAGTCTGAGTAGGCTCAAGCACGATGAATTTCCCAACAGGAGGGCCATCGTTCTCCATGCCCCTCTTTCGAGCCTCCAACATAAATCCAATGAACTTATTGGATTGCTTGCTCTTGAGAAAAACTTGGAAAAGGTTTGAAGATTTATCGAAGAGAAAGGGAGGAACACAGACATACAGTAGTTGTAAAAGGATGACCACTGCAACAAAGATTGATTGTTATCAACAAGCTTACAGGAAATGATTCGCTGTACCTGTGATAGGTTCTCCATATTGGCCAGGTTTGTAAGTGATCGTAAAGGGTGGTTCAGTTTCCTGCGGTTTATTGAATATCCCAGGTCGAATTTGATGTACAGGTAACATGGAGTCACACGCCTCTAGGAATATACCATTTGTATACCCGTAAACCTTTGTGATGATCTCAAGGCTAATCAAAATCCACAACCACATCTGTAAAACAAAAGGACTTTTTAAATACACATACAGTAGACAGTGGGAATCAGTGATGGAATGTAAATATTTACTCATGTGCTTTAATATTTGTACTTTACGTACGTATTTCCATTATATGCAACATACTACTTCACTACATCCCAGAGGTAAATGTTGTTTTTAATGCACTACATTTGTCACACAATTTTAGTCACTTTTTACAATTGTTCATCCTCCTCCTGTCCGAATCCAAATTTGGTGAGAATGGATTTGAATGTTTCTGAGAATCTGAAGGATAAAGTGTTAATTTGTGTGTCAAGAAAACTTGTAGACTTGCAAAGCTAAAAAAACCCTGATTTTCTTAAAATGCTTGGGGAATAGCTGCAATATCACAAAGCTGAAAGCAGGGCTGTTTTTCTGAGCTCATGAAAACTTGACTTCTTAGAGATATGTGTTTCCCACAGGACAGCGAGGCTACAAACATGGGAGAATTTGATTGAATACGATGCATTTCCGTAGAGGAAACTATCAAAGAGTATATAAGGGAGTTTAAAGTATAACAATCTATAACATCTACAGCAGTAAAATAATAACCAATATTACTGAAATATATAGATATCTATTCAAAATATTACAAAAAGTAATATTCAGTGGATGCATTGGTACCATAAGTATACACAGAAATTGAATTTAAACCGGACAACAACAGAGCTACAACAACCATACGTTTAACCCAATAAACATTCAGACACCCTTACATTAGTCATCTCTTTAACCTGGTTGTTCTTGTTAGATAAAAAATGCAGTTTGCTGGAATAAGTGCTCACTCAAAATATGAAATGTGTGTTCTTTGTTGGAAAATAGGTATAACTCAAACTAAATTAAGTTTAAAAGTAAATAACAAGCATTCAAACGATTGCTGTCACTGTTTACTTTAAGTTCTCAGATCAGTTTTAACTAACTCCAGTAAAAGCACAATGAGATTAACAACCCTTTTCTCTTACCTTTTAAATATTTTTGTACACAATCCGGTATTGTGTAAACACAAGGTAAGATGTCACACCTTACAGACCCTAAAACTCGCAGTTCAAATCCCTCTAAGAAAACCTCAGCAGTAGATCCTCCTTCCTTGACGGTGTGCAGTGTGTTTGCCAGAGAGCAGCGCAAAAAAAGCCTAAAGTTGGAAGTTAGAAAGGGCAATCTGTGCACGGCTTGAACCCACCCACAAGCAGATACGAGGATTTATAATCAAGAACATTTTCCCTTTGCTGCTGCTTTGACCTGACTCATACAGTATCTCTTACGGTATACTGCATCCTGCTGGTTTCCTAACAGTGTGTTAGATACTTAGAAACTGTCTACTGTACTGATAGCACTACTCGCAACACAGATCTAAGTTTGCAGTATCTGTACAAAAACACTTCCTTGAAAAATATCTCCTCTGTACATAATGCTATATGCTACAAAATATCTCTTCCCTTAAAAGGAGATGCAGAATGTGTGTGCTCATAGTTTAAACAGAGGTGTTTTCAGAAACATACATTTGTAGTATTTGCAAGATCTTTTACAGTGTGTGTAGAGAACATCAAGAAGGTTCGAAAACAGGATGAGTAAAGGACCCTAGCCAAACGGAAAGTTATAGTGTTGGGCAGTTACTAAGTACACTTACTCAAGTAACGTTATACTCAAGTAAAAATTGGACTTTCATATCTTTCTTTTTACTTCTGAGATATTTTTGCAATGAACAGTCGTATTTGGAGTATTAGTACTTAATTGAAGGATCTGAATACTTCCCCCCCCCCACGAGTATTGTATTGGTTTGATCCTTTCTTTTGTTGTTTTGAATTGTTATCAATGCCACTGCTGGTAATAATGATGACAGCAAAGCCAATGTAGAATAATCATGATCACTCTGATCATTTGGGATCTTTGGAAAAAGTGTGTCCAGTGGGAAAAACGTATGACTAATCTGTGTTGTAGAACACAAAGCCTGCACTGCATATTAAATCTGGTATTTCATTCATTTTTTAAAGATTTGACATGTTAAATAAGCAAAGAAAACAGGTTTAACATTTTACTCCTCTCCACAGAAAGTGAATGAAACATGTTTTCTTAATCTTTAAGAGATATAATTGTTTGCAGATTGTTTAACACATATGCATTTGCTGTTGATTGACATTTCATTTAGTACAGGTTCATAATGGGAAAAACAAATCAAAGAAAAAATGTGTCATGTTGTTTATTTAATGCATTGAGGGATTAAGGAACCATTTAATGGCTACATTTGTTAGAGATCTTTGAAATTATTATCCATCAAGTTTTATTCTACACAAATCTTTACTTTTTTCAAGAACATATCAAGTATATCTTGCAGCGATGTTTGTGAAGATGATGAAGAAGTCTCCGGAGCCACCAGCTTGTATATAATAAGGTTTATTACAACAGCAAAGTAACAGATACCAACACGGGCGATGTGAGCTTCCCAGGGCCAAATGTGGAAGTCCTCCGAACAGTCTTTGTGCATACACTTTATAGGAGAAATATGGGTGTGTGTGTGTGTGTGTGTGTGTGTCAAACTGGATGTTCTATGAGGATGTGTACCCACATAAGGTGAGATATACGTTAGTCTTTGTCTTACTCATCCCTAGAGGTCTTCTGACGTTGTCCAGAGATTTGTTCTACAACCTCCAGTCGTACCACATCACTCTCTGCACTCTCTATGACCTCAGGGAGTAAACAACTGTATATGAACTGATTTACTAAACCACCTAGGCCATAACTTTGTATGCCCCACTCGGTGACCTAGGGCATCTTTAACGTATTCCAGATGTTGTTTTTCACTCTTCTTCCACCCAACCTACCTCTGACCTCAGAGAGTATCTGCCCTGATATATCTCCAGATTTAATACACCACACATATCAACAAAAGCATTGTATACAAACCTCTTACATATTAATAATATATGGAAAACAAACGGTTACTGTAGCTGTTGTATGCAATGACACATTGTATATTATTTACACTATCAACCATTACAATAATAAGTGAAAACTCCTAACCAACATCATCATAATAACTCATTTTGCATTGTGAACATATGTTTGCTATAATGGCTTCACTTCTATTGCCACTAATGAACAATATTTTTCATGTGCCAACGAAGAAGGGCCTCCATTAAATTCCCTCACAAACACATCTATGTTACAAACCACATTAGGGGCAGTGGTTATGTGTAGACACACAGAAAACGGGTTTGTGATATTCGAGTTTGCTACGAACGTCAACATTTGAACCACTTTTCCATGTATTTTTACCAAATGTACCCTAAAATCTGTCATGCTTTATGGCAGTATAATGCTGCAGTTAATGCAATAATGGAATGGAAATGAACTCAAACAGAAACTAGTACATTGATCCACGTGAGAAGTTTTGCATTCGACCCTGTTGTTCTTCGGCTGAACTTTGGCAAATGAATATGCGATGCAGCATTGACTTCAAATGACTCCTAAACTTCACACCAACAAACGCGTAAAAGACAGGGTTCAGGCAGCAGTGGGAGAAAGCAATGAGTCGGCACACATAGAAGGCATAGGAAAGATTGATACTTGCTTCACATTTGTCAAATGGCTTAACCATATTGTCGGACAGGATCCTCAGAAAGATGATCACATTGTACGGCACCCAGCCGAGGAAGAACACAGTCGCGATGCAGAACACCAACTTCACGGCTCTGTTCTTTGTGTGGGATCTTGATTTGGAGATTCTCCTCAGTATTTGAATGTAGCAGAAAGCCATGACTGTGAAGGTGACCAAGAATATAACATTCTCTGGGGAGAAACCAATGTTTTTCCAAATCAAAGATTCATATTCACAGCCCACCGAGTGTTCACCTTTGTGGGGGACCTGAATCAGGGCGCTATAAAAGAGGGAGGGTACGGCTGCTCCGACGCTGATTACCCACAGAAGGAAAGACATATAAACCCCGGTGCTGATCCTCAGGGTTCTCAGGTCAGACAGAGGGTGAACCACGGCCAAATACCTGTAGATGGTCATGATGGTAAGGCAGAGGATGCTGCTGTAAAACCCAGTGAAGAAGACAAATGTCACAATTTTGCAGAGGGCCTCTGAAAACAGCCATCCCCAGATGTGGTAAATTGCCCAAAAGGGAAGACCGATGGTGAAAACAAGGTCAGAAATGGCCAGGTTCAGGATGAAGATGTTGGTGAGAGACTTGAGGTTTTCATACAGCCCCAAAATGACAAGGACAAGGATGTTTCCTATGAGGCTCAGTACGATCACAACAGAGAAGAACACAGGAATGACCATGGATCCAAACATGACCACCTCAGCTTTTTCACACACTTCATCGTAGTACTCAACGTCATACTGGCTGTCATTGAAAGAGATATTCATTGCGGATCACTGGAACCTAGAAAAGAAGTATTGGATTAGTGTGCATTACTTTAGATTCATGTCACTGTTAAATGATGAAACAAGTAATAATAATAATAATGTTCTTTTAACAAGAACTCTGAGAACTCCATATACTGTACCTAAAGAGGGTGCATTCAACATCATGTTACACTGGCACTCTAATAATGAAATTATTATGTTGCAACGTCAATATCTTTTGTGTGTAAGGAAAAAAGGACCTACCTCTTGCTCGGTGGGACTGATGTGTTGAGGTGACACCTTCTCTCTACTCCAAAGAAATCTAAAAAGGTTGTAGGTATTATAACCTCGTGACAAGTGAGGTAGTGGTTTCTGTTCCTAGTTTTGTTGTACTAGCCCCTCCACAAAGTCCTCAGCTCACCTTGATTTGTGGATTTATAAAAACAGCGAACAAACACTATGCTATATTTTGAAGCCATGCTGATAGTTTTGATTTCGTGAAATATTCCTCTCAGATTTCCGGTGTTTTATTTGATTGAAGTTGTGCACATTTTAAAGTATTACTGCCGTGTTTGTACTGTTGGGCCCCGAACAAAAGCCTCTGGTGCTTTTTTTAACACGTAAAAAAATGACATATATTAATATTCATTGTGTGCTCCAGCAGATTGTCAACTTTTTCTTTTGTCATTATTTATCGCTGGTGATGAAATCCAAGCTCACTCGTCTTCTCTTCTCTACACTTTTCACCGCACACACACTTACAGCCAATCAGCTCTAACATGGCCTTCGAGCTAAGTACTTTGCACTACTAGTGATTATTTCTTTGCTGCAAACATTGCATAATAAATCATTTGACCATGCACAGTGTAGTTTTCACAGTACACATTCATGAGACAGGGGCAGCCCGGGTCTCGTCCCAAGTCGCTCAACCCAGCTCAATATGCAAATTGTAGACACAAATTAGAAGAACGCAGTCAGAAGCAGCAATGTAAGAAACGACGAAACATATATTTTAACATATATTCCAAAAATATACGAGTCACCGCTGTACTTCTCAAATTAAACAGTGGGCATTTTCATGAAGGATCTCACTGTTACTTTGGACAATTAGCAGCTACTGTGAATATATTGTAAAAGGTAGTTGTTTGAAATATATCTCAAAGCAGGATTTCTGAAACTCATGGCAAGTTTAACCAAAGATACCTGCATGGCGTGTTTTATCTTCAAATTCACCATAGTGAAACCTTTAAAAAAGATATGAGACATGAAACCAAAATGGGGTAGGCCTACTACAGATGTAAATGGAGTGAGACTAAGATGGCTGGAATTTTTTTGTCCTTATGGTGGGTCAAGCTTTTAAACACTGGGTCCTACATTTCCCACAATGCAACCATCTCATCTGCTGAAAACACACTGCTTTTCGTGTAAACGTCGTTGTAGACGTTGTAGATTCGTGTAGACGTCCTGTTAAAAAAGGAGAGCGAACTCAAATTGACCAATGATCTGGATTTTATCGTATCAAACGTTTTTCGTTAAAACTGTTAAAGTACACGAACGGGAAGGCAAATATATGTTTAAAGTTTGACTGTAAGAAAGGGATGGTGCAGTTACATTCAATGCACTTTAAAGATGTGTGTAAATAACCCCATGAAGGTATAATTCATTTTTAGTTTAATTTGTACTTATTTGCATAATTGTGAACACGGAATTAGTTTAAGAATTTTATACAGGCCTTATGCCATTCATTTTCCTATAGACTTTTATTTTGAAAGGTAAAATGTTAATCATACGTCACTTTGTTAGCGTGTAACTTTTTAGTACAGTGTATGATCTGGTCACGAACGGATGTACGTGTGTAAAATAGAAGGTTTTTATAGTTTTAATGGACCCGTATGAGGCCAAACAGTTCTTACGGTGGTGATAGTTTGAAAGTATAAGGAATGTAGTATTGAACAAGAGAAAATAAAACAGTAAATTTGAACCAGCAGTAAAGACTCAAACCAGTTATATACGGGGATCCGTTACAGTAAGAACTTATCCTCCACGGAAAAAGTAAGAACTTATCCTCCACGGAAAAAGTAAGAACTTTATCCTCCCCTGCAAAAGCTTCACCTCTTCAGTAAACCTGCTGCATCGACAACTTCTACGGACGGAAAGGAACACTTTTATGGATGAAAGGGATACGTGCAGCGGTGAATTGAAGACGGTTTGGCGGTAAAGGCAGCAAGAAGACGAACAAAGGATAACAAAAATGGAGGGAAACGATGCTACTCTGCACGGCAAGCATAAAGAGGAGCAGATTGATATCCTTCAAAAGGTAATTCAGGAATACAAGGAAATCATAGAAAGGGAAGCAGAACAAGGTGCTGTTAGTAACGAACTAAAAGATTCATTGCAAATCAAGCAGAAAATTCTCGACGAACTGTTAAGCAATGAAGATGTTGATACAGATTTAGCCAGACGTTCTGACAGAGCGCGAGTTCCCACTGAAAAGATGCTAGCATACCGTGAAGATGAACAGTGCAAACGAGCAAAGAAACTTGTTAGCTTGTATGAACAGTGGAAAGCCCAAGCTCGTCTAACACGCAATGAACTCAAATCTGAGCTAGCTGAAAAATGCCTAACATCCCTTATAGACAACTTGGAAATAAGGAAAATGGATATCATGAATGTGTATGAAGAATTGAGAAAGCATGGCACGCCCGATACTGAGCTAAGGTGTAAAGTTGATGCTTGTGCAGCGGTGACGATTGACATTGTCAAAATCTTGAATGAAAGACTGACTGAAGTAAATGGAGAATATGATGCAGAATATGAAGGGCAGCGTTTGCATGAGCTGCTTAAGCATGACTATGCGCGGTCCATTTATGGCTCCACTGCTTCAATACTGACTGGCAGTCATCGTTCCACGCACTCAAGTGTTGCAGCCAAGCGAGCAGAAGCAGCGGCGGAGTTAGCTGCTAAGGAGGCTGAATATAAGGTGCTAATGGAAGAAAAGAAACAGAAGGAAAAAATTCGTGTTTTAGAAGAAGAACACAGAAGGGAATTAGAAAAGCACAAGGCCGAATTAGAACAATTACGAGCTGAAAAAGACTTGAAAGCTGCCCACGCCAGACTTGAAGCATACAACAGAGAAGTGAAAGAGGAGTCTGATGCCCAGTCTTTTCAGTCATGTCATGATCCTATGCCACACAACTCTATTCCCCCTGCCATAACGCACCCTTACACGGCTGTCACTCCATCTCCTGCCATCGATGTATCCTGCCTAGCCCAAGCCGTTCAGGACAGCATTGCTATTAACAGACTTCCAATGCCAGAGCCCACAGTGTTTAATGGCAATCCAATTGACTTTGTTGAGTGGAAGGCTTCATTCACATCACTTATAGATAGAAAGAACATCCCCACTACCGATAAGCTGCACTACCTCAAGAGATATGTAGGTGGCTCAGCTCACAAATGCATAAAAGGGACTTTCTATCGTAGCGACAGTGAAGCTTACAGTGACGCATGGAACAAGCTCAATCAGAGGTACGGCCAGCCGTTTATCATTCAAAAGGCCTTTAGGGAAAAGTTATCCAACTGGTCAAAAATACAGTCTAAAGATGCTGAAGGACTGAGAGATTTCTCAGATTTCTTAAATGCTTGTCTGCAGGCCATGCCCCATGTAAAAGGCTTAAACATCTTAAACGACTGTGAGGAAAATCAGAAGTTGATGCGGAAACTGCCAGAGTGGATAGCCTCACGATGGAACCGGCAAGTGACAGCACGTCTCACGGAGGGAAAGGATTTCCCTAGCTTCAAGGACTTTGCCAAGTTCATGTCAGTGGAGGCCGAAACTGCCTGCAATCCAGTCACCTCTTTCCTCGCTCTCCATCCAGCAGAATCCTGTCAAGACAAGTGGAGCACAAGGGAAGGCAAAAGAAACAAAGCCAGTGCCTTCAACACACATACAGTGGTGGAAAATAATAAGCATACATCAACAAACGAAAAGGTCAAGCCCCCCTGCATGCTATGTCAGAATGTCAGTCACCAGCTTTGCAAATGTCCAGACTTCATGAAAAGAAAACTGGAATATAGAAGAGCGTACATCAAAGACAACAGACTGTGTTATGGATGTCTAAAACCTGGTCACAGCGCAAAGGAGTGCAGGCACCGCCACACATGTGACTCATGCAAAAGACGACATCCCACATGTCTTCATGATGACAACTACGGAAAAGGTCAAGACAAAGATTCAGCACAACGCAGTACAACGAACCCAACACCTGCTCTGTCCCTCAACGTCACCAGCCAAGGTCAGTCAGAAAACACCTCCATGATAGTGCCGGTGTGGGTGTCTAACGAAAAGAATCCATCCAGAGAAAAACTTGTGTACGCCTTGCTGGATACACAAAGTGACACAACATTCATCGAGCAAGATGTGTGTACAGAGCTGCAGCTGACTACTTGCCCAGTTAAACTGAAACTCACTACCATGATGGGTGAAAATATGGTCTTTAAAAGTGAACGCACATCTGGTCTGCGAGTGAGAGGATTCAATTCCACTGTGCACATCAAACTGCCTCCCGCATACACCAAAGACTGCATACCTGTGAACAAACAACACATACCAACACACGAAACGGCAAAAAGATGGCTACATCTCACGGCAATAGCAGACCAAATACCGCCCCTCCTTAGTTGCGAGGTGGGGCTACTGATAGGCTACAATTGTCCAAGGAGTCTTGTACCGAGACGGGTCATAACAGGAAAGGATGATGAACCCTTCGCCATTCTTACCGACTTAGGGTGGAGTATTGTTGGCTTTTCTGCACCTCACTCTGATTCGCACATGTCAAACAGTCACTGTCACCGAGTAACTGTGAAGGAGCTGCCTGCAGTGACTCCAATGGATGCAATCAGAATTCTGGAGACTGATTTCAGAGACATTCAAAGTGATGACAAAACAGTCTCGCAAGAGGATTTGATGTTTCTTGACAAATTAAAGGAAAACATAAAGACAAACGAACATGGACATTATGAAATGCCCCTCCCCTTCAGAGAGAGACCATGCTTACCTGATAACAAGCAGCTTGCTGCCGTGAGGCTCAGTCACCTGAAAAGGAAGTTCATTGCAAATGAAAGTTACAAGAACGACTACATTAACTACATGAAAGACATCATTGAAAGGGGTGACGCAGAAGAGGTAAGCGCAGAAGGCACGTCTGGAGAAAAATGGTACATACCTCACCATGGTGTTTATCACCCCAAAAAGCCTGAAAAGCTGAGAGTAGTTTACGACTGCTCGGCAAAGTACAAGGGAAGTAGCCTCAATGAACACCTTCTCCCAGGCCCAGACATGATTAACAGTCTCACAGGTGTTCTCATTCGTTTCCGCCAGCATCACATTGCTATGATGTGTGACATTGAAAAGATGTTCCACCAGTTCCATGTCTCAGAGAAGGACCGTGACTACCTACGCTTCTTATGGTGGAAGAACGGCGATGTAAGCACACCTCCCGAAGAATTCAGGATGAAGGTCCATCTGTTTGGAGCCGTGTCTTCACCAGGATGTGCGAATTATGGACTAAAGCAGCTCGCCAAAGAACACAGTCACACACACCCATTAGGATCACAGTTCATTGCCAGAGACTTTTATGTTGACGATGGCATCACTAGTGTTGAGTCTGTTGAAAGGGCCATTCAGATAGCAAAGGAGGCACGTGAGCTGTGTGCAAAGAGAGGCTTACGCCTTCACAAATTCGTGTCCAATAGCTGTGCTGTTCTCCAGAGCATCCCCTCAACAGAGCACGCTATAGACATTAAAGCAAAGGATATCAGATTCAATGACGCAGCCTTAGAGAGAGCATTAGGAATATACTGGAGCATCGAGAGTGACTGTTTCACCTTCAAAGTCGCACCAAAGAACCAGCCCGCAACACGGCGCGGCATCCTGTCATCTGTTGCCTCCATATATGACCCGCTAGGCTTCGTAGCTCCGTACCTTCTTAACGGAAAGAAAATTCTCCAGGACATGTGCCATCAAGGAACAGGATGGGATGACCTAATTCCAGAGCAGTTGAAGCCACGGTGGGAGAAATGGCAAGATGACCTTGTTAAGATGGAAAAGATACGCGTAGCTCGCTGCTACCAGCCAGCTGGCTTTGGAAAAGTGATCAAAACAGAGCTACATCACTTCTCAGATGCAAGCACCACAGGCTACGGCCAATGCACATACCTAAGACTGAAAAACGAAAGAGAAGACATTCACTGTGTTCTTCTCATGGGAAAGGCACGCGTCTCGCCACAGAAGGTCACAACTATACCCAGGTTAGAGCTTACCGCAGCAGTTGTCTCAGTCACAGTGAGCAATATGCTCAAAGAAGAATTAGGCTACTGTAATGTAGAAGAGTTCTTTTGGACAGATTCAAAAGTTGTCTTAGGCTACATAAATAATGATGCTCGCCGCTTTCACACCTTTGTAGCAAATAGGGTGCAGAAAATTTGTCATGCCTCAGACCCCAAGCAATGGTTCTATGTACCAACTGACGAAAACCCAGCAGACTATGCATCTCGAGGGAAAACAGTAGATGAGCTACTTTCTTCTGATTGGTTCACTGGCCCTAGCTTTCTGTGGAAAAGGGAGATCGAAATGCCAACAGAGGTGCCTTCAGAGCTGCCTGTCGGTGACCCAGAGGTTAGAAAGGCTCAGACATTTCAGACAAAGACCTCAGAACAAGTTGACCTTGTAGACAGACTGAATAAGTTCTCATGCTGGTCTCGGGCAGTCAAAGCAGTGGCGCGGCTCATACGGCGTGCAAGAAAGGTAAAATCATGTGACCTCTCATCAGTTAGTGAAAGACAGAGTGCAGAGCAGCTCATCATCAAAGACATGCAAAGTCAAACATACGGAGAAGAGATAAAGCTACTAAGCAAAGGACATCAGCTACCAAAACAAAACAAGCTGTATCACCTCGATGTTTTCCTAGATGCAGAGGGTGTGCTCAAGGTGGGAGGTAGGCTCAGCCGCTCATCTTTCCCTAACACATTCAAGCACCCAACAGTCATTCCTCAGGGACATCACGTGACGAGTCTGATCATCGCCCACCATCATGAAAGAGTGAAACATCAGGGCAAAGGCTTCACCATCAATGAAATCAGGTCCAATGGCTATTGGATCTGTGGACTGAGCAGAGCAGTGGCAACCTACATCCGTCACTGTGTGACATGTCGAAGGCTGAGAAGGCCTGTTGAAAGCCAAAAGATGAGTGACCTGCCTGTCGAACGAACAGAACCCACCCCACCATTCACATACTGTGGGATGGACTGTTTTGGTCCTTTTTGGACTAAGCAAGGGCGAAAAGAAGAAAAAAGGTGGCGCCAGGTGCAGTACCTGACCGAACAGTTTTGGAGTAGATGGAAAAAGGAGTACCTCCACAGCATCACAGCAAGACAGTGCTGGCATGGCACTAAAAGGAACCTACAGGTCGGTGATGTAGTGATGGACGCTGAGGACACTTTACCACGAAGCAAATGGAGACTTGGGACAGTGACTGAAGTCATTCAAGGCAAAGATGGACTTGTGAGACGGGCCAAAATCTTGTTTGGAGAGAAGGAGCTGAACCACAAAGGAGAGCGCACCATCAGGACCTCTTTGGAGCGCCCTGTCCAGAAATTAGTTCTATTGCTAGAAACTGTTTAGGCACTATGCAGTTATGAAATGCAATATAGTTTTCTGTGTGGTGTAGCCATATATATTTGAAGGGTTATCCCTATAAGTTGAAATTGTGTGTTTTAAATGTTTCCATTTTGGAAAAACACTAGAATTTGGTGGGAGTGTAAATAACCCCATGAAGGTATAATTCATTTTTAGTTTAATTTGTACTTATTTGCATACTTGTGAACACGGAATTAGTTTAAGAATTTTATACAGGCCTTATGCCATTCATTTTCCTATAGACTTTTATTTTGAAAGGTAAAATGTTAATCATACGTCACTTTGTTAGCGTGTAACTTTTTAGTACAGTGTATGATCTGGTCACGAACGGATGTACGTGTGTAAAATAGAAGGTTTTTATAGTTTTAATGGACCCGTATGAGGCCAAACAGTTCTTACGGTGGTGATAGTTTGAAAGTATAAGGAATGTAGTATTGAACAAGAGAAAATAAAACAGTAAATTTGAACCAGCAGTAAAGACTCAAACCAGTTATATACGGGGATCCGTTACAATGTGCAACAGACAACAGAGAGCAACAGAAAAGTGGGACAAATTGTTGTTGTCAGTGATCACATGACCCGCTGTCTAACTTGCTACTTCAACCAAACTACCCAGCTTTAGGGTCCCGCCTACCAGGCTCATAGTCATTGGCCGTAGAGGTACATTGCACTCTGTGATTGGATAACACTGTTACAATTGTGACACTTTAAACATGTTTGTGTGCACGCCTTAAACGATCTGTGTTGTTATGGACTTGAGTCACATCTGTAAAAGTATGTCAAAGTTATTATTGTTTTTTTACATATTTTACCAGAAATTATCTATAAACACGCTCACTTATCTTAACTATCGTTTGTCGATGATGTCACTGTTATTTTCTAAATGTCTGCCAAAGGTTCACTGTGTTAAAGCTAAATTTAACGTCAATGTAAAAGCTACACAAAGCATTTACAAGCGTCTTTAAAGGATTGAGCCACCAGCTGTTGATTATTGTCTGTCGTTTTTAAGGTAGAAAAGTAATCTTAGTGCTTAACGTTAGTGTTTTAAACTATTCTTGATGTTTATCAAACTGTTGAAACCTAACGTAGCTAAGTTAGCTGTTAGCTAAACAATAACGTAACTTGCATTAGCTAACGTAACTACAGTGTGAATGCTTAATTAAGTATTAAAATGTAGGTTTTAACATTGCTTGCCACTTTCATAGCGTTTTATTAAGATGGCATACAACATTTATGACATGCTTTGTTTACCTCCTCATAGCTAACTGACATGGGTTTACAGGAGGAGGACACAATAACATTTAGACAATAGTGTAAACTAAAGTAACTAAGTACATTTACTCAAGTGCTGTACTTCAGTAGAGTTTTGGGAGACTTGTACTTTACGTGAGTATATGAATATTTGGGTAGTTTGTACTCCAAGTCCTGTACAATTCAGAGGTAAATCATGTAATTTTACTGCTCTCAATTTATTCAATACCTATAGTTACTTTTCCGATGTAGTTTGATGATGTGAAATATGATCAGCACTTAAATCCGACATTAGTTACACCTGTAGTACATTCACAAGCTACCCTGCAGTATCAATACAGCTAACTGCACCTTTACCAGCTTTGATAGCACTTTAATGCATCTATAAATATTATCCAAACATGTAAATTATATTATTCTTAAATGGGCCAATCTTCATATAAGTACTTTTAATTTTGGTACTTTAAGTATGTTTTTAGTATATTTTGATGTAACAGAGTTTTCCTACACTCTGGTGCTTCTACCTGTACTTAAGTACATGATCTGATTACTTCTCCCACCTCTGCCACTTTCATAGCGTTGTTTTTATATGGCATACAAAATATTTGACATGCTTCATTTATTTCCTCATAGCCAACTAACAGGAGTTTCAGCAGAAGGAGGACACGGTCATATTTAGTCATATTATCAAGTCACACTTCCTCTCTGAATCATTTTTAGGATAGTTTATCACAGGTATTGACTTATGGTATTCATAGTTTATGCTGCTTTATGTACTAGAGGACATTATGTACAAGCAGAGGTGAAATAAGTAGATCAGACTTAGATCTTGTATTTAAGTAAAAGTAGAAGAACCAGAGTGTAGGAATACTCTGTTAAGTAAAAGTCCTGCAATCAAAATGTTCTTTAAGTAAAAGTAGAAAAGTATTAGCATCAAAGTACACTGGAAATACTCATGTAAACCTCAACATTGTACTTGAGTAAATGTACTCGGTTACTTCACACCACTGTGTAAAAGTAAAAACCAAATCAGTAATTTCATATGTTGTAAATAATGATTTTATTTTAAAGCATTCACATCCTCTCAGACAATGTGTGGTTATGTAAACGTATGGGATTTGTACATTTTGCAGCAAAACTTTCTCCTGTGGGTAAAAAAGTATATTTTGACACAGACTTTATGGCAGTTCCTGTGTCTTGAACTTTAGTTCTGGTCTCTCACTATTTCTCTGTTCCCACTGTAATCACATGGGCAAACACCTCCCTTTGGGATCATTTTTCCTCAGTCTACCAAAAGTATTTCTGTGGATATCATCTGCTAATTCTGCCGCTATAGAATCCTTTTCAATATGTTTTTAGATATTATAGTCTGTCACTGAATGTTATAAACATAAACATGCATAGTTTGACAGATTGGAGTACATGATCACGGTTGAAAATTGTGTAAAGTGACATTTATTCTACGGCTTATACACGATCAAATGCAATTTCTGATCCTGGGAACTCTCATTGAAGTGTGCCCATGGTTAGCCACAAGAGAGTACAGTAGGTCGGAGTGTTCATGTCCGGCTTTTGTTCTTGACTGTGTCTGATTCTCTGATTCAGCAGAATGGGTGTGACCCTGTGAACCCTGGTTGCCAGGGAGCGAGCGGTGGGGCCATGGCTGCTGGGGCTACAGTCGGGGAGAGCCAACTGCAGAGGATTATCAGAGATCTGCATGGTAGGCTTTGTGTGTGTGTGTGTGTGTGTGTGTGTGTGTGTGTGTGTGTGTGTGTGTGTGTGTGTGTGTGTGTGTGTGTGTGTGTGTGTGTGTGAGAGAGAATAGATTGGCTGCAGTCAGATGTTTGCAGCTGACATGGTGGGATTGAAGAGAGGAGACAGAAGATTCATAATGGCATGACCTGATTTCAACTTCAATTCTAAGTACCATCTTTTTCCTGGAACTATCTGAACTTTCCTGGTCGTGTAATTATTTGAGAAAGTGTGCATTTGACCTCATGCTGCTGTAGAAGGGTGTGGTGGAATCCTCTGTCAGCATGCAGAGTGACAGAGAGTTCATACTGAGGATACACCCATCACAGGTTTCCTTCCAGTTTTTGCGATGGATACGAGGCAAGTGGTCCTTAATGGGGGTAAAACATTGGAAAATGTATGCTGTATGGCTGTTTGTGTGTCAGCAAAATGCACCGAGGGGAAAATATTACAGTGATGCAATTCTATTAATTTCGTCAAAGTCACATGGCCATGTGACTTTAGTTTGGTTCTTAGGAAATAACAATTGGCTGCAATTTTGTTTCCCTGCTTCTTCCATTCCCTAATATACTGTGTTTATCAGTTCCTTTCTTCATTTTCTTTATAAGCATGCGCCCTTTTATATGTCTTTACCAGGGTAAAACTACATTTATTTATTCAGTTGGTAGGGACAGTGCTCATTGATTAACAGACACATTGCTGTGAATAACCCAGAGTTAGCTGCTATGCTAATTTCCATCTCTTGTCCCTTGCCAGATCTTAAAAGGCACCCTAAGATATAAAAATACATAAACGGATAACAAATAAAACCATAATTAAAAAGACATAAACACACCTTCAAACAGACACAGACAATGCACGCCTCTCACTACACCCTCCACATAAAAATGACAGCATTCAGTAGGTTACAGTATGAATAAAGAAAGGAGGGAAAGAGAAGAATAACATTACATGGCTTTAAGCATTTGGTATGTGGTTACAGATATGATGTTCCCTAATCCAAAATTTGAGTACATACATACGCATATTCCCTGTTTGTATGAATATTGTGTAATTAATGACTGGTCTTTGTTTCATGTTTAAACTCTGTGAATTTCAGATGCTGTTGCAGAGCTTGCAAAGGAGTACAGGGAAAGTGGGGAGCCAATCACTGATGACAGTACCAACCTGCACAAGTTCTCCTACAAACTGGAGTACTTGTTACAGGTTTGATTACTTTAATAGCCGGGCATGACCCAGTTTATCCCAATCACTAAAGGCATTGGCGAATCAATGACTTGCCTCAAGAAATAATCAATGTCCAACAGTTTTTAATTCCAACTGTTTCTATATATTTATTCACCTTTCAGTTTGACCAGAAGGAGAAGACCACATTTCTTGGTACAAAGAAGGATTATTGGGAGTACTTCACTGACTGCCTGGCCAAAATCAAAGGAGCCAATGATGGGATTCGCTTTGTAAAATCCATCACTGAGGTAAGAAGACACCATAGACATGACAGAAGTTCTCACACACAAAAAGCCTGTTGTGCTAGGCCCAAAACACACGGTAATCCCGCCCCAACATTTGCATACACCAGCTGCTGGAAACACTAACGCTAACACTTACCACTCCCTAATGTTGCTCTCCAATCTCCGACCAACTGGCTGTTCTTCAAATTCACCGGTTTCCTCCTCCGATAAAGGCTCAAACATGTAAGGTTGGATCCCAATAGCCTCCATGGTTCATCTCTCACAGTTTCCCGAACTTCACTTACTTCTGTGGGCTCTGAGGCAGTGATGGATTGCTCCTTGTAAACCAGCAAATCAGAGCAGAGCTCATCATAATTATTTAAATGAGCCCCAAATAAGGAAATTCAGCTTGTTTCATTCTAGGACCAAATCATAGAGTTGTAATGGACCTGGAAAACCTCATCTGGACATTTTTTGGATCAACCAATGTTATATACCTTCTTTGTAGACATCAGCGAACAATTTAAAATACCAGATAGATGCTTTCTATGGCTAATAGAATTGTTAGGAGAAATTTGTAGATGTTGATATGCAGTTTGACTTTTTGAAGTTATGTGAAAAAAAGTGTCTTCTTCCACGTTAGCTGAAGACATCTCTGGGAAAAGGACGAGCGTTTATACGTTACTCCCTCGTACATCAGCGACTGGCCGACACTCTGCAGCAGTGCCTGATGAACCAGAGAGTCACAAGGTAAAATGATCAGAGTGAAATTATGTCTCAATGTTTTTCTTTTCATTTAGATATGACTTACAGTTTGCTTTTGTTGAGTTGCCGGTCAACAGATTAGAAAAATAAAACGGCATTTGTTTTTGCATCACGAGGGAACAGCTTTAAAATAAATGACATTTTATTTACCAGGAAATGTTCTGCAGTTCTGTTTAATTTGATCTATTCCCCTTTCTTTTAAAGTAACAGTCAGAGAGTAGCTGTAGAGCAAAGGGAGTTTAATATTAACAACACAACAAAGAGAGTTTAGTCTTCAGGTTGTAGAGTTCTAGCATTGTAGTATTGGACCATAAAAGAACTCAACCAACAGGAAACATCTTAATCTTAAAGAGGCACACAGCTGATATTTGGTGCCTTTTTTTGAAAATGTTGTCATGAATGTCAAAAAATGGGACAAAAGATACTTTTTTTTAGCCACTATTATTGTTTCTAATGGTTTGGGTATTACCCACTGTGACCTCTTTCTCCTCTCTTCCCGCAGTGACTGGTATTATGCACGGAGCCCCTTCTTGAAGCCCCATCTTAGTGTTGACATAATCAATCACCTGTACGAGCTCAATGAGGTCCAGTTTGATGTGGCTTCCAGAGGTCATGATCTTGATGCCTCCTGGCCAACTTTTGCAAGGTAACTGTAGCGGCCCAAATCATAGAGAAAGAAAAACAAAGTTAATCTCAAAAGTAAAACTGCCACTGAGGCACCAGATAGCGAATGAATGATCCAAATCCAGACAAGATGGTAGTTTTGTACATTTATTTATTTCCAATATGTTCCCTGGGACTTCCTATGGTGTGCTTGTTTCACCCTTGTAAAAAACGATATGCCTCCTGGTGCGATACTCCCACCACCACCTGTCTCCAATATATGCAATTACACCCGGTGCCCAAACATGCCTTCAAAATAAAAGCATAACAAATGTAACTAACTTATACAATAACACTAAATAATAATACGTTTGTTAAACTATTAAATAATATAACGACACACATCTTGAAAAAGCAGATCAAACTGCAACAATATCTAGAAAATGATTACAGGTGTGTACAAGCATTCTTCAAACCATCTTTGGAGTGCAGTATTATATTTATTTTCTGACCAACAGGAGGACACTTGGAAACTCGCCTGGCCACATGTGGAAACCACCAAGTCGCAGTTCCAGTATAAACAGTCTGGCCAGCACCTACTCCCAGGTAACAACCTAACAACATCCTGTCATTTCATCATCATTTAAAATTGTTGATGTTCATCTCTCTTGTTCTCTTCATTCCCTCTTAGCAAGCCCACGAGTTCCCCTCCAGCCCTGACTATGGTCAGAATCTGCTCAATGACCTGAACGAATCCTGCACAGAAGAAGCCAGCACAGTTGATGACCTTCGCCTGGAGCTGGACCAGTCAGAGCTGAAGCAGCGAGAGCTCCTAGATAAGGTGCGCCAGCTGGGCGAGGAGGCTGCTGAGCTCAGGGATGTAGTCGTCCAGCTCCAGAGTCAGCTGGATGTGTCCCTCGCTGCCCAAGAGGAGCAACAGGGCTTGCAGGGAGATCTGAATGCTCTGCAGCGAAGAGAAGAAGCCCTGTCCAGAGAAGTGGAAGCACTCAGGACAGGGGGGAAAGCCTGGGAGGCTGAACAACAACTGCTCCAGGAAAAGCTGGCAGCTGCTGAGGGGAAGAACATAGAGCTCCTAGCCAAATTAGACGGGGTGCTGAATGAGAAGGGCCAGCAGGCAACCAGTCACTTTGATTCAGCTCAAAAGATACATGAGTTACTGGACAGGTTGAAAGAGGCAGAGAGAGGGAAGATGGATGCTGTAGCCGAAGCAGATGAGAAGAAGAGACAGGCAGAAAGGCTAGAGGAGGAGCTGAGACTGAAGGAGGCAGCAGCAAAGCATGGTGAAACAAAACTACAAGCATCGGTTACAACTGCGTCTGAGGAGAAAGCCAAGTTGGAGGTGAAAGTGGAGGAGCAGTGCAGCGCTCTTGATAAGCTGCAGGGGGCTTTGACGGTGAGAGAGAAGGAGACGAGCAACCTCCAAAGACAACTGCAGGACCTCCAAAGATCTCTAGAGGAGAAGGAGAAAGACATGGAGGAGGTGAAGAGGAGCGCACAACAAGTTAAAGAGGAAATGCAGAAGAAGGCTGCTGGTTTAAGTGACTCTTTAGGAGCAGAAATCACTGCCCTTAAGGAGAAGCTGAAGGAGAGAGACGCAGAGCTTACCTCCAACTGCAAGAAACTACAACAGCTAGAAGCCAAGCACCGAAGCCTGAATACAGAGAAGGACAAACTGACCAGTAACCTCGCTGAGCTGGGGGGAAACGTCAAAGAACAAGTTGCAAAGACAGAAGAATACAAGACTCAGTGTGGCAATTTAATGGAGCTAAATAAGAAATTGCTGAAAACAGAGAAAAGAAACGAGGAGCTGAAGAAGGAGATGGTAGAAAACAGAACGGTGCTCGAGACTGAATTAGCTGCTCTGAGAGCTTCGGAGAAACAGCTTCGGGGCCAGATGGACGACACCAAGATGACGGTGGATGAAAAAGAGAAGCACCTGCGGGAGGAGAACCGCCAGCTGGATGAGAGTCTGCAGCGAGCCAACATGGCCGCAAAGCTCTCAGAGGCAACGACAAAGCGTCTGGAGCAGGAGAACCAGAGTCTGAGGGAGGAGCAGGACACTGTGAAAGCAGCTCTCAGTCGAATGCAATCCGACCTTAAGGGTGTTCATGGGCAGATCGGGGAGTTGGAGAAGAACTTAGGAGTCTCGCGTAAGAACGAAGCAAGCCTTCAACAACAGCTCGAAGCCAAAGAGGCGCAGCTAGAGAGTAAAGAGAATAGCCTTGTGGAGCTGCAGTCCAGGTTGAATGCTGTTGAAACCAGGGAGGAGGAGTTAGAGATCGCCAAAGCTGATGCCGAAGCAACTTGTGCTAAACAAACAGAAATGATCGAAAGGGTTACCTCAGAGAAGCGAGTGATGGAGAAATCTCAGCTGGAGAGGAGCACCATGCAAGAGAAGGAGAACCAGGAAGTGACGGGGAAACTTGAATGCCAGTTGGAGGTGTGCATGAAGGAAGTGTCCAGGCTGCAGGCAGAGATCCTGGACCTCAGGGTGCGGGTGCAGAGATCTGAGGAGGAAAAAGTGAAATCACAAGCACAGCTGGAGGTGACGGAGGCCCAGAGAGATGAGCTCAGGACTCTGACCGAGCATCTCAAAGCCCAGACCGAGGCACTGAATCAAAAGCATGTATCAGAGCTCATGGAGTGCAAAAAGAAAGAGGGGGCTCTCATTGAGCAGCGTGATAAAGAAGTAGCCGCCTCTGCAGAGTTGTCTATCTCTGCCGCTGCCATCCGTGAAGAGCTGTCCAAACTCAAGGCAGAAAACAGCAGGCTATCCTCAGAGAACGGCGAGATACGCGAGGGTCTGCACAGAGCAAACACAGAGATGGCAGAGCTTGGGATCACCATCTGTAAGCTGGGTGCAGAAAAGGAGGAGGCTAAAGAGCACTGGGCAGGCGACGCCGCCAGGATCGAAGAGATGGAAAAAGAGGTGGAGCGACTAGAAGAGAGCATGGCAGAACTGCAGCGGGAGAATGCCAGACTTAGAGAGGAGCTGACGGATAAGGAGAAACTTCCAGAGAGCATCATGGAGCTCCAGAAGCAGCTGGACAACGGCAAAAGCCAAATGCAGAGCGCCAAGGAGGCGTTGGAGGCCGCCAAGTTCCACCTGAGCTCAGAGAGCATGAATCATCAGGTCCAGATGAAGGTGAGTCAGTCGATCAGACACTTTTTTCATTAGAGCTGACGATCATTGATAACACACTTGTTATTACACAAATTAGGTTTTTTATTTCGGGTGTCTGCTGCCAAGTATGTGGGTTCAACTCGCGGAACATTTCAGACAATGTCATCCCCTCCATTTCCCGTCTTCAAAGCTATATTTCAATAAAGGGACTGGCCCAAAAAATTGCATGTCAATGTCAGTGAAGGTGGTCAAGCATTTTAAAAAGCCACCTTAAACATTCACTACTGTACATAAAGCTATTCTTTGCACTCGTTTGTTATTTACTGGCCCCATTCACACATATTATGATCTTTGTATGTGTTAACTGGATAATGACATCCAATCCATGGGGCTTTGCATCTACACCTGGTATCTAAATTAGTTTAATCCTTTGATTGTACCCACACTGTGATTATACATCAATATGCAAATGAGTAAGGCAGAGCTAGGCCAAGTGAAGCGATGCCATAAAAGGACCTCATTTTGTTTCTCAATCAATGTTTTTGTGTCCTTTGCGAATCAAATACAAATCACATTTTAATGCCAGGTGTAAATTGGGTACTGCTCAAAATATCCATATCCGTTACCATTCTGTCACAACAGTGCTCACACTTTACTCCAGACCAAAATATCCTCACAACTATTGGATGGATTGCGATGTGATTTTGTACATACTCTCATGGTCCCCAGGGGTTTAAACCTAATAACTTTGGTGATCCCCTCGCTTTTTCAGCAGCACCTTACAAAGTTGACTCTGCTGAGTGATATGATTCAAACACTATGGGATGGAATGCTATTCTATTTTAAACACACATTCATATCCGCCATATTAATATCAATGATTCCCACGCTTTTGATCAAGCCCCATACTTGTTTAATGACCAAATGCAAAACTAATGACATTCCTATCAGCCTCAGCTGCATTGTGTGCTTGCTAATTATCAAAGCTTGGCATGCAAACCCTCTAAATTATGTGAGGGTACATGGCAAACTGTAGCATCTGTATGTAAGCATTGTCATTAATATGTTATTCTCGTATTTCAGAGCGTTAATGAGCAGCTGGACACGCTGAAAGGCCAGCTGCAGGAGGAGCAGGAGAATGTGTCCAGCCTGCAGGCCAAGGTGTCCGAGCTAGAGGTCTGTGTCTTTCAAACATCAAATACAGGATTTATATCTACTACACTATCTACGGATCTAAGGAGATACATGGTGATGGTAGAATGTGTTCTTTAATCTTTGGAGAGGATAGATGTTATATACAAATAGAGCATCATCTGGAGAAAAAAAAGTGTGACTTTCAAATCTAAAAATATCTGAATAAGAGGAATCTGTGGATAGATCAGTCAAAAGTGCGTCACGATCATGAGTGGATTTGCAGGGGTGGAGAAAAGGAAGCTACACGTCACATGATAACAGAATCACTGTTTGTTCACCGGTCATTAACAGGAGATGATTATATGGCTTTTTTTCAGGTCCTTTTTTATTCTCTTTGATTTCTTAAGCAGTTTTGATTGCAGAAGGTGTAAATCACAGCAGTGTAATATAATTATAATCTCGATTTTTGATTAACTTGTTTTCCAGATTTAATTGAGTCTGTGTCTGTGCCAAGGTGATTCGTTTTAATCATGTTTCGATATATAATATAGTTCAATATGTGAGCCAAACTTTAGGACCCCTACAATTTAGTTAATGATACCCAGCAGTATTCAACAAGAACAAAAATGGAAAAAAAATGCTTAAATTATGAGAGAAATTTAAGTTTAATTTGACTAATTACTTTCTTTTTTTAACTGTTTCTTTTCTTTTTTACATAACAAGACATCCTGACCTAAAACTTTCCATTCAAATGATAAATAATTACACGGAAAAACAAAAACAAACAAGTAATTCTATAATGTAATTGTAATTAAAATAAATGAATATAAGGAAATAAATAAAGTCCAGAAAGAAAAATAAATAAAATAACAATAATCATGATATCAAATTAATTAATTAATTAATTAATTAAATAAATAAAAAGGTTTTACATGAAAACCAATATCCTCAGCAGAGTTCCCATAATCTATGACACAGTTAGAACAAACCTTAACAACTATCGAGACATCTAGGTTTTGTACACTTGCAGTCATCTGTTCCGTTGTGTACACCTATTTAAATCTACCAATTGGAATTTTTATGCATGTTTTTATAATGTTTCTAAAGGCGATGAACGAGCAGTACTTGCACCTAACTGGCGAGAAAGACGCTCACATCACACAGACAGAAACAACCATTCGTGAGAGTGAGAGTGAGATTCAGCAGCTGAGGGACGCTGCAACCAGGTGCGTTTATTTCCAAGTGATACGTTTTAATATCACCTTGGTTAAAACAAAAAAGAAGAGCTACAGCCTCATGTTTTTCTTGCATGTTTCTCCTCAGTGCTGAAGAAGCCCACTCGGCTGCGCAAAAGGTCTGCGAGGATTTGAGGGAGAAACTCAACACAACAGAAGCTGAGAGAGAAAACCAGAGCATGAAGATGACTGCAGAGATCGATGACCTCAACAGGACCAAGGGCAACCTCGAAGAGCGGCTCATCGAGCTTATAAAGTAGGAGCTTTCTCTGTCACAGATGAGCTCTTCCTGAATAAAGAGGGTTGGGGTTCATGTTGTCATTGGATGTCTACCACCCTGCTTTGTTTGGTTGCTGCCGGCTCTTTGGTAGACCCAGTGTGTGTTTTGAATAGGTTCTTCCAGTATGAGTATCTCTGATGTTTTTATCTTTGACAATGATGGGGGAAAATAAGATCTGAGAAGCAGGGTTGTTGTATGCTAAGAATAGAGAGGAGGAGGTGATGCTGAAAGGCCAACATGACAGTAGACTAGAACAGCTTTTTATCCATCATCCTTCACTGGGTACAGGAACCACTCTTACCTTCAAAAGCTTTGATACTGTGTACGGGATGAAACACATACAGTGATTCAGTCAAATCCTCTGGGAGGTGCCCACATGAAGCCTTTCATCGCTTTATATGATGCATACCTTTTATGGTTCTTCTCAGAAGAGAGAATGACGCTACCTAGAATATACAACATGTAACAAATATTCTAGTTCAGTCAGACAACTCGCGTGTTTCACTGATATGTTTATTAGAAGCAGTATATAGTTTGAGTTTGGCGTCTAGCCTCGGGCCTCATCACTCCACAGGTTTACATAGAACATTGAGTGATGATTAGATAACTATCCCCCGAGCCTACAGGTGGATGCTGGGGGATGCTGGGGTGGGGCGGGCGAGCATCGGCAACGTGAATGCAGCACCAACGAGGGGAACGCATTAGCAGCAGCAGTATTAGCGAGGCAGAGGTAGGCAGATCTGACAGCTTAAATAGAGCCAGATTTAGGAGACTGTGTCTGGTTGGTAGCAAGTGTGACGAGGGGCGTTATGTGCAAAACTATCATTGGTGCTCGAGTTGACTGCTTCGCCTCATTTGTGGGAAAACACATCATAAATAACGCTGTTAACTTCCCTAGTTAAATATTGACCGTAATATTTTAACATCCAACAGAACAAAGCTCTAAACAGCGAGGAATTCATCCATGTGGAGCTTTTATTCAAACTTTTTTAAAATTTGGTTTGTTATGAAGAGACACTCCATACATTTAATGCAGTTATTAAGTTTCAACGTTTGTAAATATTGTATACAGTTTTATATCATATTCAATTCCTTTAAAGTCCTAATTCCTCTGTAAAAACATTTGACTTTTGCTGCCAGTTAAATAACGATCATTTTGAACCTGGCTTTTTCCAGTCCTCAGATTTCTGTTCCTTAAAGGTATGCAAATTAGCACCTATTTCAAACAATGCTTTATTTGTATTCTTAACATTTTCAGAAAAAGGTTTTCATTAATCAACTGGGGAAGTTCATGTTGTTTCCTTTCAGTTCAAATGTTTACCTCCTTCACCATTTGTGTCTCCCCTTAAGAAAGCCCTCAATAATACTAAACTTAAATCTTGTTTCTGCATTCATTCAGGGACAAAGATGCTCTGTGGCAGAAGTCAGACGCTCTGGAGTTTGAGCAGAAAATGCGAGCGGAGGAGCGATGGTGGTCGGATAAGGATACCACGAACTGCCTCGACTGCCAGGGCCAATTCACCTGGTGGCTACGCAGACATCACTGCAGGTGGGCTTCAGAGGGCCTTATGTTGCTCCTTTTTAAACTACATGCAGTATCACTTTTCAAAAGGCAAGACATCTAGATTCTTCTAAAAAGTCTAATATGGAGGAAAACTCCTTTTTTCTTCAGGCTTTGTGGTCGGATCTTCTGCTACTACTGCAGCAACAACTTTGTGATGACCAAGCACAGCGGGAAGAAGGAGCGCTGCTGCAGGGACTGCTACAACCAGCACAGCGCGGTGGTGGAGAGGTTCACAGAGGCCGAGCTGAGTCCTTCAGACGCTCAGCCTCCCCCACCCGGAGCTGGACCTCAGCCGCCTCCGGAGCCAGCCCCATATAAACCCACTCCCAGGGTAACAGGTGACCTGAGCTTACCTGACTGCTGCACACTTAACTTCAACTTAGCACCCAAAGGTCCTACGCTGTAGATCTCAGGCCCTGTGCCGTCAGTTAATGGGAAGCAGAAGTGAAAAGACTTAACTTCATCCTAATGAGGAACAAGGAAAGAAGTGTGTGCTGTGGGATTCTTGTTTAGTAGACAAAAGGGGAAGAGGGCGACATTTCAATTCAGACAGGAGGCTATTTCACTTTGATTCTAAATGAAGTAAAGTTACATAATGCTACAGCCCATCTGTTCGTAGTGGCCCATTATCAGACGTTCATATAGGATGGTATGAATCTAAACTGTACATGCAAAAGGTATTTTGTGTGCTATACCTTGAGACTATGTAGTGCTCCATTAGTAATGATATATTCGTATTTCTTCCAGTTTCAGAACCCAGATCCGACGACGGGGTTTTTGACATAATCACAGAAGAGGAAGTGAACGGCGTGTACGACAGTGACAACGTCTCCGAGACCACAGGAGGATCCCTGGAGGGAGAACAACAGCAACAGCCCCCAGGAGCTCTGGATATGTGAGTGTAATGTGAATCTGGGGACAGATAACTGGAGACCTGGTTCAGCCAGTGTGTCTGTCCTGAGGTCAGATTCCTCAGTTAGAGATACTACAGCAACTTAGCACTGATTTCAGGTTTACACTCACAGATTAGCATCCGGGCCTCTATAGTCAATATTGCACAAAGCAGTGTGACATCTACACACAGTACACTCATGAAGTGTGTCTGTTGGCTAATCAGAGCCTGTCAAATCAAAAGTAAAATACTGTGTGAAGCTCTGGATGATTTTAGAATATAAAAAATACAAATCTATCAAAGGTTTCAAATCTTTGTTTATAGAGCAGACACACAACTTCTTGACCTGTTTAAAGCTAGGAAGCAGGGAATTGGGAACTGGATGAGTTCCTTATTATTGATAATATACCATCAATTGGTCAGGGACTGTGTCCATTGTGACCTTTATCATTCAGTTTTAAACAACAACAGATCAGTGCCTTTGTTTCCTGCTACACCGCTTCATGGTGGAAGAAAGATGCAAAAGTGTTGATGTGTTAGCGTTAGGTTGTTTATTGAAATGATTACAACATGTTTATGCGGAAGTACTTAATGCTTTCGTCCTAAAATGTACAAAGAGGCACCTCAGAGATAACTGGGAGCAAGATAAGCCTACAGTTAAATCACTTAGATTGAACTCACTGTATTGTATTGTATTTGTTAAGCTTAATGTCATTGAAATAGGAGTAAACTGGATCAAATCTGCAAAAATACATACTCTACTTTAAAGGCATCAAAATGAATCTGTAGTTTACCCCTAGGACATTTTTAAAAGCAGCGATACCTATGCTGAGTCATTATCGTTAAAGAGGTATACAGTACTGTATGCATTAATAACAAATATCCTTCATGTGTTTTGCAGAGGCACAGGAGATGTGACCCCTGAAGACCATGTTCCCACTGTTCAGGATTCGGAAATCAACCTTCTCAAATCCGGAGAAGTCACGTGAGTCTTGGCGTTTGCTTGGTTTAAAGTGTGTAACCCAGTTTAAATCCAACTGAAAATTCATTTTAAATTGTGCTTCTTCCTGCAGGATGGCTGTCCCTCTGTGCATTGACGATATTTCTGGGTTTGGTGAAGGTTCCCGGGAGCTCTTCATCAAATCCAGCTGTTACAGTGTGATCACTGTCGCCGTGGGTTACCGTGGGCCGACCATCAGCTGGGTGTTTTCCTCCGAGCCTAAGAGCATCTCCTTCAGTGTCGTCTACAGGGAATCCGCTGATGTTCATGTGGAACAGTCAAAGGTAGACGTCACGGACCAATGTGTGGTTGTGAAAATCACTCCCTGTACTTATGGCATAATCCAAAGGCAATAATGTTGCATAAATTCAAATTGAAGTTGCATCAGAACAGATGTTGACTCGAAGGCAGAAGTTATTACCAGACACAAAGGGTTGACCCTGTGTCTGCTCTTATGAGCCCGCTGTGGTGTTTTGCTATTTGCCTGATCTTTCAAATATCACTGCCTGAAGAAAACCCCCTGCAGGTTTTCAGTGTTGCTCAGCAGGTTACGGTACACATCCTGTGCTTTAAATGTCAGGGTTTGTAAATGAACAACCTTTGGCTTCATACACCATCCCTTTAAACTCGTGTCAATATTTACCTTTGTGACATATGATATACATATCATTCCAAATATGTTGGAATTAACGGTAGATTTTATATTCTGCTCATTTTCAGGTTCACATCTGTATTTTTTGTCTCTACTGTGACACGTTTACACACTTTAATGTTCAAAAAGCTCTTTATGTTTCTCATACTGCCTGTGCTGCAGCTCCTCTTTTCGCCCTCTGTCTGAAACCAGAGCCCAGTCTGCTCTGATTGGTTAGCTGGCCGGCTCTGTTGTGATTGGTCAACCGCTCAGAGATATCTCACCCATTTGCCGATCACGTTCAATGTGTTGGCGCGCTAACCAATAGAAACGCTAGTGTAACATAGTGATGTCATCATGTTGCAGAAGTAAACAAAGGAGCTGAATTGAGGCGTTTCAGAACTTTGGGGTTTTTGCCTTTGCAGACCATTTACAAACCTATATAACTCACTACAGGAGAGGGAAACCCCCAGAAAGCATAATGTAGCCTCTTGAATATGATACAGATATAGAATGTATTCTTTTTGTGGAACATACACGGTTATGTGTGTACAGTATATCATAAAAACAAGACTAGAGCATGATTCAACTTTATTGTCATTGCACAGAGTACAAGTACTAGGACAACGAAATGCGGTCTCTGCATTTGACCCATCCTAGGGTTAGGAGCAGTGGGCTGCCATTATGTACGGCGCCCGGGGAGCAGTGTAGGTAACCAGTGTCTTGCTCAGGGACACCACGGTGGCACTTGGTCTTTCGGGGACTTGAACTGGTGACCTTCCAGTTCCCAGGCCAAGCCCCTATGGACTTCGCCACCACCGCCCTATAGATAGTATTCAAGATAAATAGGCTGGCAAGGGGAGAGCTGTTTCGACGACCTCTGTCAGAATGTTTGTACCTGTTCACTGAGTTTCACTTCATGTATATGTTTTTGTTCTACTCTCAGGTCCTGATTCCTCTGACTCGTTGCAATTCCCACAAAGAGACAATTCAGGGGCAGCTGAAAGTTCGAAACCCCGGCCTCTACACACTGATCTTTGACAACTCCTTCTCACGGTATGACTCATCTGTCCCGATTCTTCCTCTGTGAGAGAAGCTTTTTAACTCTGTTATTGCAGTCATTTCCTGGCGCTGTTTGTGTGCATTTAGTCTTTAAAATGCTCTCTATTGTGTATCAGAGTCTAGTTGTAGTAAACTGGATGCCCTCTTTCTACAGCTTTATCTCCAAGAAAGTCTTCTACCATCTGACCATGGAGAGACCCATCATCTATGATGGAAGTGACTTCCCCTGAACACAGATGATATACAGGATCTCAAAGATGGCAAATTCAACGACACTTTATAATTAATATGATTTTATTTGACCTCTTTTTCTCCAAATAGGTTTTACCCAAGTCTTTATTTAGATTTGTTTGTGTTATTTAAGTCTGTGGTCTTAATGTTTGTAGGTGTCCTCATGTTTGAACTCTAGCCCAAGTGAGGTGTTGTCAACAAGAAGGAAAAGGAAAGGCAAATGTTTTAGTGTGTTTTTAAAGATGTCCACCAAGTAATATACTGTATGTACTTTAAGTTTGGCTCGTTTAGCTTTGTGTGATTTAGTTTTTCTTCCTTCCTAATGTTTGTCAGTCGTACCATTGGCCACTCTTATCCCAAATATGCTGTTACGTTAGGGAATTCAGTAGTTTCAGCGTATGAAAATATGATAGAAGAAGGTAATGTAAGTATTTATTGGAAAAAGACCCAGGACATTTTGTTTTTTAACATGCAAAGTATGGTCAGTTGTTGTGCAAACTTTTAATGCAACATTTTCAAAGCAGAAAGGTGCAGACAAAAGGTTTTGCTCCTGGCTTTATTCATTCACCTGTCTGAACACTATGTTTGCACTTTGCCAGCGCAGGAATATAAAAAATCAGGAACTAGAAAATGAACCGGAAATACAGTTCTAGTTTATAAGAAAAACATCTACACTTTGTGCAGATCTCAGGAGTGGGGCATTGGAGTGTCCTCTATTCGTAGCAAGTCCTTATTTAAATGTTTTTTGGGAAGAGAAAGAAGAAAAACTGCCCTCTTAGTTTCTGTGTAAGGAGAATACAAATCAGCTTTCTCCATCCAGTTTATAGGATCTCATTAAGCGGAGTGCCTGTAGCTACTCAGGCTGAGTTGTGTCATTACAGTGACACCCACTACAGGTATTAAAAATGGTCAGCTAATCAGCTACTGTAATTTTGAAGTGCCTTTTATCTCCATTTGCCAGGGATTACTTTGCTTTTGTATCTGCATGTTACCCATTGTCATCGACCTGAGACATGACACTAGGTCAGAGATGATACCATTCTGTAAAAATGTAATTTGATTGACTTTTAAAACACAAAATGCACATTAGCATTTGTTGTAAGTTCTCCTTTCATTTTGTTTCTGTTGCTATCCCTGGAATCTTGTTGTGATATGTTTAGGAAACCCTCTTCACTGCACTCTCGCTGATGAAAATAAGAAATAAGAAAGAAGCGATCCAGTTCAGTCGAGGATAAATCCGTACACTAAAAAAAGCAAGGGCTTACCTCTGTGCTGATTTTATAGAAATCTTTTCTAGCTTCATAGTGAGATCTCTTATATTTTTAATGGGTGTATATTTGTGCAATTTCTATGCAAAGGCTCCTATTTTCAATACAGAGCTGCACTTTGTGATAATGACTTTATAATTTGTTACAAACAATATTGAATCTGTTAAGTTTACATTGTCTTTGTAAAAGGAATTACTCAGATTTTCTACTTGCCGATTTTGAAGGATCAGTTTCGGAGGAGTGTAATATGCATGAATCATAACTACAGGCACTATAATAGACCTGTCAAACATCCAGCAAACATGAATAAAATGTGCGAGTGATGACGCCTCTGACATCCACTAATCTGTGTCTCGTTTAGTGTTTGACAGCCTGGAACGACAGAACAGCGAGATCAACACATCCAGAATAATACTCAGTGAACACGATTAGTTGTTTTGAGCTTATGCCAGAGCCTGTTGTGCTAATGATCCGAGACAATCAGCCAAACGTATCAGTCGGCGGATTGACAGAAAATAGTTTTTCTTGGAAGGATGATAAATATTTGCTCCTATTTCTGAAATATTTGTTGATTTCTTTTATAAATTTGACTCTGAATTGTTGACAGGACTATTTCGAAACGGTACAATGATGGACATTTTTAACATTACTGATTTTGATTTATAGATTCGTTTTTATCTATGAAATTATAATTTCCAGATTGGCTGACAAAAACGATATTAATGCATTTTATTAAAAAGAAAAAATACAACTGAAAGACTTATGTTGCACATTTTCAGCTTCATATTTGTTGTGCCTCTACTGTGACATGTTTCCATGCCTTAATGTTCAGAAAGCTCTTTATGTTTCTCATACTGCTTGTGCTGCAGCACCTCTTCTCACCCTCTGTCTGAAACCAGAGCCCAGTCTGCTCTGATTGGCTAGCTTGTTGTGCTCTGTTGTTGATTGGTCAACCGCTTAGAGATGTCCCGCCCCTTAGCCTATCACGTACAATGTGTTGGACAGCTTGCCAATAGAAGTGCGAGTGTAACATGGTGATGTCACTATGTTACAGAAGAAAGGAGGGGGGTTTCAGGCAGGGGGTAAGAGAAACTAGATTAAGTGTGCACAAGTGTAGAAAATTAGCAATTTAGAAAAGGAGAAATCCGAAGGTGAAAGCAAACAGAACACCGTTCTTCTTCACAGTCTCAGACTCATACCTCCGTATTGCATCTTGCCTGTTTAATACAGTACTGTGTTTGTGTAAAGTGAAATACCAGCCTTATGTTTCCCAAACTGTGTGTTTGGCGACACATGGAGGCTCAGGAAGGAAGAGAGTTGAATTCATCTCACTTAACAAACACAGCCTCAGGGGTAAACCTTGCCAAAACACCTTCAAACTTCCTTCAGCCTTCAAAATAAAACACAGAAGTGTGTCGCTTCACAGCCGTGCAACAAATGGGTCATTAGACTGCCATCGTTCATATTGGTGGCTGGGACATTTTTTTCCCATAGCTACAGGAATGTGTGGACATTTTCATTTCAAAGGCATTTCCTATCGATATTTTGAGAACGAGATTTGTATTCTGAAAGAAAACACAGGAAAAGGCTTCGCTTGTGTTGTTGCATGCTTGACTGGTGTTGTATGTACACCTGTGCAGAGAGCAGGGGCTCACATCCCACCCTGCAGGAGGGGGCTGCACTGTCATTGATGAACGCTCCACTCCACACTGAACAGAGGAACCGACAACATGTCCTGCCTCATCGGAGGGATGCTCCTCACTCTGTGTCTGCCTCAAACTGTGAGTGATTTACTTTAACTTACCGTCGTTTACAATGAAAGAAGACACACTATTGATTTTGCCCCATGGGAAAGTTAAGGCTCTCTTTTGCAGGAAAATTGGCAGATGTGTTTCCAAAAAAAGAAATCAGCTGAATCTACAAATGTTTGCCTGTTTCTCTCCTTTCTCCTCTCCTACTCTCTAGATTTGCATTTTAATTACTTTGCTTTTTCACTGAGCTTTAATCTAAATCATCACAACAAACTATCTGTGTGTGAGCGTGCAGCAGTGCGTGAGAGCCTGCATGCCCTGTGTCTGTCTCCAGGCTCCTGATTAGCAGCTGTTTGGTTCTTCTCAGGTCCAAAGTCATTTTCTTATCATTAGCGTGTGTTGCATAACCAACTGGTATGTGTGTTTGTGTGTGTGTGTGTTTGTGGTTATCTAATAGAAAATGCCAATATCCTATCACAAGCATAGATTTTCCAATACATATGCTTACCATTTATAATTGGTAAGTATGTCCATGTGTTAACATAACCTTTCAGATCTCTGGTGGAGATTGAGTGCATGTGTGTGGCTCGTGGGTTGTAATTATATGTCGACCTTTTAATGTGATTAAACTTTATTGACACATGCAAGCAAGGAGTTTACCTTTCACCATTTAAAGAATATCAAAACAAAAAATTCAGGGAGAGCTTGAAAACCCACTGGGCAAAATTAAAGTCTCTACCTTAATAATTTCAAAACCTGGCAATGTGGCAGAGCACTGGTTTCCATGGGGTTTAAGCCTATGACGACAGGTGGCAGCTAAGACTCATCTGCTCTGATGATCTAACAATAAGATTTCCACATGATTAGGAAAAATCATTACAACGCAATTACTGGAAAGGTATATAAAACGTGTCAAACAACTTAGATATAGATTTTGTATTCCTAAACAGTGAATACTCATCTGTGACCTCTTGACCTGTGTGACATGCGCTCTCATTTACTGTTATTTGGTCAAAATTGGCGTTTGAATCATATCATTCATTGAGCTTGCTGAATTTGCTACTGAATATATATTTTTAAAGAATTGTTTTGCGTTTTATCAGATACCACAGCTGAAGATGCATAATTAAAAGGAGGGAGAGGGAATCGAACCCCTGCCAAGGACACACTGATCCTTGGCAGGGGTTCGCTTGAGTCCTTTTTCTGAGAGTTCAAACTAATTAAATTGATTTCAAATTCTGCTCCTGATTTGTTGTATCTTGCAGGCTATTTGTTAGCCTCTAAGTATTTGTGCATCCTTTAAGTGAAATTTCCTGCTTTATTAAACTCCATCAACCTCCACTGTCACATCATCAGTATTTTATGAATCAGATCAAATGTCTGAGAGCGCTGATGAGTCATCTGTATCAAAATAGAAAGGAGCTCACTCTCGAATGGTTACTTTAACTTTGGATTTATTGTAAGACAGGAAAAAATCTCTCATCTGTGGCGGAAGAAAGCTATGGACAGCGTGAAGCGAAGCAAAATGAAAAGAGACCAGGGGCAAAAACACCAAGAGACTCGAGGTAAAGGTCAGGCTCTGTTTAGGAGGAGAAAGCACTTTCACAGACTTCAGAAGAAACATTTGAAAGAGCAGATAGAGATTTATAAAGAACTGTCGTATAAACTAAGGAGGGCGGGGGCTTTTTGTATAGGGGGACCTTGAAGGAAAGAAGGTTGCATAGAAATCACAGGATTGCAATACATTCAATAATTTATACAAAAATAACTACATAAATATGTATGATGATGGATAAGATTAACTCTTTTCTTTGCACATGCACGCACACACACACACACTCACTCACTCACTCACTCACTCGGTCACTCGGTCACTCGGTCACTCGGTCACTCACTCACTCGGTCACTCGGTCACTCGGTCACTCACTCACTCACTCACTCACTCGGTCACTCACTCACTCGGTCACTCACTCACTCACTCACTCGGTCACTCACTCACTCACTCGGTCACTCACTCACTCACTCACTCACTCACTCACTCACTCACTCACTCACTCACTCACTCACTCACTCACTCACTCGGTCACTCACTCACTCACTCACTCACTCACTCACTCACTCACTCACTCACTCACTCACTCACTCACTCACTCACTCACTCACTCACTCACTCACTCACTTTATTGAAATCAGGGAAGCTAATACCGCTGAGTGACTTTAGTTGTGTGATATTACCATTTTATTTACTCTATCTGCTGTGTGCTTGTTGAAGAAGTAGGATGTGCAGCAAACCGTGCACACACTCGTATTGACATCCCCATTCCGACTGCCTTTTTTTGTTTGTATCAAAACAGCTTTATTGGGTTATTATTACCACGGCCACCTCTCTAATTTCCATAACAGTATAGAGAGACGGGGGAAGCAGGCGGGCAGGTGGTCTGATGATCAGTGTGACTGAGGGAGAATGGGAACGGGGCAGAAACTCATCACCGCGCTGCACTTCAGTGTATTCATTCTCACTGCTCAGGACTGTGGAGAATTAAAATGAACTACCAGGGTCCATTACAACACCACACGCACGCACGCACGCCGCACACACACACACACACACACACACACACACACACACACACACACACACACACACACACACACACACACACACACACACACACACACACATTCAAAAGGAAACACAAAATAGCCGAATGGAACATGACAAGAGGAATATTTGTCCGGTCAACTTCTTGGTTGCATATTGAGTTTTCCCAAATATATATCTTACCTTACATACCTTCACTAGTAGCCGACATATTCAAATACAATATAGGCTATATAGTGCATTTTTTGAAGTGAGTTATGTAAGAATTTACACACCAGTACTGCGTTTGTACGATGAATATATAAAGAGTGTAGTGAAGAAACCTAATCATTATATTTTATAATATGTAAAACAGTTCCTTCCTAACTGAACTCCAGAGACTCTGTGTGTGTGTATGTGTGTGTGTGTGTGTGTGTGTGTGTGTGTGTGTGTGTGTGTGTGTGTGTGTGTGTGTGTGTGTGTGTGTGTGTGTGTGTGTGTGTGCTCTCTTTCTGTCTGACTGCACATGTTTTATATATTTCTCTCCTGTGCCACAGTGCAGCGGCAGCAGTCGTAAAGTGCACCTCATTTTCTGTATAAAATAGAATTCAACATCTGCAAAGTGAGCCAAATTCAATGGCCTCTTTTTTTGTGTGTGTGTGTGGGGGGGGGGGGTAGTTAGTGGATAATGGGCTCTCAGAGAACATTTTTACAGCGGACCACACTGCTAACCTCGCAGTGTGAAGAGGCCTTTATTTTTTAGTTTCATGGCACATGTTATCCGGACTCACCTTACACAACCCCCCGTTTTCATGTTTCCTTATGTCCGTTTCTGTGTCTTAAACGCTGCACAGTGTTCCACTTTGTAGTTAAAATGCACGCCAGCATTGTTGACTCTTGCATTGTTCCTCTCCCCCTGCCTCGCTTCCTCTCACCTGCACACTATTGTTATGTAGAATAAAATGTCTTAACAGCATGCCTTTGTATATTAAAAAGCCATGTGGTGCCATTTAGCGGGTGCTTTTGTGCAATGTGCTTTATTGTAACATGAGTGCACACGTCTGCTTTGAATATAAATGCCCTTACTCTGGCTCTTCCTATTCAATGTTTAAATACAACACAGCCACAGTTTAGCACAGAACAATATATCTGAATACATGTCCCACCTTGAAACACATTTACGGCCAACTAGCTGCAGGAGGCAGCGTATACCTTGTCTCCCTCACCTGTCTTTGAACAGAAAGAGCAGAAATTGGAGCAGAAATTGCACAATGACACCTCTCATTAAATTATTAGCATTGCATTAGGAACAAAGAGGTCTGGCTGCCATTCTCTCATGTTACCTTCAAAATGTTTCGTTGATGGAGGGACAGATGGTTGCATTATCTTGCGACTTATTCGTAGTGAATAGGGGGAAAACATGTTTCCTGTCCTACAACTCTCAGGAGCATTGTGTGTAATTTACGACTACTTTTCTGTATAAAGTGGTTTGTTATTCTGCACAAACACAAGCTTTTCTTTTCTAAAAAACCTATTATGTGTGTGTGTGTTTGTGTGTGTGTGTTGTGTGTGTGTGTGTGTGTGTGTGTGTTATATTGTGAACAAGTTGACAGTTGAGTAACAAATTGAGGAGAAAGGGGACCTAGGTGAGTAATTGCTTTGGAGAAACATAAAAGAAGAGTTTCAGTCAAAAACACTTTCAGCTATGGTTATCTGTTTTCAAATTGTATCGTGATGAATTTCAAGGCGCAGCTTTATTTTTGATTGGATACAGAGCGTTTTGGGTTCAAACCCTTCAAATGCTTTGGCTTTAATGTGACTTTTAAATGCCGACTGTGTTTGTGGAGGCACCTGTTCACCTATAGCTCGATTAAATTAGGGGATTAGCTTTTTATCTACTGACACTTTATGGGAATATTTTTCACTGTGTCAAAGAATTGAATATGTTTGTATCCAAACCCCCTTTTGAAACTGCTGAAATATAATTTTCTAACCAAACTTTGATGATAAATACATCTACATTTTGGACACACATCCTGTTTGTTTCCTGCCAGAAAAACATTTAGCTTTTTATTGTCATTTCCAAGCCTTTTTTTGCACCCAGTTAAAATGTTATGCACACCATTATGATAATAGAAAGCTATATCTATGCAAAGCTTACTCAGTTATGAAATGTCATGAAATGGCTCCAGGTGGGTTTGTTTGGGTGCATATGTTGCTGTGTCCCCCTCAGAGAAACTCAAAGATCTGTTTAATGGAAATGTTTGTCACACACAATTAGTTCATCCTGTTGGAAGGCATTCATAAAGCTGTTGGGGGAGTCTCCAGAGGGAACGTTGTGATCCCAGAAGAGTATAGCTTCTGAAGTTCATCTTCATTAGGAGTTCCCTCAGGTATTTCAAAATGCGACGAATCCAGGACAAACATCTGTATTTTTCCCTCTGTGTTAGATAATATTCATCTTCTCAGACAAAAAGAGAGAGCCTCTAAACCTTTGCTTTAGAAGAACTCTTTCACACACACACACACACACACACACACACACACACACACACACACACACACACACACACACACACACACACACACACACACACACACACACACACACACACACACACACACACACAAACACTTCTTTCATTCTTGCTGACATTGGTCCTAACACAACAGTATATAAGGGCAGTGATTTATTGGTAAGTAAAACAACTTGTGTTTGAACCGGGATCTCTTCCTTCCATCCGTGACATTTTTCTGCTAATTTTGTGGTAAATTCTCAACAAAGTAAGTAAGTCTCCCTATAACTTGATGCTGCAGCACTTAACATAATACCTCTGTACAGTGTGCAAGACAATCCCATGTGTTGAAGTTCCTCATACTGTAGACTAAGACAGAGACCCTAAATGAAACAACTGATCATTTTCTCAGAGACTTCTATACAGTGAGACATCTTTTTGAACCCAGTGTTGTCGCCTCCTGCTGGATACGTAAAACAGGATGCATATTTACGACTACTCCACCTTGGCTTTTGTTTCAAACCATTGCAATGCTTAGATAACAATGATTGAAAAAAACTAAGGAACCAAATGAAAGCAGATATCATATGCCCAAGTGTTCGGATACATTTACAGCCTGAAGATAGGCACTCTACAGTAGCAACCGTATGGAAGACTGGAAAAAGGATGCTGCCTGCTGCTTTGACCTTTACATTTAAGACCATTTAGGTCCACCAGCAACATGGGATAAAACCTACATGACACTTTAAAGATCCCCTGGAAGTTGAGCTCATTCGCACAAAATCCTCCACTTGCCAGTACTGAAGACTGAAGGTGAATTGTGACCTTAGATTGGTCTAGTGGACCCACTTCTTCCAGAGCTGCCACTTTGACTCCTTTGTCTTGCCTTCCTATCATCTGGAAACCCTTCTCGCTACCCATTCTGACAAACACAAGCATTTTATATAAATATCCATACTGCGCTTGATACCCTTAGTAAGTAATGCAATGATCAAAGTATGCCCATCCTTTCTCTACAGGTCTCATTGTCAAACACAACATCCGGCTTAGAAGCAGCAACGCTTAAAAACACACACTCATATACGTCATAAACGGCTGACCTAACACAGAAAAGGTTACAGACTGAGATACAGTTTTATTTTCACACACACACACACACACACACACACACACACACACACACACACACACACACACACACACACACACACACACACACACACACACACACACACATTTGCAGTAAAGCCGAACACATGGTTCCCACATTCATCATAAGCATAACCTCTTCCACCCTCGATCCACCCTCTTCCCTACGTTACTCTCCAACACCCACCTTACATAAGTCCTTCTCCTCCCCACGAAACAAGACATCCTCGTTTGTTTTATTCTGAGATAAATGTCAGTCAAATGCAAACACAATTATGCCGTTTTAATTTGGCATCGGGAAACGGAGGGAATGAGCAGCGAGGCAGTAAGAGAAGGATCTTTGAGGGTCACTAAATGGATAAAAAGACGATGTATGGAGGCCAGGACAATCTTCTTTTTTGTCCATAGGGACCAAATCATGTAGTGAACCTTCCCCCTCTCTGTGGAGTCAAGCGAAGGATCATGTAGCTTAAGGTCACAGACGGAACAGGTGAGCTTTGCCAAAAGGTTACTGTGAAAGGCAAAGTGACGGAGGGAATGTGTTTTTATGGATTTAAAGAATGAGGACACTGATTCAATGTCTGTATGAATATCTCCAAAAGAGCATCCCTTACTTCTTTCCAACTTCTTTCCTTCAATCCTTCCTTCATTCCTTCCTTCATTTCTTCTTCTATCCTTTCTGTCTTTCTTCCTTTTTCCTCTCGTCCTTCAATCTTTGTTTCTTCCTTCTTCGATCCTTCCTTTCTTTGATCCTTCCTTTCCTCATTCCTTCCTTCCTATCCTTTCTGTCTTTCTTCCTTTTTTCCGTCCTTCCTATCTTCCTTCCTTCCTCTCTTCCTTCCCACCTTCCTTCCTTCATTCCTTCCTTCCTTCAATCCTTTGTTTCTTCCTTTGATCCTTCCTTTCCTCATTCCTTCCTTCTATCCTTTCTGTCTTTCTTCCTTTTTCCCACCTTCCTCCTTCCTTCCTCAATCCTTTCTTTCTTCCTTTCTTTCTTCTCTGATCCTACCTTCCTTCCTTCCTATCAATCCTTTGTTTCTTCCTTTCTTCGATCCTTCCTTTCTTTGATCCTTCCTTTCCTCATTCCTTCCTTCTATCCTTTCTGTCCTTCTTCCTTTTTTCCGTCCTTCCTATCTTCCTTCCTTCCTCTCTTCCTTCCCACCTTCCTTTCTTCATTCCTTCCTTCCTTCAATCCTTTCTTTCTTCCTTTCTTTCTTCCTCTGATCCTACCTTCCTTCCTTCCTTCCTTCAATCCTTTGTTTCTTCCTTTCTTCGATCCTTCCTTTCTTTGATCCTTCCTTTCCTCATTCCTTCCTTCTATCCTTTCTGTCTTTCTTCCTTTTTTCCGTCCTTCCTATCTTCCTTCCTCCCTCTATTCCGTCCTTCCTTCCTTCCTTCCTTTCTTCGATCCTTCCTTTCTTTGATCCTTCCTTTCCTCATTTCTTCCTTCCATCCTTTCTTTCTTCCTTTCTTTTTTCTTTCTTTGTTTCTTCCTTTCCCTAGGTCTTCTCGAGCCTGCACCCTGAATGCGAGTACATATTCCAGCTGGAGAAAGAGGAGCTTCACTGCCTTCAGTCCATCTCCGATCAGGGCAACAGAAGCACAGAAGGTGTGTGTTTTCAATTTCAAAATCACCCTGCAGCCCCCCCATATGAATCCAGGCGTGTTGCGTACAAGAGTGTAAGCTGGAATAATTGCTTCTCAGAAAGTCATCAGTTGTCAGTGTGTCTCGACTGCACTGGGTGATCTATCACTGTGAAGCATCTGTATAGGAGACCATTAAGGCTAGTTACACAAGGATTTATGTATGTAATCTATCTCAAGTGAAAGGTCTCACGTGGAAACCTACAGTACTTTCTCATTCTTGTCTTAATACAGTTTAAAAGGAGGCAGATGCTATGTCTTTGAAAAATGCCCATGGTTTTAGTGTGCATTATACACCCCATTTACCTCCGCTGTATCCCCATATATATTTTAACTCTGTGTAGGCAGTGTATGACGGATTCAAGTGCTTACAGATGCCTGTTTATGGAGTTTCTCTTTTGATGTACTACCTTGATAGACACCGACTTAATTTTTTGTTTTAAACCTTCTTGACGAAAAGGTTGTCAGCCATTCTGGGATGCTGTCACCTGCTGGCCTCATGCAGCCGTTGGGGAAACCGTCCAGAGAGGATGCCCTGCCGTCTTCTCCCTCTTCAAAAACAACACAGGTGACTAAAGGTGGAGGAAGGCTGAGTGATGTGATAATGAAGAGAGCAGCGAGAGTCAAAAAAGGACATTGTTGCTCTAATGAAAGTGTGTTTCCGATACGGATCATTTCATGAAGCGTGTTTATTTATTTATTTACACTGATTAGTCTTTTCTTTCTGAATGAGACTCACGCCTGCAGTCGGTGCTCACGCTTGCTTGCATGTCACACTCGACTGAAATCAAATTAGTTTTTCTTAAAAGGTAAATTAGCAGGGAAGGGAGTGTGTGTGGATTGTGAGTAAACATGAAGTACCTTTATCTGTTGGGGAGGATATATATTACAGTTTCTAAAGATGAGTCTTCAGATAGACGCCCTTTACAGGACAGAAAGATTACCCTGTTTACACAACGCAAGGATTCAGCATGATCAGATCAACAGTAAAAGGCTTATATAACTAAACTGCATATCAGGCTAAAAGCTTTACCCATATTTGGGTCAAAACAGCCAGATGATCCAATATAAAATTATGGAGAAAGACTTTGCCCGCTGTGTGCGGTAGATCACCAAAAAATGCATTTTTAAACGGTGTTGGTGAGGATAGACTGTACAACCATTCCAAACAACACTTTTACTGAGGCCCAGTGGTGCTTTCAGGCCACATGCTATATCTAAATGCTCTTTTTATTGTTATTGTATAGCACTTTGAATGGCCTTGTGTTATAAGGTGCAATATAAACCTACCTTGCTTAATTTTGCATTCATGTTTTATTGAAAGGATAGTCAGAGTGATTTCCATGTTAACAACAAACAAGTGTTCACCGTCAACGAGAACCAGCGCACTTGTGCAGTTCTAGATCAGCAAAAAATGCAAATGAAAACCAATTCACATAATTCTGATACTGTTATGCATCAGTGTTAAGACAGAGGTGTGTTGTGTTGTTCAGATTGGAAAAGGAAAATAGGTTAGATACCTCAAATGCTGGTTTCTGGCCCTGCTGGAGATGGTTATATATCACATTACCAGGATCACTCAAAACCTTTGCTTTCTTCACTTCGACAAGTAGGTGAATGTAATCTGAAGGTGATCTCTTTATGGCCGACTCTTTGATATCTTGACCTTTCACCACAGGTTCAGTGAGCCGCAACTGCACCAGTGGAGGATGGTCCAGAGATTTCCCCCCGTACCACATCGCCTGCAGTGTGGATGATGACATCCCCGAGGTGAGAATTGCCAGGGGTGAGGCTGATGAAGAGGTCCGATCACAGGAAGGGAAATTGAGAGTATGGGGGTCGGGACAGAAAGAAAAGCAACAGGAACAAGGACACTACTAACACAAAAAGATCTTATAGAAACAGGAACAATTACAGACAAAACTAGCTAAATTAGAAAAGAAATGCACTGTGTTACACAAGGTGATTGAGACAGCCTGTCAGACTGTAATTGGCCATATTCCCTTTTTGTTTCTTTTCAGGATGGTTTAGATTTAAGTATGCTAGGTGCATCACAGGTGCAGAAAAGAAAATCTATTCTAAATAGATATTATAAATGCGTCTTATGTAAAAATACTTCTGCAAGGGAGTGAGTGAAACAAATGTCACACGTCCGATAATAGCTGAAATTATCCTATTTCACAAAGAGAGGATTGGGCTTAATCGTGCTGAAGGTGCGTTTGGAGGATAATCGTCAGAAAACTTTGGTGCTTTAGAGAAAGAGCTTTTGTTGTGTGTTAAAAAAATACCTCTTAAGTCTTCCGATAGCAGAGATGGAAAGTCTCTAATAACAAGTGATGATGTCGGTAGCTTTTTGGAGTTGATTCAGTAGACTGCTTATTCCTGCTACCTTTAAAATATGGGGAAAGTGTTCATGATTTAATGCCAGACGTCTACTCTTTTTCTGGTCCAACCTAAAGATGCCATTACAATTTAGGCCATTTTGTTGTTTTAAAAGAGGGGCTTTCCTGTGATTATTGCAGTGTCATATATCCTTATCCAAACAGAACCTTACTTTTAAATCCAGAAAGTGAAATAATGTTAACATATTTTGATCTCTGCAACCTAAATGAATCCTGAACTTCTCTGCAATTTGGGGTCATTTTTTTCAGCTATCACATTTAATTCACATAGGAGTATTATCCTGTGTTGTGAAACATCTTCTCTCTTTCCCTCTGCTTTCAGACAGAGCAGTCATACTTTGCCACAGTGAAGATGATTTACACCGTCGGCTACAGCATCTCTCTGGTGGTGCTGGCTCTGGCTGTGTTGATCCTGTTGCTCTTCAGGTAAGAACATATTACATTTCAAAAGATTATGGTTTTACAGAAGTAAGACTGGTAGACTTCAATTCCATTTTTTATCAATACATTTTGGATAAACCTTTAAGTCCATTTACCACAGAGACCCAAGGCACTCTAAGCCTTGACACTCTCCCACTCACTCAGTTAGTGGCCGTAGTGTGAGCCTTTAGCTTGTTTTGACACATTTAAAAGGTTGTCCAAGTAAAACTAGGATCATTTGGATCATGCTTGCACTTTATTTTCAAGGGTAAGAACAGAAGATTGACACCATTCAAATTTTTTTAGGCTAAAAATTAAACAAGAGCTAACAGGTGTTTAGCTTATTTTGGTTTAGCTTAGCTTAGCTTAGCATAAAACACCGACATCAGGAGGAAAGAGCTTACACCTCTAAATGTGACAAATAAACATATGTTGTTTCTTTAATCTGTACCCAAACAGTTTTGTGAAAAAGCAAAGCCGTGTTTACTTTGTTCACGTTTTTAGCTTCTAGCTTTTAGTTAGTCTGGTTTGCTCTAGCTTCAGGTTTTGAGATATGGATTTTCTTATCTAAATGTTGCCTAAAAAGTAAATAATTTCTATTAAGGAAGAGGGTAGTTTCTGTTGTGAAAGTCAAAGTAAAAAACAAAATATAATTACATCAGTTGATGGTGTTAATACCCAATCATATCTGTCCATAATACCTTACGTGCTTCTCCTTTATCTGTGTCATGCCTCTCAGTCTCAATAATTTCTGTCTTGGATTTGGACCCTCATTGACATGGATCTAACAGCTGCTGTAGTGCACTTAGCAGCTGATTTACACAAAGTCAAGGGTCTTCTCATGTATCCCACAGAGCCAGGCCAGGCAAAACAACAAAGAGAGGACAAAGCCCTTGTGACATTTTCCAGCTGGGCCATCTCATAAATCAGTTTTTGGTTTAACCTATTTAAAATTGCATTATCCAAACCTGCATGTCTTTCTGAATTGTTGTTGTTTTTGATGTTGTTCCTAACATTATGCATCTCCATATTATTTCTGTCTTAACCATTTTCCCTGAACTGATATACTGTGTAAGCTGCCTTTCTAAACCATGCACACTTAGGCATATTGAAAATATTAGTGAGCATAAGAAAGTACTGAAATAATGTGCTGTGAAGCAGAATTTATCTGGACCATTTGGGCGACTTGTATGCTAATCAAAGCATCTGGCGTTGATATTTCTGTGCATCAACTATATCTTATCTGCAATTTCAACAGGAGGCTGCGTTGTGCCAGGAACTTCATTCACATCCAGCTCTTCATCACATTTATCCTGAAAGCTGTGGCTGTGTTCATAAAGGATGCAACTCTTTTCTCGAGTGAAGACACGAACCACTGCACCCTTTCCACGGTAAGATAATGAAAAGAGGTTCATAGTTGCATAAAGATATTCCCATGGGCAGATTCCCCCGTTGCTCTCATTGCATTATAATTCCCTCTGTGTCTTCCTTTTCCTTTCTTTTTGTCTAGTTTGCCTGTAAGGCCTCTGTGGTCTTCTGTCACTACTGTGTAATGTCCAATTTCTTCTGGCTCCTGGTGGAGGCACTTTACCTCAATTCCCTGCTGCTTTCGTCCTTTTATCACAGTCGTCCGTGCCTCTGGGGCTTCAGCCTGCTGGGATGGGGTGAGAGAACTTAACATGCAGTTACCTCCCCTTATGTTATGCTGACTGAGGAACACAACTTCCTATAACTTAAGTCGCTAACAGGCTAAGTTTGGCTCACCACTTTGACTCGTTCCAAAATAGAAGTCTTAAGTGCTGATGTTCATATTTTATGATAATAATAGAAATGATAAACTCAGGCTAAATGAGCGTTTGGGCTCTTACACGGACTTTGGTTCGTTTTTGAGATATCCTAAAGCTATGGCATCCTGTTTAATACTTGGGATATAAAAAGACAGTTCTATATATTTGACAGCTAATTTAATTTACGTGTATTTCAGCTCAATGTGAGTTACACTTCTACAGGAAAAGAGACATGCTAAGATTGGCAAGAATAACTGTTATCAATGAAAAGTGCTCTCAAGTCTTCATTGGTTTGTGAGATCAACAGTTTATTCTGTTTATGCAGTGTTAGTACATGTTGTGAATACATTTCTGATATTTATTATCATAGAAAATAGATGTCTTTTATTTTAATGATATCTTTCATTTGATGCTTCAGGCTATTTTTCTTCTCAGGCTACAGAAAAATGTGCATTGCATGATTTACAGTTTCCAGTTATTTTGGAAACTATTTTTATTCAACTTGTTTCAATCTACAAATAAGTATAGCCGTGTACTTAATGTTTCTAAACAGCGTCAATCACAGGTTCTATTCTGCTTTAAGGGGCTCTCCCTTTCCTGTAGTGTGTTTATCCAGCTTTTTGTGCATGTAAATGGTCTGCAAAGGCTCACATTCCCAAATTAATGACATCACTATGTAACACTTGAGCTTCTATTGGCTAGCGCTCCCACACATTGTACGTGATAGGCTAAGAGGCAGGACATCTCTAAGCGGTTGACTAATCACAACAGACCCGGCCAGCTAACCAATCAGAGCAGACTGGGCTCTGGTTTCAGACAGAGGGTGAAAAGAGGAGCCGCAGCACAGGCAGGATGAGAAAAATAAAGAGCCTTTTTGAACATTAAAGCATGTAAACATACAAATATGGACCTGGAAATTAGCATAATGTGTCCTCTTTGACATTTTGAAATGTAATTATTTCCAAATATTATTATTTTTTCAAATTTGAAACAAAGTGCCGAAATACATCACACTGACCACTCTCATCCACATCACAGCATGAGGCTTACAATAACAGTTTGAGGCCTCAACAGTGTGTTTTTTAAATAATGCTTTATCCTCCCAAAGCAGATGATGGATTTTAAACTCGACAATTAGATTTGTATTGCGGTCCTTTGATCCAAAAAAGATTCACGTCTTCAGGGGCAACAAGAGGCAGACAGATTTTATTTTAAAACAGCCAGAAACTGTCCTGGCTCGGTGGCATCAGCTGTAATTACGAAACAAACTGAATCAGAGTTTGAATCCCTGTGGCAGTCACTACTAATGTATTCGATTATGTTTGTGGGCTGGATGTTTCTGTCACTTAACTTTAAAAAGAGTGCAATTCGTCCTAGTGGTTGCGAGGCATGAATTACACATATTGTAGTGCAACAAGTATTGCCTTTGCTTTGTGTTCTTACTGAAGCAATACTGATATTAAAGAGGTTGTTATTCAACAGCCTCACACTCCGGTGAGTCTCTGAATATGTTTATTGATTGCCTTTCACTGACATTACTTTTGCTTCTCTGCTTTCCCGAAGGTGTACCTGTGCTCTTCATCGTCATGTGGATTGGATCCAGGGTGTATTTTGAGGACACAGAGTTTGTAGACACTACCGCTGCTACTTCTTTCTCCACAAGTTATTTCTTATATGTTATTTTTCACAGCGTAGCAGCAAAAAAGCATTTTCCAAGATGCAATGTTATTTAGTATTGCTCTATGATGAAGAAAAACACCTGAGGTGTCATTTGCACTCACTTTGTTCTCATTACTATTTGTTGCTGGTTATGAATTGATTAACCGTCATTGTACATCACACCCTAAAATAACTGCAAATGGACTCAAGCGCACGTTTCATAATGTCTTTCTAAACTAGATGCTGGGACATCAACGAGGACTCGCCCTATTGGTGGATCATCAAGGGACCGATTGTCGTGTCTATAGCGGTAAATGTTCCTATTGTGCAGAAAAACAAACTGAACGACTGACCCTTCACAATGCATGCGATGGATTACCGATAGGATAAAGTGTCCTCACATCAAACCAAATCAATTAAACATCTGGCTACTCAATCAACTAGTACCTTGTCTCAATAGCCACGGAAAGACAAGTTGTATTTATTTAGCACATTTCAAAACCAAAGCAATTCGAACTGCTTTGCAAATAACTTTATGAGCATTAAGACATACTGCCAAAGAAAAATGTATTCAAACTTTAAGAGCAATTTTGTAATATAACTGTATACTAATACTTGTACATATACAAATCACTGCTGTCTTCTAGCAGCCACTACATTACTTTGTTTGTAATTCTGCTCCGTACCTGCTTGTAATGGTTAATTATTATTTTATTTCTAATTTGTTTGTCAGTATTTCTTTTGCCCTAACAATGTAAATGTCCCCTCTATGGGACTAATAAAGGAATTCTTATTTAGAATCTTATTCTGATTAAAACAGTCATTAAAAACACAAGAGGATAAAGTTAAAACAAGCTCAAATAAGACACTAAAATCATAACAGTTACAGTGCAGTGTCAGATATAACCAGTTATTTGATTTAGTAAAGACAGCAGCAAAAATAAGTTGTTAAGTGTTAGGTTGGTAATTCTTCTCCCACACCTTTTTAATCAACAGGTCAATTTCCTCCTCCTCATGAACATCATCAGGATCCTGATCCAGAAACTGAATCCCCGTCTGATCCACTTCAATAACTCGTCTCAGTACAGGTAATGTTTGTCTGCAGAATCAGCCGCGACACAGCGTCTCCTCCCTCAGCCATTACTCCATTTATCACTTTCATCTTACACAGAGTCGGATTTCCAATGTTGCGCCTGTGTGACTTGTTTATCTTCATCTATTAAGCTTTTAAAGTCTGACGAACACATTTTCAAATAGTTTTCTCTCCCTTTGAAACCATTTCAGAGGGGCGCTTTGATGTAGGGAGAGATGCAAATTGATAGAAAACTTTTGATACAGCACACTGTGTTATGTATAATTCATTCAGTCATTTCTGAAACTGAAACTAGGGAGTCTGGCCACGTCTACCTTTCCACCTACCTGAATCGCAATGCCTAAATGAAACAGGCTCACTAATTGGCTGAAAGTGTTCAGGGACATCATGCATATGCAAATCGTGTGAAAGACAAAGGCATGTAAATAGAGTGTTTTATTTACTTAATTGTGCCAGATAGAATGATATTTTCCTCATGTGAAAACATTAACTGTGCACTCACATTTGTTTATCCTCCCTTTGAATGACGCACCAGCCTCTACCTTTCACCTCATCAACAAAACTGTGTACAGACAGACACACAAACATCCTGTTGATTGGCACCTGATGCGTGTCTGCGTAGAGGATGCTATAGGAGTAGCATTCAGATGAGACAGAAGGACTCCCTGTGGTAGCTTCACCTCCTGCATCATGTTCTTTCTCCCCTCTGTGCAACAGACGCCTCACTAAGTCGACCCTCCTCCTCATCCCTTTGTTCGGCACACACTACATGGTCTTCAATTTTCTGCCTGACTACTTCAATGTTAACCTGCGCCTCTGTATCGAGCTCTGCATGGGATCCTTCCAGGTACACACACTTTTAACTTTGTTAAACTATTGGGGTTTAAAACCTGCCTGCTTTTTAAAGGGCTATATAAATGATAAAAACTTGAAACACCAAACAATATATTAGATCCATTTATGACATTATTTATTGAATTACTTTAAAGACTCATTGGATTCGCTTTTTTTTGGCACTTGCAGTAAATAAAGTTGAAATTAGAAGTTGTCATTCACAGATCTGTTGAATAAGGTACAGACACTCAAACTTAAAATTCTGTGAGCAATAAAAGAATCTACAGCCATGCTAACATCTCTTTGAGGCTTAACTCAATTAGCTCACAGTTACATGCTAACATGCTCACAGTTACATGCTAACATGCTCACAGTAACATGCTAACATACTCAGTTGCATGCTAACATGCTCACAGTAACATGCGAACATGCTCACAGTTACATGCTAACATGCTCACAGTTACATGCTAACATGCTCACAGTAACATGCTAACATACTCAGTTACATGCTAACATGCTCACAGTTACATGCTAACATGCTAACATGCTCACAGTTACATGCTAACATGCTCACAGTTACATGCTAACATGCTCACAGTTACATGCTAACATGCTCACAGTAACATGCTAACATGCTCACAGTTACATGCTAACATACTCAGTTACATGCTAACATGCTCACAGTTACATGCTAACATACTCAGTTACATGCTAACATGCTCACAGTAACATGCTAACATGCTCACAGTTACATGCTAACATACTCAGTTACATGCTAACATGCTCACAGTTACATGCTAACATACTCAGTTACATGCGAACATGCTCACAGTAACATGCTAACATGCTCACAGTAACATGCTAACATGCTCACAGTTACATGCTAACATACTCAGTTACATGCGAACATGCTCACAGTTACATGCGAACATGCTCACAGTAACATGCTAACATGCTCACAGTTACATGTTAACATGCTCACAGTAACATGCTAACATGCTCACAGTTACATGCTAACATGCTCACAGTTACATGCTAACATACTCAGTTACATGCGAACATGCTCACAGTAACATGCTAACATGCTCACAGTTACATGCTAACATACTCAGTTACATGCTAACATGCTCACAGTTACATGCTAACATGCTCACAGTAACATGCTAACATGCTCACAGTTACATGCTAACATGCTCACAGTAACATGCTCACAGTAACATGCTAACATGCTCACAGTTACATGCTAACATACTCAGTTACATGCTAACATGCTCACAGTTACATGCTAACATGCTCACAGTTACATGCTAACATGCTCACAGTAACATGCTCACAGTAACATGCTCACAGTCACATGCTCAGTCATGCTAACGTGGTGACATTTAGTAGGTAGCCTGTAGTGTTAGTCTTATGATTTGATAATTAGCCCTTAAAACAGCTGGGATTGTCATTACTTTACCAGGTATTTGGTCATAAAAAAAGCATTTGAAGTGAAATTTGAGCTGTTAAAGTCAAGGGATCACCAAAGTGATAAAACAAAACTCACCCTGAGGTGGTGTTGAATGTCTGTCTTGTAATTAGCTCCTTTCCCCCTTTCTGTGAAGTTCAAATTGTCTAGGCACATGAATGTGGCATTAATAGACTGGTAACAAACGTGCATGTATTACTTTAACCCAGACTTTGGTTACGGAAAAGCTAAGTCCAGTTTAAATGGGAGATGCATTTAGAGTATACATTGCTTATGGTCTGCTTATTAAAGGAGTTTCAACCAAATACTGTCTGTGTGAGAAAACATGATGGTAGGATATTCCAGTGGTTACAGTGAAGCCTTTTAGCTCCTATTTTTCCATTTTATATGTAGGCTATTTAAGTGTGTTCAACCCTTTAAATGATGTGGACTATTCCTAAATGTGTATGATGAAGACCATCTCTCTTACAGGGGCTTCTCGTAGCGATTCTCTATTGCTTTCTCAATCAAGAGGTCAGTACAATCCACAACACTCTCAAGTATTTACTGTTACATATGCAACAAAGCACGCAGGTAATTTACAGCTCTCTGTTGCGTAATACACACGGGTAACCCGATACCAGTGAGGATGAGTGGGTAAGAGATGTCACGGCTGAAAAAGCTCAATAATTTACACTTCCCTCACTTCATAAGCAAAGGACCTTGAGCACATATTTAACCACCACGTACAAAGACACTGTCTCGGTACACAATAACTCATCTGCCTGGTGCATTAGGGCCTCATGGGTAGTACTTGGGAGACACTTAATTACTACACAGACTAATGGTTGAGGTAATTGAATCCACATTGCTATCCTCTCATAGATTTAAGACACTGATTAAAACAATCCAGCTGGGGTTTAATCGTGAAGGATGCTCGTACACCAGGGGAAATGTGTGATAGCCAATGCTTTATAAATGGTTGAGTGTCAGACAGAGGTCCACTTATACTTTGTTAAATTTTGTTAGGAATATTACAGTGACACACTTACCACATATATTATCACAAAGGTTTATATCGCAGTACACTCAACATAACTATCAAACAAGACATGCAATAGAAAGAAGATTCGTATTACCCACATCTAAATCAAATATCAGACAGAAAACAGTCATGTACAGAGCCATGGTTAGCTGGAACTCGTTACCAGTCTACATAATTCAGGAAAATTCTCAAGTACATTTTAAAAGGTTGCTAAAACATTATATGAGCATTACAGAGTAAAATGTAACTGTGCCTGTGGTTTGGCCCTGTGATGATGGCTAAAATGTGATGACCATTTTTGTTTCACTTCATATACCATTGTTCATATGATGAAATGAGTTGTTCTATTTTGCTTTTAGTTTTGTTTAATGTTTGTTCTGTGTGTGTGTGTGTGAGGACCCCAGGAAGAATAGCCAACGCTTATGCTAGTGCTAATGGGGATCCTAATAAAGAATAAGAATAAGAATATACATTTTGTTAATACCACAATAACATTGTGAATCAATACCTGAGATGACTTGTGTTGTGCTACACAAATGATCTAAATTCAGTGTTTAAGTTTTGCCCTTTAAGACATGAAGATCTCTAGTTTTGTGTTTTTGTTTCATCGATGAATATTTGGCGAAATTAGGATTCTTGCTAAAAGAAAATCCATTTAATAATTATGCAACACTTTTCAGTTCTAAAAATATGAAGTACCAGAGTATTTCTTGGCTAGGTGCCGTTGTCTGGTAATGGTTATCCTTCAAGCCCCCAGGAAGTGCACATTTTTGTAGTGGCCTTACAGCCATTGAGTTATATCGGGATAAAGACGTCTGTAAATCAGTGACATTTTAAGTCAAAAACTAAATCAGCTACCCAGTACAAACACTTTTATAGCCCCTTACTTAAATAATTAGGGTTTAAAAGATGAAAATGTGCTTAAAGCTGAATCCAGAGTTACTTCAAAACAACTATAAGTGCATTTGAGTTGCAACAGCATCCTGTTACTAGTTAGAAACCCCACTAATATTGCATTTTCTGTATGTCTGTACTGTCAGGTCCAAAAAGAATTGCACATGCATTGGCTGAGGTGGCAGGAGCGGAGCTATGGTGTGGTGTCGCCGGCTGCTAAAGGCAGTCAGATGGACACACCCTTCTAGTGATGGCCTTCACAGCTCCTCTGCTTATTGGAAAGTCCCACAGGATTGTCTCTGTACACGTGATCATCTCCAATAGGCTGCACAGTGCGCACAGTACTAGTTTGAAGCCATTTCTGTACATTTTTATTCCATTTTTAAAGACTGTTCCTCAGAAAGTAGGATGAAATCTCGCGACACTTCACACGCACATTTCAAAACAGATCCGGCCAATTTCTTTTCCCTTAAGACACTGTGAACACCTTCCAGATTTCCTTGGGCACCTCTCTGTTTTGATTAAAGAATGGGGAGTATGAGGAGCGGAGAGATTACGCTAATGAATAAGGGAGAATTAATTGGCAGGTAATAGTTTCTAAGTAACTTGTTGAGTGTGTACCTGGATTGAGTCTCTGATAGATGCTAAAGACAGATGCATTAGATTCCATGTATCACCGATGCTGTAGCGTAGCCTGTTTAAAAATGTAGTATCTCACAAATAATTCATCACTCAGTTGACTCAAACAGCAATTAAAATGGGTTATTATTGATGTAATTCAACACATCGTACTACATCATTCATATTGTAACTTACATTGATTATTTTCAGTTGTGTAGCACACAGGGAGATGAACTTTAAGAGTGTATGTATATATTTATCGTTGTTTGATATGTATTTATTTATTTGTTTTTATATACTAATGTATTCATTCACAGTGCGTATCCATGTACAAGTTGATTACCTTTATTGCAGCTCAATGAATGAATATCTTATGATACGCACTAGTGTCAGCTGCTATAGTGTGTGTCATTATTTTTAAATTATTTGATATATATAAGACGTCATACAACGCTTTGTCCTGCATATGAAGAATGATAAAAAGGGATATACTGTATGAGTGCCATCAATAGTACATTTACAGATCTATTTTTGTTAGAAATTGAAATAATTGTTTATGCTTTTAATGTGTTTTAAGCCACAATACTCTGACAGTGGAGTTTATTTTATGTAAAAGCATTTGTCTTAAACTGAATGTGTAAAGGAGTCAGGCCTTTCTCTGTTGTTGCATTTGAAAGTTGCTGCTATTCTTGTGCCTCTCTGAGTGACGTTTTATTGCCTCGTGAAATTAAAAGGTTCGTGTGAGTTAAAGCATAAATATGTTCACGCAGCTTGTGAACGGCTCTCTGCAATCTCACAACGTGTAAATGTCATCAGCTGGCAGCTAAGAAATGTCAAATCAATTATGTAATCACTGATACTAAAACCTTACTTAATTATTCATGTAGATTTCATTTCCAAAGATGTCATTCATAAAAAAACAATATGAGAGTATTTTGGAAATGTGTGCTTCATATGGAAAACCTTAATAAATGTTATCATTAAAGCAAAACAACTTTAAATGTGTTTCATTATTATTATTATCTTCTTGTGTTTTATATGTTTGAGTACAGATTTTAGAAAATATATTTCAAGTTATTTATTGTTAAACTACCAGTTTTATAATTAAGGAGGACATATTTACCTAATTTTCAGGTTCAATTTGTATTGTGTGCCTCCATCGTGACATGTCTCCATGCTTTAAGGTTCAAAACGCTCTTTATTTTTCTCATAGCCTGTGCAGCACCTCTTTTCACCCTCTGTCTGAAACCAGAGCTTAGTCTGCTCTGATTGGTTAGCTGGCTGGCTCTGTTGTGATTCGTCACTGTTTACAGATGTCCCGCCTCTTAGCCTATCACGTACAACTTTTTTTGAGTGCTAGCCAATAGAAATGTGAGTGGACCAAATTGGTGTCATTATGTTGGCAGTAAACAAAGGAGTGGAGGCGTTTCAGGCTGGGTGGGTTAGGGAGAGGTAAACTCCCTCTGGAAGGAACTTTGGGATTTTAGCCTTTGAAGACAATTTAGATCAAAAGGTAAAACAACCGACAGGAAAGGGAAACTCCCAATAAATTCAAACCTAAATTACTTTTGCAGATTATTCTAAGCTGTTGGCTGCTGCAACTGAATACAAGGCTTTTCCTCCATCTCTGTCCTTACATCATACAGTAGTTATAAACTGTGTGTCGTGTGATCAAACATAATGATTGCAAAATACACGTAGGCACAATGCTTATACAATACAAATGACTCACTTGTGTTTAATAATCAATCATGCAGCCCCAATTAGAAAAAAAAAAACCTCGGTGTAAATGTACTCTAAACTTCCTAAAGGAAAGTTTCCCTCAAAGATGAAAGCCCCAGATGTTTTTACTATCAGTCAGGGTGTACCAGGCTTTTTTCTTTACCTAATGAACTCTCATGTGAAGTCTCTTTGACCTCCCTTACTCCCCGGCTGACCGAGGCTCTTGACTGCTTTATGACCCGCATGTCAGGGTTCAGAGGAGGGTGATAGTGATCCGCCTGCGGGCCCGACTTCTGCTCGACTTTAGCGCTGGTTTGGGATTTGAGGAATGGGAAGTGCAGAGTTTGCAGACAGGATGTGGAGTCATTGCTACAGCTACAGCCCCCCCACACTGACACAGAGCTGCTTCAGGCTGCACGAGTCTCCGCATCTGGAGAAGATAGGAAGCGCATTTTGGCATCTGGATAACTTTCTCCGTCTAACTCCTGGAAACACACACCGGTTCGAGTAGATCTAACCCGGGTGAGTTCGCTTAGTTTGTTGCACTCAGCTTGTGTATCGCATCTTTAGCCTGCCCTATAAGTTAGTTTCACGGGAGTAGCGTATTTACATGATTTTTCAAAGTTTTTTGTCGCTCTTGTAGCTTTCATATTTTCAATTTTCAAAGAGCTTAATGTAAATCCTGTTGCAGCTGCTGTACTTTTCTTTTGTTCTGTGCAGACAGACAGGGGGGTGATGTTAACTTAATAACAGGGTGCTCTTAACCCTTTGTTGTTCTGCTTGCCTGAACATGCACTGTGAGGCTGCAGCTGCACACAATTCATCATCTGAGTCCAATTTAGCTCTTGGGGTCCTGGCTGCAAAGGTTTTCTGCACTAGGGACTATTTCCCCTTGGAGTAATTGTCACAAGCTCTCATCTTTAACTTTCTGATTTATTAAACACTGAGTTGTTTCTTCTTTTTCCTCAGCAGATAACCCCCTCCTCTACACAGATGCAGGCGATGCCTCTCCTCAGCACTCTCCTGTCAGCCCTGCTGCTGGTTCTGTCTGTGTCCGAGCTTCTGAACAGCGCTGAGGAAAATGAAAATGAAGTCTTTAAACACCCAGAGGCAGAGCACACCCAGAGCCAGGCCAGTGACAAGATAAATCCTCCTTGAGTGTTTAGTTTCTTATGTTAGAAATGGTCATCTTAGATGTGATGTGGATTAGTTGAAATCAATGTGTTGGTTTCAGGTGATGGAAAATACCATTGGAAATCTCAGTGAGCCTACACTGAGCAACACACCCAGCACAGGTGAGTTTTGGGGATTTTGTAACATTGTCTTTACCCCTTTAAGGTTTCTCTTAAAGCTTCACTTCTTTCTTTTTACATTAGCATTTGAATCCATGACGACCACAGTCTCTCCGAGCACCAGTCTTCCTCCCCAGTGTCCGGGAGACCAGGTGAAGCTGGAGAACGGCTGCAGCTGTCCATCTGGCATGGTGAAGGACGGAGACAACTGTAGCTGCCCTGTGGGCTTCACTCCGGAGGGGGCCGCAGGGTGTAAAGGTGAGGAGAGGCAGAACGAGAGTTTAACTGAAGTTGATGTGTGTTCAGTATTGCATTTAACTCGGGAATTAAGTGTGTTTAATTATGCCTCTGAAGAATTGTAGGCAGCCCCTGTTCTGCATTTTAAATCAGGGCTTCAATTCTCATATAGAGCAAAGGGTTATTTAACTTTGTCTTGTTATAGGTTAAAAAAAGGATTTAAATGTATAGTTTTTTTTAAACAAATTACAGCTTTATTGTCGTAATCATACATTATGATGGCAGGGGAAATTAACGATATGTTTCATTGATACCCCAGAAACATACAGAATAAGTAAATGAGATGACCTGACATCAAATGATGACTTGTGTAGTGCAAGCGAATAAATGATCATATTCAGTGTTTTAGTTTTACCTATCAAGTCTGAACTTTTCATGTATTTTTGGTCTTTTTTAAGAAGTCTTGCAAAGAGTTTGATGAGAAGGTCTGAAAGGGGTACCTACTATATCAAGAGAGACAAACCTCCTTCAAGAGAGTTTTTTCAGATGTTTTTGCTGTGTTCTCTTTTACGCTTTCAGATTTTCCTAAAATGTCTCTGTTTTCATTTTCACATCAGCAGCTCCCCTGACGACCACAGTCTCTCCGAGCACCAGTGTTCCTCCCCAGTGTCCGGGAAACCAGGTGAAGCTGGAGAACGGCTGCAGCTGTCCATCTTGGCATGGTGAAGGACGGAGACAACTGTAGCTGCCCTGTGGGCTTCACTCCGGAGGGGGCCGCAGGGTGTAAAGGTGAGGAGAGGCAGAATGAGCGTTAATTGCTTCTCCTTTTTTAAAGTGAGATGAGAAGGTCCATACCACTTTCATGTCTGTTGATTTAATATAAGGCTATAGTTAGCAGCCAGTTAGCTTAGCTTCATGTAAAGACTGGAAACAGTGTTAAAAGTTAGTGTGGCTTCATCTAAAGGTAACAATATCTATCTAACACCTACTCGAAGACTCACTAATGAACACAATAGTTAACAGTTCATCTTGTTTGTTAGATCTCCAGTTTCACAAGGGCTTGAGTAACAGAAAATGTACCAATTTACCTTCTATATCAGGCCACACATCAACTTTAAGAGAGTGTTTTTGTTTTGCTGCGTTCTCTTTTACCCTTTCAGATTCTCCTAAAATGTCTCTGTTTTTATTTTCAGCAGCTCCCCTGACGACCACAGTCTCTCCGAGCACCAGCGTTCCTCCCCAGTGTCCGGGAAACCAGGTGAAGCTGGAGAACGGCTGCAGCTGTCCATCTGGCATGGTGAAGGACGGAGACAACTGTAGCTGCCCTGTGGGCTTCACTCCGGACGGGGCCGCAGGGTGTAAAGGTGAGGAGAGGCAGAATGAGCGTTAATTGCTTCTCCTTTTTTAAAGTGAGATGAGAAGGTCCATACCACTTTCATGTCTGTTGATTTAATATAAGGCTATAGTTAGCAGCCAGTTAGCTTAGCTTCATGTAAAGACTGGAAACAGTGTTAAAAGTTAGTGTGGCTTCATCTAAAGGTAACAATATCTATCTAACACCAACTCAAAGACTCACTAATGAACACAATAGTTAACAGTTCATCTTGTTTGTTAGATCTCCAGTTTCACAAGGGCTTGAGTAACAGAAAATGTACCTATTTACCTTCTATATCAGGCCACACATCAACTTTAAGAGAGTGTTTTTGTTTTGCTGTGTTCTCTTTTACCCTTTCAGATTCTCCTAAAATGTCTCTGTTTTTATTTTCAGCAGCTCCCCTGACGACCACAGTCTCTCCGAGCACCAGTGTTCCTCCCCAGTGTCCGGGAAACCAGGTGAAGCTGGAGAACGCCTGCAACTGTCCATCTGGCATGGTGAAGGACGGAGACAACTGTAGCTGCCCTGTGGGCTTCACTCCGGAGGGGGCCGCAGGGTGTAAAGGTGAAGAGAGGCAGAATGAGCCTTAATTGCTTCTCCTTTTTTAAAGGGAGATGAGAAGGTCCATACCACTTTCATGTCTGTTGATTTAATATAAGGCTATAATTAGCAGCCAGTTAGCTTAGCTTCATGTAAAGACTGGAAACAGTGTTAAAAGTTAGTGTGGCTTCATCTAAAGGTAACAATATTTATCTAACACCAACTCGAAGACTCACTAATGAACACAATAGTTAACAGTTCATCTTGTTTGTTAGATCTCCAGTTTCACAAGGGCTTGAGTAACAGAAAATGTACCTATTTACCTTCTATATCAGGCCACACATCAACTTTAAGAGAGTGTTTTTGTTTTGCTGTGTTCTCTTTTACGCTTTCAGATTCTCCTAAAATGTCTCTGTTTTTATTTTCAGCAGCTCCCCTGACGACCACAGTCTCTCCGAGCACCAGCGTTCCTCCCCAGTGTCCGGGAAACCAGGTGAAGCTGGAGAACGCCTGCAACTGTCCATCTGGCATGGTGAAGGACGGAGACAACTGTAGCTGCCCTGTGGGCTTCACTCCGGAGGGGATGGCAGGGTGTAAAGGTGAAGAGAGGCAGAATGAGCGTTAATTGCTTCTCCTTTTTTAAAGGGAGATGAGAAGGTCCATACCACTTTCATGTCTGTTGATTTAATATAAGGCTATAGTTAGCAGCCAGATAGCTTAGCTTCATGTAAAGACTGGAAACAGTGTTAAAAGTTAGTGTGGTAACAATATCTATCTAACACCAACTCAAAGACTCACTAATGAACACAATACTTAGCAGTTCATCTTGTTTGTTAGATCTCCAGTTTCACAAGGGCTTGAGTAACAGAAAATGTACCTATTTACCTTCTATATCAGGCCACACATCAACTTTAAGAGAGTGTTTTTGTTTTGCTGTGTTCTCTTTTACCCTTTCAGATTCTCCTAAAATGTCTCTGTTTTTATTGTCAGCAGCTCCCCTGACGACCACAGTCTCTCCGAGCACCAGCGTTCCTCCCCAGTGTCCGGGAAACCAGGTGAAGCTGGAGAACGCCTGCAACTGTCCATCTGGCATGGTGAAGGACGGAGACAACTGTAGCTGCCCGGTGGGCTTCACTCCGGAGGGGATCGCAGGGTGTAAAGGTGAGGAGAGGTAGAACGAGAGTTTAACTGAAGGTGATGTATAATTTACCAGTTGTGCATTCAATTCGGGAAGTAATTGTAATTAAAGTTTACAAATGAGGTCACTGAAAAATGGCCAGCAGTCTCTGCTCTGCATTTTGATATGGTTGACTTAATTATGGATAAATGTGAAGATTATTTTCATGATTATTTTACATAACAGGACAGTCAATATACAAGGTGATGTCTTTCAACCCAAATATAATCAAATGAAAATGAACCCCAAAAAAGATAGAAACTCCCTCTGGAGGATTTTAGCCTTCACAGACCATTTACATGCATTAAACCCTATAAACCCTATAACACACTACAGGGAAGGGAAAAAGCACAATGGGGCCCCTCTGACAATAAATCTATAATGAAAATAGTTGAAAAATATTCTGTCAATTAACTCTATTTTTAAATATTTAGAGCTGGTTTCTGCAGGAATAAAACACAGTCAAACAAAAAACAACATCCATGTGAAACTGAATATTTCTTTAATGCCAGGAAAAGTCTTCAGGACTCAAGACAGCCCAAACTTATCTGACTATAATCTATATGTACAAAAAATGGACTCGATTTACGAAATTGTATCCATGGACACACCTCATGTAGCACCTATTTTTATGCTCAGTTGCTCACAGCGATATCAGTTAAATGCAACACTTTATCTTCTCTCTGCTGGACAGATGTTGACGAGTGTGAAGCTGACGGGCCAGGACCATGTGGTCTCAACGCCGGCTGCACTAACACACCCGGCTCCTACTCCTGTAGCTGTCTCCGTGGTTACCTCATGGGTGCTGGAGGGTGCCAGGGTTCGTCATTTTCTGTGTGTGTGTGTGTGTGTGCGTTATGTCTCATCAAAATTATACTGACTGGCTGACTAAAGATTATTAGATGGTAATGATCTGTGTAAATGTGTGTGTGTGTGTGTGTGTGTGTGTGTGTGTGTGTGTGTGTGTGTGTGTGTGTGTGTGTGTGTGTGTGTGTGTGTGTGTGTGTGTGTGTGTGTGTATGTGTGGGTGTGTGTGTGTGTGTGAGAGAGAAATGCAAAGAATATATGGGTGTGAGTGCATGTTGAATGTTGTTTATCTGTACATTATCAGCCCTACGAAGGATGTTTAATGCATGTGTGCTGTACGTGTGTTACAGATATAGACGAGTGTGCTCTGGCTGCAGTGACGGGCCTGCAGGCGTGTCAGAGCAATGCTGAATGCCGAAACACACCCGGCTCCTTCACCTGCTCGTGTCCTGCAGGATATGTAATGGCTCTAAATGGACGAAGCTGTGTAGGTGAGGCGAGCGTTAATGTTATGTGCTGTGTGGCTGTATGATGTGGAAGTATAATGGGTAAATGTTCAGGAGCACGTTATGTACTGTAGGATTTTCTCTTATTTTCCATATTGTCTGACAGCATGGGATCCAGCATCAACATCTACCTTCACACACATTACATCCCTATTCAATTAGACCCAGAAGATAACGAATTACTAGCCTGTCAGGGAGTATCACAATGCAAAAAATAGTTTTAAGGTGAAGGTAAACCTTAAATTAGTTTTAAGGTAGGTTGGTAAATCTGGTGTTATGGTTTCTCTACATCTGGATGAGGCTGATGTCCAGATTCAATCGGGTGTTTCTAATATCCCACTTGAGTTAACCGAGACTTAATAACCAAGTTAACATTCAGACCATAGAGCCTCTTTCCAGAAATAACTAAAGTCAAAGATGAAAACAGAGTAATTATGAGCATGGTAGATGCTTGATAGTTAATGAACCATCTCAGCCTTCTCCATAAAGACCTGTCAAACAATATATTTGAGCTAAACTGTTCTTGTAAAAGGACAAATAGGGACACAGGATATCAGTTTCATGCTTTATATGTTAGATTGTATTGAACCTGTCAAATAACTGCATTCAATTCTTGTATTTGTACCCTGGGGAAGCAGTGAGAGGTTAAATGTCTACCTCAAGGAGTCTTTGACAGGTTATTGGGTGTTATTATATTTTACTTCCAAGCCGTACTGTATAATCCATACGAGGGTGTAGTAGAGTGTAAGCTTCCTATTACAGTTCTTGTCCACATTCTTTCAGATGTGGATGAGTGCAGCTTCGAGGAGCAGTGTCGCCGTGAGCTGGGTAACGTGTGTGTGAACACTCCCGGCAGCTTTATGTGCCGGTGCCGGTCGGGATTCAGAGCCGAGGCCCCCGCCTGCGTTGGTAAGCCTGGTGTTAAGGTTTCCCCACGCCTGGATGAGCCGGATGTCCAGATCTAATCGGGTGTTTCTAATATTTCACTTGAGTTAACCCAGACTTAATAACTTCTGCTGACTGGAAGGCTTTGCAGGAGAGGAGAGCTGTAATCCCCTGCTTTGCTGCTTGTCTGGGTTGTTATTACTTTTGGTTTTTCTCTTTTGCTCTTTCACCTTTTCTTTAATTCTTTATTTCCCCTCTTGTCCTCTAAAATCCTCCCAATGCTCTGTTTGCTTCCTTTTCCTTTTTACATCTTGTTTTGTTTTCTCGTGACCCCTTTGCACCCCTGTCTCAGGTCCTGTGTGTCCAGACTACAACTTGTGTCAAGGTATGATGCGCTTTCAATGCTTTCAAAGGGCCAGTGTGTAGTATTTAAAGGGATATAATATCACACATGGAATGTAATGTTCATGGATATGTTTTCATTCGAGTATAATCACCTGAAAATAAGAGACACGTTTCTGTTTCCTTAAAATATCAAATCTATCCCTCCTATGATGTCTAAACTAGTGCAAAAACTAGACTTATCGACCGTGTAGACTTGGACAACAGGCGTAGTAGAACCAGGAGGGCACACAAGGAAAATCAAGAACCAGACGGAGACAGGAAACCAGGAACAGTGACAAATCGAACTGCACCAGGGAAACATTGACCACGAACCGACAGAGAACACAAGGAAAGGCAGACTTATAAATACACATGAGTTATCACAAAGAGAGGACATGGAAAAACACTAAGGTAGCAGGTGAGACAAGGACAAATTGCATTTCAAAACAAAACAGGAAACAAAATAGCACCAGATCATGACATGAAGACCACCATAGGTCTTCCAAACACTTCTAAAGCTGCAGTAATGCTCGTAGTGCTCCTAAAGTACTGTTATGGTAAGGTGTCACTGCATTACCTAATCGAGGCAGGGGTGTGCGGAAGGGTATTTAGGAGGTTGCAATCTGCACTTTTTCCTACACTCACTGTCCCTTCATCCGGCTCCTGGCTTTTTTGTGTTTAAATTGTTATGGTTACAACCAAAACATAAGCACGTTTAAAGTGTTAGGAAAAGTCAATCTTTAGAAAGAGTTTCCATTAATATCTTGTTATTTCTACCCATGTTTTAGACTTTGTTTTAAAGTAATGCATGTAAAGTTGGACAGAGGGAAAGGGAAGTACTGTCCTATTGATACAAACTCTCCCCGTAGTGCTGCAGAAACAAGATTTATGAGTGGGGATTCTAGTGGGGTTTGGTGACCTGAAAATGATTGAGTTATATAAGGGTGGATTGCGCAACAGTTATGTCAGAGCAAAAGTGAATGTAAAATGTAGATACTTGGTTTATGTAGCATTCTCTTCCCGTGTCCCAGATGTGGACGAATGCACGGAGACTCCTGCGGTGTGTGATGGTCAGGGTGTGTGTGAGAACACGCTTGGGAGCTACAAGTGTGTTTGTCGACCGGGTTACCGGGGAAACGGCACACACTGCGAAGGTAAGTAGTTAGTGCTGACGTCCGTCCACGGGAAATCAGTTTCCTGTAGACGGGGTCAGTCTCCATGTGTGCCCGTGTTTTAATGCCTGCTGTTATGTCTCTCATCAAAATTATACTGACTGGCTGACTAAAGATTATTAGATGGTAATGATCTGTGTGTGTGTGTGTGTGTGTGTGTGTGTGTGTGTGTGTGTGTGTGTGTGTGTGTGTGTGTGTGTGTGTGTGTGTGTGTGTGTGTGTGTGTGTGTGTCCTTGCAGATAAGAATGAGTGTGCATTAGGTGATCACGGGTGTGACATCAACGCGCGCTGTGGCAACATCATCGGCTCTTATTTCTGCCAGTGCTACCAGGGCTTCAACGGAGATGGCCACTCTTGTTTCGGTGGGTAAGCAGTGTGTGTCTCGACCACATGTTCTTGCCTCTCGTGGTTCACAGTAACCGAAAGTGATACTTGTGTCACGCAACTTGCGTGTGCCAGCAGCACTTGGGCACACAGCAGTCTCCAGATACGAGTCCTTCAGGATTGTCCTTCTTTGCAGACATTGATGAGTGTGCTCTGAACAACGGCCACTGCCAACACAACTGCTCCAATCAACCGGGAGATTTCAGCTGCCAGTGTGCCTCAGGCTACCAGCTGCAGCAGGATGGACTCACCTGCACAGGTAAATCACAGCGCAGGAGTCAGGTATTGACCCATTCGCACCTGTATTTTGATGAAGGGAATAGTTCAACATTTTGCATCCCAATGATAGCATTACCCCCGCTGAGTAAGTATTAATAGCATTCATTGTATTGTTAACAAAAAGTTAGAAAACTTGATTAATTAGGGCCACACGAAGAAGGAGTTTGAATCATGAGAAAATAATGGGACATTTTGAAAAGCGAACTTCAGAAAAAAAGTTTGACTGCAGAATTTTTAGGGAAAAAGTGATAATTTTGAAGAAATAGTTGGAAATTCAAAAAAGTCGAAATTTAGAAAAAAAAGTCAGAATTTTTAGGGAAAAGTTATAATATTTAAAAAAAATAATCATACATTTTTAAAAGTCGACATTTAGAAAAAGTTCACGAAACCTGAAAAGAAGTCAGATCTTTTAGGAAAAAAGTGATAATTTTTAAGAAATATTTAGAAATTCCAAAAAGTCAAAATTTTGAAAAATAAATCAGAAGATTGAAAATAAAGTAGAAAGGAAAAAAAAAATGTTGAGACAGTGTGATTTAAAAAAAAGAGGATTAGGGCCACATGAAGAAGGAGTTTGAATATTGAGAAAATAATGGGACATTTTTAAAAGTCGAAATTAGAAAAAGTGACACTTGATCCAAACAAGCTGGCTCTTATTATCAAGTCTTCCTTTGAAATCCCACTCACCTGGCCCTCCAAGCTTTGTTAAACAAGTTCTAAAAAAATAAAGAAGTGTTTGATTGCAGTCAGAATGAGCCTTTACAATATTTGGAGTCGTGTTGTGCCAAGAGCTAACTAAATGTTTCCCATCCTATAGATGTGGATGAGTGTTTGGCAGTGAACGGGACCTGTGATCACATTTGCATGAACACTCAGGGATCTTTCCAGTGCTCCTGCAGGCCCGGATACCAGCTGCACATCGACAACCACACCTGCGTGGGTCAGTCACTCACCAACACTTCCTACTGTTTACCTAATCATTACAGGCATTTAAACAGGCTGATTTGCCAGCATGCTGAAGAGTAGAAACCTGCCATGAATATGCTATCTAATGTTCTGTGTGTGTCTGTATAAGTGTATCTCGTAATGGCACATAGTGGAGCGTTAGTGAGATGAGAAAGTGAGACTCAGAACTGAAATATGGGTGTTCAAAAATGATGTTTACCTTGTGTCTCTCTGTGTGTTTCTGTGTGTGTGTGTCTGTGCTCAGACATAGATGAATGTAAGCTCCAGAGTGGAGGCTGCTCTCACACCTGCTCCAACTCTGTAGGAGGACACATCTGCCACTGCCCTGCTCCCCTGCTGCTGCACAGCGACGACCACACCTGCATCAGTACGTTTCCCATTACAGTGTTAACATCACATTATGTTGCATTTTATTTAAATATGAATTGCAACTACTTAACATGTCAAATCTCATCAAATAGCAAATCAAACTGCTTACGTTTTAGTTTTCCATGATTGCACTGTAGCCCATAAATCACAGCTTTAAAGAAATGTCTTCTCCTGTCAATCATTCACTCTTTAGGACTAATTATCGGATCATTAATAATGGTGTAGGTAGTTTAAATAGTTGTTTAAAAAGGCTGCAAACAATAGCTTTAACTTATTATTTGCAGCGACTGTTTGTTTGTAAGAATACTTCTTTGGTGTGGTCTGTCATTTTTTAATTTGACTATTTTCATTATTGATTAATTTGCGAAGAAATATTATTAAAAGAAATTGCATTTTCACAGTTCAAAAAACCTGCTTTAAAAATGACTGATTAATTAATTTCACTATTAATTGACAAATCAATTTGTTAAGCTCTGCGCAAGACATTATTATAAGCTGTAAATATTTGGTAATTGATGTTTTACCTGTACAGATGTTACGTCATGCAAGCTGAGAAACGGTGGCTGTGATCACATATGTGGCGTGAGAGCTGAGGGTCAGGTGCGGTGCAGCTGCAGAGCCGGCTGGAAGCTGGGCGACGACCAGAGGAGCTGTGTGGGTGAGATACATTTTCTGTCTTTAACGCCACCTTTGTTTTTAAATTGCTCTGATGACCTGGTACGCTTTTGATTAAGCATATTTCATCCCAGAAATTAAGCTGTTTCAACGTCATTTAAAAAGGATTTGGGGAACAGGTAACGCTATTTCATTTCAGGACTTTTCTTTTATTTCAAGTATTTATGTTAAAAAACTCAGCTCAGTCAGACAACTCATGTGTTTCATTCATATGTTTATTAGAAGCAGTATATAGTTTGAGTTTGGCGTCTAGGCTCGGGCCTCATCACTCCACGTAATAACATAGAACATTGAGTGATGATTAGATAACTATCCCCCGAGCCTACAGGGGGAATCTGGGGAGGAAGCTGGGGTGGGGCAGGCGAGCATCACCAACGTGAACGCAGCAGCATCAGCAGCAGCAGCAGCAGCAGCAGCAGCAGCAGCAGCAGCAGCGTGGAAACAGCAGTAACAGCAGCAGCAGCAGCAGCAGCATGGAACAGCACCAGCAGCAGCAGCAGTAGCAGCAGCAGCAGCAGGGAACAGCAGTAGTAGCAGCGTGGAAACAGCAGTAGTAGCAGCGTGGAAACAGCAGTAGTAGCAGCAGCAGCGTGAAACAGCAGTAGTAGCAGCGTGGAAACAGCAGTAGTAGCAGCAGCAGCAGCAGCAGCAGCGTGGAAACAGCAGTAGTAGCAGCAGCAGTATTATTTATTTATTTAGTTGGTAGGGACAGTGCTCATTGATTAACAGACAAATTGCTGTGAATAAGCCAGAGTTAGCTGCTGTGCTAATTTCCATCTCTTGTCCCTAGCCAGATCTTAAAAGGCACCCTAAGATATAAAAATACATAAACTGATAACAAATAAAACCATAATTAAAAAGACATAAACACACCTTCAAACAGACACAGACAATGCACGCCTCTCACTACACCCTCCACATAAAAATGACAGTAGGTTACAGTATGAATAAAGAAAGGAGGGAAAGAGAAGAATAACATTACATGGCTTTAAGCATTTGGTATGTGGTTACAGATATGATGTTCCCTAATCCAAAATTTAAGTTTGCTTTTGAAAGTTTTAAGGCTGTTACACTCCCTTAATTCATTGGGCAGACTATTCCAATAATTAAAATGAGCGAGGCAGAGGTAGGCAGATCTGAAAGCTTAAATAGAGCGCCAGATTAGGAGACTATGTTTGGTTGGTTGCAAGTGTGATGCGGGGCGTTATGTGCGAATGTATCATTGGTGCTCGAGTTGACTGCTTAAACCCCATATGATGAAACAGCCATAGAAAGATCCCCAGAGGCTCATTTGCAAATGTTTATTGCTGTGCAGTCCTGCAGATGAAAACAGTTGAGAGTTGAAAAGGTTTAAATGGCTGCACTCAGCTTCTCTTTTATTTTGTTTGTGGCAGCCTGATAATTAAAAGAAACTGTATCTGTGTTAAACCGACATGCGGAAATCTGATAAATGCCCTAATGACTCTGAAGTTTAGCTGCAGCCAAGATTCATGTGTGATAAACTTGTGTGCAAACAGCTGTGTGACTGAGCCATACAGGAAATGAACAGACTGTATAATACTGAATCCTGTTTGACGTTCTGCCTTCTGTCATAAGATGTGAACGAGTGCGGGGACTTCACAAACGGAGGCTGTGAGCAGCTCTGTGTGAACCATCCTGGTGCGTTTTACTGCAGCTGCAGAGAGGGCTACAAGGTGCAAACAGACGAGCTTACCAAGTGCCAGCGTGAGTCGAACATCAGTAGCCTATAACAGTTTACAAAATGTGCAAAAATGTTTGAGATCCACCCAAATTTGGATGAGTGTTGGCAGTATAGGGCAGTGTAATAAAAAAAACATCATATGATGCTTTAAAAAATATATATACAAAGAGATTTGTGGTAAATAATCAGGAGTAATGTGGATATAATGACATCAATTTACTGTATTGTACTTTTGCAATATTAAGATATCCAAAATCTAAGATGATTTGTAGTCTCATATCACAATATCAACACAATACAGATATATTTCCCAGCCCTACAACAGTATTTGCGAAAGAAACTGCTTTACTCTCTTGTTTTGTAAGGATTTAAATGGTATAATATGCTCTTTAACCTCCCCATCCATTACAGCTGTGTGTAACCCTCAGTGTCAGAACTCTGGAGTGTGTGTGGCTCCAAACAGCTGCGACTGTCCCCCAGGCTACCCTGGACTGGGCTGCTCAGGTACAAAACTGTTCAACATGGAAAACATTTATGTAGTTGTATATTTTTATTTATTTGCCGTTGCTGTGACAAATGGACTCGTGTTGATGGTGTTTTTCAGCCATGTGCTCCCCACCCTGTGCCCATGGAGGAACCTGTATGCGCTGGAACAAATGTCTGTGTCCTCCTGGCTGGACGGGAGCAGGCTGTCACACAGGTACATCACCTCTGACAGTGGAGTACATATAAAAGCACATCACCTACATTCAACCTCCTGCCAAACAAGTGTAAAGCTGCCATGGAAAGCTCTATATATTGAGCTGGGACTCCCTGAAGCTGGGCTGGCTCGTCCCCCCTACACCCAGGAGCCATTTAGTTAATCCTTCCTCTGAATGGCAACTTTCTCCCATATAGTAATAACTCTTATGGCCAGAGGGGGGAGACAAAGGTTCTGCAATCCAGCTTTTATGCAAACTGCATCACTTGTATACAAGAAAGCACTCCAGAGTCTACAAACAAGCTGGGATAGAGGCTATACTAAGTAAAGAAAGCAAAATGCAATAAAACAAATAATCCTGTTGTGTAAAAAGTTAAAAGTTTCTCACACTTCAATCGTCTTTCTCTCAGCGGTGTGTGAGCTGCCCTGTGCTAATGGAGGTCGCTGTGTGGGGCCTGAAACCTGCCAGTGTCCCTCTGACTACACTGGCCCCCAGTGCCTCCTGCGTGAGTAGCAAAACCACAAACACATCTGGCTTACAGTTCCAGCGATCATGCAGGTCTAATAAAATATGTGTTGTACCAGGATGGAAAAACAAATCAAGTTTAGACGACGCAGCGTCACGCTAAACAGTATTTTCCTGACATAACACTTCTATCTCTACGTTTGTGTGTGTGTGTGTGTGTGTGTGTGTGTGTGTGTGTGTGTGTGTGTGTGTGTGTGTGTGTGTGTGTGTGTTTTGCAGCCCTGTGCAGTCCGGCCTGCAGAAATGGAGGAAGATGTGTGGATGTCAACAAGTGCACGTGTGTTGGCGGATGGCAAGGAGCTCGCTGCCAAATAGGTGACGTTACACTCACTCATAGTGTCTATTCCATTGTAAGCCTTTTTAAATACAGGCTCTATGTTTTACCCGTGTTTAAACACAGTGAAACCAGTAAAGCAATAACAATATCAATGTCAATCCATCTTCAACAGAATGAGAAGTGTTCCCTCATTGTCTGTTCCTGCAGAATAGAAAGTGCTTTGAGTAAATGAGACCATATGACTTCTACTACGACTTCTTTGATGAGGTGTTGTATTTGTTCTCAGCTCCTGTTGCCTTTTACAAACCAAGTTTAATTCTCTTCCCTCAGGAGCCAGGTTTTTACCTCCCAGGAGTAGCCACTATAGGAGGTTTCATTATTCCTTCTGAAATTGGGCTTTTGTGGTTAGCAGTTTTCAGTTTACCTGGTTTCTAATGATGTATCTCTTTGCTGCCTGCAGATTTTCTTTGGGGTTATAAAGTTAGCTTTAACCTGTGTTCCTTTTTTGCCTTTAGTGTTAGTATTACTCTTGTTTCCATCGATGCACTTATCTGTATTATCATCATTAACTTTGGTCTGTGTTCTTCAAAGAGCTAACACAAGTTAATTAACACAAAGTAAACTAGGGACACTTTTGAGAAGCGATTAAAAAGCAAAAGCAAAATGCTATTTGTTTTTGTAATTGATCTCCAGTAATCTTTCGCTTTTAACTGTTCCACTATCAACATCTGAAATTATTTGGCTGATAAAATGACGATGAAAATAGTGGGTTTAAGTCCTGGTCACATGTAGACACAGCCAAAAAAACAAGCAGTCAGTGTGCCGTCCAGTTTGTCTTGGCCACCGATCCAGGTCACTGTTTGCTTGTACTATAGGTCATGACATCAGTTTCCCATGCTTCAATATCAGTAAAAGATGCTCCATTAAATCTAAATGCATGTTTTGCTTTTCTGTGTCCCTCAGAGCCTGTTCATTGTCACAAACCATGCAAAAACCGTGGAGTGTGTGTCGGCCTCAACAGGTGCCGCTGCCTCGAAGGATATACTGGAGTTCACTGTGAAACGGGTTAGTGTGTGTGTGTGTGTGTGTGTGTTTGTGTTGTGTGTGCATGCGTGGGTGCGTGTGTGCATGTGTGTGTGAAAAAGGTACTTTTCTTCTTTGCCTTCACCGTGTGTTAAGACTCTTGCTGTGTGGTGTGTTTACAGCGCTGACGATCCCCTGTGTGCCACCCTGCCGACACGGGGCCACATGCAGTCCTCACAACACCTGCACCTGTCCAGAGGGAACTGCAGGTCTGCGCTGCGAGAAGCTGTGAGTATCAACAACAACAACAACAGGAAGAAACACAAATAACACCACGATTTATTAATGTGTGATCTGTTTGCTGCTCAACACTGATCGGCCTTTTCAGTACGTTGTTTTTACTCAGGCACATTATATCATCAGTGTGCAGACTTCTCATTTTCTACAAATTGAATGAATGTGGGCACATTGAGAAATGTCATATGACTCATGTTATGATAATGACTTTCTATATCCCGAATGTGCGTTTGTGTCTGTTTGTGTCCTAGGACGTGCCCTGTGGTCACCACGGTGGTCAGTATGACTCGAGCCGTAAGAAAGGCGTTCAGGGAGAGTTACGTGGACCGCTGTGGACCCCTGGGGGTTCAGCTTTGCACTAAATACAGGTTTCTTACCTATTAATGGTTACTTATGACATCCTGTACTGTAGATATCGGTTAGGAAGGTGAATAATTATTTATGTCAGGATAAAACATTATTGCTTTAGCAAATAGCCTTTGTTGACCATCATTTTACAGGGTTCCTTGTATGCCTTTTGAGGTTTTCCCTTTCTTATAGTGTGTTTCGTGCATGTAAATGGTCTGCAAAGGCTACAATCGCAAAGTTCCCCCCTGTCCTGGAATGCTTCCATTGGACTCATCTGTTTACTTTCATAACATAGTGACATCACTATGTAACACTTTGCGCTTCAATTGGCCAGCGCTCATATGATACGTGATAGGCTAAGAGGCACGGTAGATCTGACATGTCCCAGGAGAGACACAAAATACAAATATGAGCCTGGAAATGAGCATAATATTTCCTCCTTAAAAGAAGTAAAGGTGAATTTAGATACGTGTATATTTAAAAGAATAATGAATGCTTTGTGGTTGTCTTTCCAGGATGAACCAGGCTCGTGTGTACGTGCAGGCCTACAGGGTGGGCTACAAAACACAGTGTCCAGCGAGGAAGGGCTGATGAGCCAAGTTGTATAAGCAGACAACATTTTGGGTAACAAACAAAAACAGAAATGGGTGAGAGGGTGTTGTGACTTCTCTGAATTTATTTAATCTGTATGTTCACCACTATATTTAATATGTTTTACAATTCATGAAAAAATATGTATAAGTTTATACAATGTGCAATGGATTCATTATTTGTGTGTGGCAGCTGAAAGTAATAAACCTTCCTACAAAACGGTGTCAATATTCATAACACTTTTTACAGTCGGATTGTCAATCATTGTCAAATAATAATAAGGACTGTCCGTGTGATACTGTAATCAAATCAGGAATATTTCCAATAAACTGAAACAAACATCCATTTTCTGAGTAGAATAGCTAAATACTCACTACATACGTTCTTTATCTACTTCTGTTGATTATTTACGGCTCGAACGGACGTAACAGAACTGCAGTGTGGCTGATTTTTTTATTCTTATCACTGTGTTGTCCTGATATCTGCCCTCTTACCTAGCTCCCAGTTTAGTGTTCTTGTTTAGCCTGCATTGCATTTATTCAAAACTTGTGTAAAAGGCCTCCACATTGTATACAGATGTTACGATAAAACATCACAAAATGTCTTAAAGATGTACCAGGTTATAAAAAGTCAGAATATTACGTCATATTATATATATTTTTGCGTGCCTCTGTGAAACCCCAAGGGGAAACAAGGCACAATTAACAATAAAGACATGCAGACCCACAACAATACTTAATTCCTTTCCTCGTACAAAAATAAAGACCTTGATTTAAAAATATAACATAAGAAATTGAAGAGTTTCTAAGGATCACCAGAGACCCTGACTCCCTGATTATACTGTAAGCCAACACTTCCCTTCTCCACCTAACCTGATAAGCACCAAATGGCAGACAAACGACTAAGCAACCTACTTGTGATTTAGCAAGCGAAAGAGCCATATGATTTAAAGCGAGTTGTTAGAGACAAAAGCAGAGTATAAAGGGAGTATGTCGCACTACCAACACATGCTAATATAGCTGTAATTCTGCTGGACGTTCATTGTAAATAGGAAACATCTAGCCTAACATTAGCAATGACATCATCGCTGTCATCCTTTCTGCTCCAAAAAATATTTATGAATGAATATTTTCAAATATTTCTGGAGATTGTGTTTATGCTTGATGAGGTGTATCACTCTGCACGTAAAGTGGCGCAGATTTCGAACGGTTGGGGCGAGAGGGAGATGCTGAAACGGGCCTTGAGCATAACCTCTACACCCGGAGGCATGGAGAAGGTGAAGCGCTGCATGAGGGAGGTGAAGAAGAGGAAGAGCTCCATCCTCGCCAGGTTCTCCCCGAGACACACACGCTTACCTGCGGCAAAACACACAACAACAATCAGACATGACAATGCCAGGACATAGGTATAGCGCTTTGTATCATCTCACCACCTTTACCTAAGATGAGATGAGGAATTCCAGTGTATCCAAGTCAACCACTGATCACACGAACTGCAGGTTATCTGTGCCATCCCATCTATGATATTGGAAATGTGAAAAGCTACTCACCCATAGAGAATGGGATGAAAGCAGCCTTCTTCACAAACTTCCCCTCCTTGTTCAGAAAGTGTCCTGGGTTGAAGGTGTTGGGCGTCTCCCACTCATTCTTGTCAAACATCACCGAGGTCAGGTTGGGGATTATTACAGTTCCCTGATGATTGGAACGATAATGATAATTAATGAGGATGCAACGTGATTGTTAAGTTTGCGTGAATATAGAATTAAGAGAACTGGCCTTTGGGATTGTGTAGCCTCCCAGCTGAAAGTCCCTGTTGGTTAAATGAGGCAGGCTAAGAGGTACTATGTTGCCCATTCTCTGGATTTCGTGTATGACGGCGTCAGTGTAGGGCATGTTTGCACGATCTTCCATGGACGGCTCTCTGGACTGTCCAATCACTCTGTCTATCTCAGCCTGGACCTTCTCTGAGCAACAGGAGCGTCAATGAGAGAACAATTAATGAGTCTCTGTTTTGATTGACTCACTAATGAAACGTTTAATGACTTCATGTGTGAGCTCCTACCCTGAATTTCGGTGTATTTGGCCATGTAGAGCACACCCCAGCGCAGGGTGGTGGATGTGGTCTCGGTGCCAGCTCCGAACAGGTCAAACGAACACATCACCAGGTTTCCTTCATCGAAACAAGCGTCTGGCTCATCATCCCTCTTGTCCTGATGCTGAACATTTGGAAAATGCACTTGTGATGGCAATTTAAAAGTAGAGTTTACATTAAAAAAAATGTGTGTGGGGGAAGGCAGGGAAATAAATGGATTATTAAACAGGTGTTGATTACCTGATTGTCATTACATCAAGAGAGCCCATTTTATAATAGCTTTTATACTATTGTTTTCAATATTATATCATATATCATTACATTATTTCTCTTACTATGTTCATGTTAGTATCATTATATACCAAAGCAAATTCAATGATAAGTAAACTGAATATTGACTCGGCTCTAATTCTTATTTTATGCTCTTTTTCCCTCAAGAATATGTGTGAAACTTCCTAAATTACGAAACAAAGAGTATTTTTTATGTTTGATTAATCATTTGGTTTGTAAAATGTCTGAAAATATTGGCAAAATCAGCCTTAAGGAAACACCAAAATGTGTGTTTATAATCATATAAGGCAAACAATATATATAAATTAAGCAAGCACTTGGTTGATTTGCTTGTAGTTTGTACACTAACCTTCTGAATCTCACTCAGGTAACAGTCGATGAAGTCTCGGGGTTCAGAGGGGTTCCAGTCTTCCCTGTGCGCATCCATTTCTGTTTTCATCAAGTCCATTAGACCACGATAAATTTGTTGAAGAGAGTGGTGTGGCCCCGGCAAACGCCTCATCAGCACAGGAAAGGAGTTGTACAGCTGTGGATATTATTATCACAGAGTGTAAATAAGACCTAAAGCACATTTATATCAAAGAGCAAATACTCGTGACGTGGTACAATCAAAGAGTGTTCAGATGCAGGAACAAGACCAGTACACAGCATTAAGATTTCAATAGCTTTGAAAGGCTGTACCTGTGCCCAAACCGAGCCCTCAATCTGGACCCCTTTGTCCAACAACGTAATCAACTGCAGGAACTTCTTATCCTTGTAGTCAAAGCGATGACCGAAGATCAGGGAGCAGATGATGTTGGAGACGGCGTTGTTCATTAAAAAATGCAGATTGAAGGGTTTACCTGGACAGTTGATCAAACATATCAAAAATAAATGAGGAGACAGATCAGTAATGGGCTTTATGTATTCACAATACCTTTAGAGCTTTGTGCACTTTACCTTTATGACTAGCGAGTTCTTTGGACATGTACTTAAATTCCTCCAGTATGGACGATTCGAGTGATCTCTTGCCAACGCCAAAGTATTTGAGAGTGGAGAGGGCAAACCGCCTTTGCTGCTTCCACGAATAACCATTAGCAAAAATAACACCTGATGACAAAATGATGATTTATATAAAAAATAAACGCAGAAATGCAGCTTGTGACAAAAATGAGTTCACAGAAGATGAAAGAAGTAGGTGTAAAAGTAAAATGCAAATATAACAAAGAACTCAACTTTCAATCAATTTGCAATAAAAGCACATCAAATGAATAATCAAGATTCTGCAGGTCACTATTCTTTCCACAACATGAGTATAATATCTACAATCTTCTGTATGCAGCCCCCAAGAGATGGAGTAGGTAATGTTCCAACAACAAGTGAGGAAAAGTACCTTACCTAGATCAGGTATCACATCAGTATGGATTGGAAATGAAGGGCGGTCAGACAAGTGGTCTGATTTGCTGAGACCCTCCTGCAAAGTGCTGAGACCGTTCAACACCACCGTCCATTCAGGTCCCATCTTCAGGCTGTACACATTCCCATAGGTCTCTGCCAACTGTGGCGAGGAAAACACAAGAGGGTTTTTTATTTGTTGTATACGGTTAATTTTAGTAATAAATTCAGCAGTTTTATATTGACAAGTCTTGATTTTTTTAAATAGCATCTTTATAGCTTCCTTCTCATAATGACTGTATTGCACTGGCCAAGTGGGACACAGCTGTAGGCCTATTGAATTATTGGGTTTTAAACCGCCTCATATGATATGAATACTTTTATAACAATCTGCATAATTTAATTGAGAGCTTTTTTTATTCGGCAGCTTCCACGTCATATCTCCTTATCCGCCCTCAAGCTTCACTCGACGAGAGGGTCATAGGCCTTTCATTGGATTTCAGTCAAACTTTTATTCATATATCTTCAACAAAAATATGTTTCAACAGCAAACTTCTGAATCTTCATACAAATATTCATCTGAAATACAAGGCAGACTAAAACACCATAAAATACGTGTGTCCTTCTTGTTTGGTGAAGTAATACAATGCTGCATTGAATGTCACATGCCGTGGAAGCTATTGAAATGATTGAATAGTTTATAAAAAATACTAAATACTAAAATATAATAAAGACAAATGTACCTTAATTGTCCATCGTAGTAAAATCTTGAATGGATTTGGAAGCATTATAGAAGCCATTGAAAAATTAACTGAAATATTGTTGTAAAAAATAATCAAATAAGTTACTGATATAATGATCGACCTAAGCAGATTTATTTTTATTAATATGATCAATTCAGCATGAAGGTCTTGAAAATAACATTGTTTTTCTGTCATTATTCGGTCATTTGTTGATGGTCCTTCAGTGCGTCTGTGAAACTAAAATGGAAGACCGGAGTGAAAGTCTGTCAAAATAACTTATCTAAAAACAACAACAACTAAAGGTTAATGACTGATCTTAATGATCGTATTCTTCCTCTGCAATATGAAGACAAACAGATGCACTATCGCAGTCGTACCTTGGTTATGTCGTTGTGGAGATTTTTGAAGTCAAGAGACAGAATATTCCCCACAAGAGGAAGAGCCCAGGGTCCTGGAGGAAAATTGCTGGGCCGACGGGACCTCAAACACCCTGCCACCAGCAGGAGGACCAGGGTGAAGAGGAGCAGACTGCGGCAGTCCAGCCCCAGACACACGGAGAAAACAGAGGTGACACCCATCCTCACAACAAACTGCCTCGGGATCCACTCGGGTGTTTTGTTCGCTTCGGGGTTTTATCAGAGAGACATAAGGCAGGCTACACTTCTTTAGAGTTGAGGACTGGGCTGCGAGTGGCTGTTTGATTCCTGGCCAAAAAAGGCGTTGCCATTTGAGGTGAACCACAGGTACTATGTTCCTCCAACATAACACTTTGAAAGCACATTTGAGCAGAGGTGGGAGAAGTGCTCAGATCATGTACTTAAGTAAAAGTAGAAGAAGCATAACATGGAAAATCCTCAAAATTGAATTAAGTACAGTACTTGAATCTACTGAGTTACTTCCCACCTCTCCATTTGACCAGTAATGGAAACAAGTATTCAAGTCTTTTACTTAAGATTCAAAATACTCTGTCCGAAAATATTTATCAGTGGTTTATATTTTGTTTTAGCCAATAATCTCTATCAGTAAGTAACTAAGGCTGTCGAATAAATGTCAAATGCTTTTAAAATGGAGTGGAGTAAAATTATACAGTAGCATACATGGAAAATACTCGAGTAGAAGTACCTCAAAATTGTACTTAAGCAAAGTACTTGAGTAAATGTACTCTATTTAATTCCACCAATGCATTTGACACACCTTTTTTGACATCACGATAGGATTTAATAAAGAGCTTCTTGAAAAAACTCCAGTGACCTTTAATCATTGTAAATGTAATAGTTATGTAATCCTTTGTACTTATCGTCTATTCAGCCAGGGTTTTTGCACAGCGGCAAAGATTATTACCCCACCTAATTTAATAATTGTGTCAATATCAGAACATGTATTCAAAGTATTTAGAGCAGGTATCACACATATGCTTGCATATAAAATATTAAATGCAACTGATTAAATATATGTTTATTATCCAAAAATAAAGGCATTGTGTCCTCAGTGTTTAATTCATCAGCCTTATAGATCAAATAAAATAGAAGAATACTATAAAACTTATCCTCTTGGCCATGTGTTTCAAAAGGTACATGGGCATGTTCATCCCAAATATAACCTGATTTAAATATATCACACTTTTATATCAACAGTTAAAGAAAGAAAGTAATAGGAACATTACAATAATGTAAGTGCACAGAAAATTCACGGTTATTATTCTGAAGTTTAAATCAGTCGTCACTGCTCTGGGATTTTGACATTCAATGACAACATTTCTGCAGCTAAGATTTTATCATTTTATAATGCTTTAAGAAACGCTCATGGTTAGCAATAGGCAAAGTGACAAATTTCATGAGTCTAAATTGTAAATCTGCCAGGCTTAGCTAAACTAGCCTTATAAACCAGAAGTCTCACAACCAAGGCAAGGCAAGTTTATATAAACCCTCCAGGACACCCTGTCCGCACTGTGCAGCTCCTTCAGTGACAGGCTGCTGCACCCTCGGTGTCTCACGGAGAGATACCACAGGTCCTTCCTTCCTGCAGCGGTCAGACTTTACAACCAGCATGGCCCCTGGTACACTCACCCCACTGAACCCTCACTGAACACACTTTCAGTGGGCACAAAGAAAAAAAGGAACTTAAAGAGCTATTATTAGTTGGAGGTTGCGCAAAGTTCATGTGAACGAGGTGACAGAGTGACGCCGAACTGAAAGTCCATCACAGGCTGGTCCACCCCGGCATGCATAGAGAATGTGAAGTGCTGCATGAAGGAGGTGAAGAAGAGGAAAAGCTCCATCTTAGCCAGGCTCTCCTCGGGACACAACCGCTTACCTGAGAGAGAGAGAGAGAAACCAAAATCGCAAAAATCATTAGTCGCCATTGTTCCCACTCCTGATCTTTGTAATTCCCCCTTACTGGAATACAGTCAAATACTATAGGTTGTTAGAAGATCTCCACCTCTGCAAAAACCATAACAGAATTCACCAGCCTGCCTGGAACATGTCAGGAGTAATCTGTAATCATTGGTGAATGTTTCAACACTTCCAGTTAATAATGACTGGGATGGTAGCCCAATGATCAGTTAAGATGCTTATGTTGCCGTGTCTGTGAGGGCTTATTGATCATAGTCTCAGAGTTTTCTCTAGGACAACCTGCAATCATTATTTAAAGAAGACTGTCCCAGTTTATGCTAGGACAAGCTCCTGTACACCCAGTTAATGACACTAATACAACGGGAAATTGTGTAGCTCCTCACCGGCAGAAAAAGGGATGAAATCAGCTCGCTTCGCAAACTTTCCCTCCTTGTTCAGAAAGTGTCCTGGGTTGAAGGTGTCGGGTGTCTCCCACTTATTCTTATCGAACAGCGCTGAGGTCAGATTGGGGATAACTGTGACTCCCTGGTGAGTGGAATCATAATGACAATTCATAAAGATGCAACAATGGTTTGTGTGTGGCATAAAAATTGCATACAAGAACTGACCTTTGGGATTATGTATCCTCCGAGATGGATTTCCCTGTTGGTGAAATGAGGCAGGCTGAGAGGAACTACGTTGTCCATCCTCTGCATCTCGTGTATGACGGCGTCAGTGTAAGGTAGGCTTGGACGATCTTCCATGGACGGCTGTCTGGACAGTCCAATCACTCTGTCTATCTCATTCCGGACCTTTGCTGTGGAACAGGATGGGAACAGGCCAACACTGAAACATCAACACACTGGAATAGTACATCTCATAGACTCATGGAGTGATGAAGCACATTGAAGCACTGCTACATCCATGAATAGACCAATTTGTTTTGAATTGCAACCTAGAACCACTCCTAGAGGTACACAGCATAAAGATTTCATCAATTATAAAATGGAAAATACTGCACCTGTGCCCAAACAGAGGCTTGAATTTGAAGACCTTTGCCGAACCACTCCATCAATTGCATGAACTTTGTATTACTGTACTCAAAGCGATGGCCAAGACCAGTGAGCAGATGATGTTGGAGACAGCGTTGTTGATCCAAAGGTGTGGATTGAATGGCTTGCCTTCACAGTTAAACAGAACATGCCATGTCAATTGCACATTTATCACTGTGCATAATATTGCACATCAGTGTCATTGTGCTTTTACTCTTTACCTTCATAGCTTCTGAAGACTTTTGCGCAATATGTGAATTCGTCCAAGATGACCACTTGACAGACTTCTTGCCAAATCCAAAATTTCGAAGGGTTGAAAGTGCAAAGCGTCGCTGCTGCTTCCATGAGTTCCCACTACTGAAAAGTAACCCTGATGGATAAAATCTAAAAATAAGTTCAAACATTAGGTAGATAAAAATCTGACAAATAGATAGGCGACTGTGTATGTGTGTGTATGTGAAAATCCTCTCACCTAGTCCACTGGTTATGTCTTGTACCAAAGGGAGATCAGGGCGGTCTGCCAGGCTGTCTTTTTGATTAACCAGAGCTTCTTCTAAAACCTCAAACCTGTTTAACACCACCACCCATGCCTGGCCCATTCGCAGGCTGTACACATCTCCATATTTCCCTGCCAACTGTGAGAGAAGAGGAAGAGATGATGCTTCATATAACAGAAAACACAAACAGGCCTTTAAGTTGCATCGTTAATGTTTGATCGATCTACCTCTGTCATAAATTCATGGTTCCTGTCGTACTCCAAAGTGAATATGTTGCCCACAATAGGAAAGGCCCGTGGTCCTGGAGGGAAGCTGCCTGGCCGGCGGTTCTTGAAGTAATCCGCAGTGAGGATGAAGATAACACAGAAGAGCAGCAGACTGCTGACATCCCATTCAAAATAAGACCCAAAAATGATTGAATCCATTTGCTTTCAGGGTCCAAGCCTTTGTAACTGAAGCCTGTGTTTCCTTGCTCCTCTGAAATAAAAGGCTGGTTTTGATTCACCAGGACCTGTTCATATAATTTACCCTTACCTTGATGGTATTGACTTTTTGCAACAAAGCAAATAATGGTTGTTCTGGACTCTGCCCTCTTTATACATATATAAAGATGGTGTCACTAACAGTCAATTAGTGACCCATGACCCCTTTACAATTATTCTAATTTTGCAGTTAGGATTAATATTGTTTGTATGGTGTAAATACGGCAAATGTAATCTTATTAGATATAGGATAATTAGACAGGGTACCGTAGATTTAAATACCCTGATTCCCAACAACGCAAAACATCTCATGTAGGCTTACACCTGCTGCCTGCATGTTGTAGCTACAAGAACACAAGTGAGGACATGCACTGGTAATGGTTGATAAGTCCTGGGAGTCTGTGTTCAAGTTCATCCAAAAGCAGTTGGGTAAGAGAGAGGTCATGGTTCAGTGCAGGGCATTTAGATTTTTAGAACACCAGAAAAACTGTTGGAATCTAGATTTGTAGTATTGTTTATTTTGTCCAATCAACAGTCAAAAACACAACGATGAAAATCTGACACCCAGGACCATAACAAACAGAATTGCTCTGTGCTTAACTACAAATGCATTTGTGAAATCATCAGTAATCCTACAAAAGAAATATATATATCCTATAATCCAATCAGGAACTTAGAATGTCAGATCTCCCAAAACAAAAAGCATGTTATAGAAAGTGGATCAATGTCCTCTTGGGCGTTTGATAGAAATCCAAAAGGTAATTTTCCAGTAGTTAAAACAAATGGAAACTCCTAGCGTGAGGTTATGCAGATTTCATATTCCATGGGTGCTAAAGTCACGCCAAAATGAAAGTCCAATACAGGTTTCACCCCAGCAGGCATGGAGAAGTTGAAGTGCTGCATGAAGGAGGTGAAGAAAAGGAAAAGCTCCATCCTGGCCAGGTTCTCCCCGAGACACACCCGCTTACCTGAAAAAGAAAAACCAAACTCAAACAAAGCGAACATTTCTTAGACTTACAGTTTTGGCCCAGAAGTCAAAGGTAGTATAGAAAACAGTATTCATTATTCTGACGATGGCACTTCCTCTGCTCACATCTAATCTCAAAGACTGCACCTACAGGGTAATGTGGAGGGGGTCTGTGTCAGAAGCTTGTCAACGTCTAACTGGGGTCCCTCAGGAATCCGTCCTGGGTCCCCCCTCTTTTCTTTGTTCACCAATTCACTTGGCTGTGTCGTTGCATCTCCTACCACAGCTATGCAGATGACAATCAACACTCTCAGATGATGTCCTTGCACCACTTGAATCTCAACCTCGTCAAGACAAAACTGTTTTTTCTTACCCGAAAGGGCTCTCCCATACATGGCCTTGACCAATGATCAATGGATCAAGCCCATCCAACATCCAGAACATGGTTAAAGTACATACTCAAGACCTATCGGCTCCCTAGTCTTAATGTTTTCTGTGTTCTCTTCTTGATTGAGACACTTTCCACCAGGACAAACAGTTATCATTATCCAAAGGAAGAACATAGTGTCAGTTCTCTACTGTACAAACAGGTAGAGAGAATTCTAAAACAATAACTAGTAATGTTCCTCACCGGCCGAGAAAGGGATGAAAGCAGCTCGCTTCACAAACTTTCCCTCCTTGTTCAGAAAGTGTCCTGGGTTGAAGGTGTTGGGCGTCTCCCACTCATTCTTGTCAAACATCACCGAGGTCAGATTGGGGATTATTGTAACACCCTGGTGATTGGAAATGAAATCACAATTTGTAAAGATGCAACATAGTCATGTGACATAGGATTGCATTCAAGAACTGACCTTTGGGATCGTGTAGTCTCCCAGTTGGATATCCCTGCTGGTAACATGAGGCAGGCTAAGAGGGACTATGTTGCCCATTCTCTGGATATCGTGTAGGACGGCGTCAGTGTAGGGCAGGTTAGCACGGTCTTCCATGGACGGGTGTCTGGACTGTCCAATCACGCTGTCTATCTCAGCCTGGACCTTTGCTGTGTAACAGGATGGGAACAGGCAGACGTTACAGTATTTGTAGTAAAACTATTTGATCAAGGTGAGGCAAAAGACTGCCATTGATTGATTTGTGCCCTGTTAATCTACAAACTTGAATCAGTCATATTTGCACATTATTGCATCAAAACAAAGAGCTTGGCTAGCTTGGTCTTACCCTGTATCTCAGGATACTTTGCCATGAAGAGGAAAGCCCATCGCAGGGTAGTTGAGGTTGTCTCAGATCCAGCCAGAAACAGATCCCAGGTAGATGCAACCAGATTTTCCTCATCAAAAGTACTGTCAGCCTGCCCCTTGCCCTAAAACGGGAATCCATGTGTTAGATAATTTGGAACATGGCTGTAACAGCAAAGGTTATAGTATGTTATTATGGTTAAAGGTAAGTAAAGCAAAGCATTTAAATCAATTTTCTATCCATGATAAGGAAAGGCTCGGCTTTGTTTGGTCAAAAGGAGTATACAGTATGGTGTTAGAGATAGGGACATAAAAGATAGGGCTGTAAGGTAGAGGCCATTGCAGAAGTGCATATCTGGTGTTTGCTTTTTTCACATACCAGCCAGGAGTAATATTGCAATGAAATGTTTCGTCAGTACAACATAAAAACAGTTGATCGTTGTGATGGTGGTGCAAAAACAAGCAGGAGCTGAACAATGCTCATCTTTTCACAACACAATATACTGTAAGAATAACAAAGCTACACCTACAGACAATCCCGTCTGAATCTCGTTCAGGAAACAGTCGATGTAGTCTTTTGGGTCTGAGGGATCCCAGTTCTGTTTGTGTTCTTTAATCTCTTCTCTTATGAAGTCCTTCACATCGTCCCAGATGTTCTGAACGGTCTGATGTGGCCCTGGCAAACGTCTCATCAACCAAGGGAACGAGTTGTATAGCTGCAAAGATGGCCAGATCAGAGCTGTAACATATTGACGGCATTTCAGAAAAATATGTTGATTGACACTGGCCTGAATCACGATGAGGATTGTCTTGTACAACACAGCTTGAAGATATTATCAAAAGATTTAAATTGCTGTACCTGTGCCCAGATGGAGCCTTCAATCTTGAGACCTTTGTCAAACCACCTCATCAGTTTTGTAAATTTCTCATCACCATACTCGAAGCGATGACCAAAAACCAGGGAACAAATTATGTTGGAGATGGCTTTGTTCATGAGGAGATGTGGATTGAATGGCTTTCCTTCACAGTTAATCAGAAAATTAAATGTAAATTGTGCATTTTGGTGTATGGCAGAGGCCATGGCAAATCAGTGGATCATTCTTAATTTGTCATTATTCTTTCATTTTTACCATTGAGGCTTTTGATGTCTTTTGCACAATTTGAAAATTCCTCCAAGATGACGGGCTCAAGGGACTTCTTGCCAAATCCAAAATATTTGAGGGTCGAAAGTGCAAAACGCCTCTGCTGCCTCCATATGTTACCATTACTGAAAACAATACCTGATGGGAAATAAAATCAGATTAAGAAAACGTTAAAAAATTATTCATTAAGCTTTCGTTAAGTTTTTACAAGAGGTTCCATAAAGATTTGACCAAACTTAATACCTCACTAGAAAAAACATCACAGTGCAATAATTCAACATTGTATCACAGGAGTTAAATATACACGGTGTGTGTGTGTGTGTGTGTGTGTGTGTGTGTGTGTGTGTGTGTGTGTGTGTGTGTGTGTGTGTGTGTGTGTGTGTGTGTGTGTGTGTGTGTGTGTGTGTGTGTGTTATTTCCTCTCACCTAGTCCACTGGATATTTCAACAAACAGAGGGAGGTCCGGGCGATCTGCCAGGCTGTCTCCCTGAGTAACCAGAGCTTCTTTCAGAACCTCAAACCCGTTCAACACCACCATCCATGACTGGCCCATTCTCATGCTGTACACGTTTCCATATTTCTCTGCTAACTGTGAGAAGACGTCAGATAAGAGGAAGAGAATAATGCTTCATATAACCTGATAACACATTTAAATGGTACATTATTTTGCACCTGTTGATTTACCTTCGTCATGCTCTCATGGGTCCTTTTGAAATCCACAGAAAACATGTTGCCCACAATAGGAAATGCGCGGGGTCCTGGAGGGAAGCTGCTTGGCTGTCGGTTTTTGAAATAGTCGGCAGTGAGGATGAAGATTACAGAGAAGAACAGCAGGCTTTTGACATCCCAGTTGAGATAGGAACTGAACATAGAAATGATTGAATCCATTCTGCAAATCTAGAGCTCAAGGCTGTCTTACTAAAGCTCAGAGTTTCTGTGCTTCTACTTTCAGATAATATGTTTTCATTCTGTTGCAGAGAGCTCTTGTGAACCTTGACACACGGCTGCCTAGCAATTGCTTCCAGGATAAACTGGACATTGCCCTCTTGATACCGGTAGAGAGCACTTCTAACACTGTTAATCAGTGACCATGAATTCATTTTTCCAACTGATCCTTCACAAATAACAGATGTAGTTTATTCATACTTTGCATCTGCAGGATAGATGTCATGATCCTTGTTTTGTGTCTGTTGTTTCCTGTTTTATTTTGAAATGTTTTCCTCTCTTGTGTCATGTTTAGTTTCACTTCCTGTCTGCGTTTCCCTTCTGTGCCTCATTGTGTCATTGTGTTCACCTGTTGCCTCCTGTGTTTCTCCTCCCGTCTCCTGCTGTGTCTTATCTTGTGATTACCCCTTGTGTATTTAGTCTTAGTTTAATCTTTTGTCTCGTCCGATTGTCGTCTTTCCTACCAAGTCAAGTGTTTTTCATGTCCTGGATTTCCCTTAGTTGGTATTTTTGTTATCAGCTTTTTTTTTATAATAAAAGCTTGCCCTTTGTTGAAAGTGGTATTCCACCTCCTTGTGCTGCACTTGGGTCCTAATTCCCCCCTCCTGACAATAGCTTGCAAAACTGAACATACCATCAGTGGATGTGCAGAACAGTTGCACTCCTTCAAAGTCTGTGTTTGGAAATGGCAGTAACAGACACTCACATACATTTATTGCCTACCGAATCTGCCACACAATTTGTTGAATCTCACGGAAGGAATAAAATAAAAGGTCATTTCGATACATATCCACCTCCATATCCCCTTGGATAAAATGTAACACCATACACATGTTTAAGATGTAAAACACACTTTATTGAAATGTCGATTTATAAAAAAACAACTTTTGATAACTGCAGAGCATACAATTGTAACTAAGCTCTTAAAAACAGTACAAGCCATTAAAAATAATACTAAAGGTATATATTTTAAAGATGTACTCCCAGCAAATTGTCCGACGGCACAGAGGAAGAGGCTATGATGTGAATTGTTCCCTCATTTTTGCCACTTTAGATTCTCTACTTTTTTATGTCTGGACTGTGGGAAGACTGGCTTTATGGTATCCCACTATCACCTCTAGCAGAGCAAGTGGGATTGCTAATCAGGACTGACCGGAGTTCCTGGAAAATGGTTTATCGTAAGCAGAGGAAATGACTCCTAAAGAAGTAAAATTTCACATTTTGCAGCCGGAAGGAGATACTTGCATAATTTCATCAATTATTAAAACCAAAAATATGTTTGATCTATTACTCTACTGTGTCCCAGTGACATAATCATGAGTGATATGATGGAAAAAAGGTGTCTCTTAGCGTGAGGTTACACAGATTTCATATTGAACCGGTGCTAGAGTGATGCCGAAGTTAAAACCCATATTAGGCTTCACCCCGGGAGGCATGGAGAAGGTGAAGCGCTGCATGAAAGAGGTGAAGAGGAGGTAAAGCTCCATTCTGGCCAGACTCTCCCCCAGACACACCCGCTTACCTAAGACAGGAAAAAAATCACAGCTTCAGCCCACAGGTCAAACTAGTTTGAGACCCTAATGGCATTACACTCCTGTACGAGCAGTTAATGACACTAATGAAACAAGAGATCGTGTTGTTTCTCACCAGCAGAGAAAGGAATGAAAGCAGCTCGTTTCACAAACTTTCCCTCCTTGTTCAGAAAGTGTCCTGGGTTGAAGGTGTTGGGCGTCTCCCACTCATTCTTGTCAAACAGCACCGAGGTCAGATTGGGGATTATTGTAACACCCTGGTGATGGATCATAATGACAATTCATAAAGATTCCACATGGCCGTTAATGTTGCATAAACATACATTTAGAGAACTGACCTTTGGGATTGTGTAGCCTCCCAACTTAATTTCCTTGTTGGTTAGATGAGGCAAGCTGAGAGGAGCTATATTGCCAATCCTCTGGATCTCGTGTATGACGGCATCAGTGTAGGGCAGGTTTGCGCGATCTTCCATGGACGGCTGTCTGGACTGTCCAATCACTCCGTCTATCTCATCCTGGACCTTTGCTGTGATACAGGAGGGGAAAAACAGAAGTTGAAATAATATTTCATCAATCAGGAGCAACAGACTCATGAAAAAAAATGCCTATGCATAACTGCCAAAAACTGCAGTTCCTGTAATAGCCACTGATACTTTTTCCAGCACCCGTTAGGTCATAGAACCCAATGGTAAAATTCTCAACTCAACAGCAGAAATAAACCTTTTTACAGCAAACTGTTTGGGTATTAGGCCTTAAGTTAATTTGCCTGTTCCAATACATTTATTGTGCTGCTTTTTTAGTTGGGCTTGAATTTGAGCATCATTTAGGACCTGAATACTTTAAGTGAAAGTGGTCACCGTCACAGTTTGCTAGCGGCTGCAACACCCAAGACTGCATCAGCTCTACCTACCAAGATGGCTACCGCCGGACCCAGCTTCACGACGCTATTTCTGAGCTTACTCGCTGAATTAGTTTCCACAAAAAAGTATACAGTTAAAACGTTTGACTTCTACGTCAACATACTGTAGTCACACTTTCAAGGACCAAATTGAATGAAATCACCTGTTAGCTTATTTGCTCGTTTCGGTCCAACTTCCCACCAAATTAGCATAAAAGCTAACCTTCTTCCTTGCAACTAGCTATTAGGGCATGCAGTATAAAATCCACCATAAGACTCTAAAATGATGTCGCTCTGGTATGGATGTGGTCACATAGTGAACAGACATATGTGTGTACCTGCTGAGTTGCAACGTGCACGTTCAATAGGTAAATAGTTGTTGTACAGAATTAGTCATCCATAAATGTGAAGGCCACTTGAAATAAATGTATTTGAAGGGTAAGAGCTTTTTCATATAATTATTTTAGAACAAATAGCGTTGTTGTCTTGGTCAATGCTCTTACCCTGGATCTCGGGGTACTTTGCCATGTAGAGGAAAGCCCAGCGCAACGTAGTGGAAGTGGTCTCAGATCCAGCCACAAACAGATCCAAGACAGACATTAGCAGGTTTTCCTCATCAAAACTATTTCCTGCCTGCCCTTTAACCTGAGAACATATTCAATACAATAAATGTGTTAAAACATGCTAATAAATACATTTCAACAACTATGTGTCACCGCTATAAAAGCCACAGTCATTATATATATTTTATGATGTTGCCTTCATTAATGTGTACTGGACTTGTATCTTGAAAAATAATTGAAAGTCTTTGCATGTTTGCTAAAAAGGAGTGTATTCTGTTGGAGATAAGGCTCAACCAATAGGGCTGTAAGGCAGAGGCCACTGAAGAAATGCATATCAGGTGCCTTTTTCAACACAGTACAACACAAAAACAGTTTATATTGGTGCCAAACAAGCAGATATTGTGATAAGGAACTAAATAATGTTCGTCTTCTCACATTACACAGCACACAAACAAACAAAGCTTTAGAGACAATCACCGTCTGAATCTCGTTCAGGAAGCAGTCGATGTAGTCTCTTGGGTCTGAGGGGTCCCAGTTCTGTTTGTGGTTCTTAATCTCTACTCTTATGAAGTCCATTACATCTTTCCAGATCCGCTTGACCGTCTGATGCGGCCCTGGCAGACACCTCATCAGCCAAGGGAACGAGTTGTAGAGCTGCAGAGTAGAGCAGAGCCATGTGTTTACTACAATGTTAACTGAATACAGCCACTGGTGTGAATGATAAACACAATGCGAAATGTTTCTGCACAGCCCAGCAGTAACCTTTCATCGATATCTTTAAAAAAATGCTGTACCTGTGCCCAGATGGAGCCTTCAATCTCTAGACTTTCACTGAACCACTCCATCAGTTTAATAAATTTCTCATCACCGTACTCAAAGCGATGTCCAAAAACCAGATGGCAGATGATGTTGGAGACGGCGTTGTTGAGGACAATGTGTGGATTCAATGGTTTACCTTCACAAACAGAACATTTGATGTAAATTAGGTATTTTTCATTGTGTATTAATCTTAAATGTGTCACTGTGTTTCACTATTTACCTTTGAAGCTATTGAAGTATTGTGCACAATATGTAAATTCATCCAAGACGATGGGCTCAAGAGACTTCTTGCCAAATCCGAAAATCCTGAGGGTTGAAAGTGCGAAACGCCTGTGCTGCTTCCAGATGTTTCCACTACTGAAAACTACACCTGATGGGAAAACATCAAAAGCAGAAAGAAATCAGGAAATTAGAAGTAACCCTTTTTAAGAAACGTTAATATTAACTATTTACATTGGATTTACGGGGATGTCACTGTGGTGTTTATACTTTTATTGGTAAAAAGTATAAACAAACACATACTACAGCACTGATGGTGGGTGGCAATGTTTCACACAGGGTATTTATTCAAAAAAAGTAATATAACAGGCAACACAATAGCTGTGGGTCGGGCTTAGGCTCAGTGTGTGTGAGATAAAACCTCTCACCTAGTCCCCGGGATACGTCATGCTGCAGAGGCATCTCTGGGCGATCCACCAGACTGTCTCCCTGAGTAACCAGAGCTTCTTTCAGAACCTCAAACCTGTTCAACACCACCATCCATGACTGGCCCATTCTCAGGCTGTACACGTTTCCATATTTCTCTGCTAACTGTGAGAACATTAAAGACAAGAGAAAGAGCACCATGTATAAGAAAACACAAACAGTCAAATCAGTCGACCAATTGCTTTTTTAATGTCACATTTTGTGCACTTAATTTACCTTCGTCATGCTCTCATGGGTCCTTTTGTGATCCAAAGTAAACATGTTGCCCACAATAGGAAATGCCCGGGGTCCTGGAGGAAAGCTGCCCGACCGACGGTTCTTTACATAATCTGCAGTGAGGATGAAGATTACAAAAAAGAGCAGCAGAGTTGTGACATCCAAGTCAACAAAGAATCCAAACATAGACATGATTGAATCGGTTCTGCAATGGTAAAAGCCTGTCTAACTAAAGCCTTTGTTTTCCTTCTTCTTCTGTGAAGTGGGTAGTTTTCTTTAGCCATGAACTTATATAACATATTCCTGTCCTGGGAGGCAGAACCTTGGATCTTGGCAATAAAGCAAAAGCATACTGTTGACTTTGGACTTTACCCTCATTTTAACTGGAATAAAGGTATCTAAGAATTGCATTTAGTGACTTTATTAAAAAAATGACTAATTATGATTCAGCAGTGGATAGCATTTGCTGTTTGTGAATAAGGCAAAGTGCATTCTCATTGTATATAACAACATTTGACAGCTTACTTTAAATTCCTTACCAAAACAAAATATATTTTGTGTTATTTTACCCACATCTTTCCCAACAACTAGCAAAAGGTTTACCAACATACTTCTTTACAGTCTGTTGTGCAAATGTATTTCTGGTTTCCATGAGATTTCAAATTATATGACTCCCTTTAACTTTTAAATACGTTTAATTGCAATGAATTTATGACAAGACATTACTTACATGTTTTTATATATATTATATCCTGTTATATTTGTTGTATCAGGTCTTTAGGTTTTCTAGGCAATTCAGGTTTACACCAGACTTGGAAGGAATCTTTTAAATATGTTACTCATTAACATGTGGAAACAGGAGAACACCTGGCTGCAACAAAACTGTTCCATCAAAGCTGGGACAACAATCGTTTTCCTTTTGCAAATCACATAAATTGCACAGTGTATGCCCAGCTTTAGGGACTGTTTCTGGACAGTTATGTTTGGGGTGTCCATGACTTCTTCGCTTTTTGACAAATTGGTGATTCGGCTAGTGTAGTAGTTCCTTTATAACACACGATGGTAGGATTGAGTGCAATTTTGGTCAACAGGAAGTACACAATCCCCGTTTGTCTGTCAAACGTTTGAGATTGCAGAATAAAACAAATATGTCACTTTAAAAGAAAAGAAACAAACACAAAAAAAGAAAAAAGAAAACATGGCAACTTTTTTTGTTAAAAACCTTTGGCAGGACTGTTTTCAGTGTGATGATTTTGTTGTCACGTTTATCCACAGAACCTAACATAAAAACAAAGTTTATGAACAGGAGATTTATTGTGAAAATACGACAACCGGAAACTGCATTTCTGCTACCTTGTCAGCTAACCGCTCTTCTCGTGTGACCTGCTGTGTCCTCCAGAACTGTAACTCTGACAGCCGGTCATTTAAGGACAAAAACAGCCAAACCATGGTTTTCGAGGAGAAGATGATCCTGAACGGAGAGCCAGAGGATGTTAGTACCCTTGACAGAGTTAACACAGCTCTGACATGTTAGAAACGTCTGGTAATATTAGCTAGCAGGCTAACAACACGGCTCACTAAGCTGTATCAACACTTAGCTTGTGTTAGCATTAGCCAACTTTATCGTTCAATCCTCGTCCAGAAACACTAATATGCTTAATAATGCAGCAGAATATTGGTAGTTAGTGGTTGATGAATGTGTAGTTCATAATACAATTACAGGTAATAATTGTGTGAAGGCTGGAAGTGATTTATGTGATTGATTTGGTCATTATGTCTCTTTCAGGAGGAAGAAGAAGAGGAAGAGGAGGAAGACCTGGTGGTATGTTAATTGCTGATCAACATCATAATCAAAATACATTATAGCTTTAGCCTTTTATCACGTGTCTTGCATCCCTTTCTTTTGATTTGATATATATATATAAATACTTGTCAAGTAAGGAAAACATCATATATGTGGTACGAGTAAAAACAGTAACTCACTGACAAACATAAGAAAAACATACATGTGCATTAAAAAGTGTTCAAGTTGTGGACAATGTTTAGAGCTGCTGTATTCCCTCTTACATGACTAAAAATAAACAGACATTGGGTCACGTCAGGACTTCTCCTGTGCCACCCCCTCCCTTTCTTATCAAAACAAGGACCCTTCAACCCTTTTGAAAACCCGTTTTACACTATACAAAAAATTAATCAAGCTCGACAAGACAAATCCCAATAAGTGACGGTTCACAGTATACACAACTGTCATTCAATTATCTCCACCATGACTTAAACATTTTTTTAAATCACCTACACATTTATTATTATGGTGATCAGGACATTTGGATGAAGCTGTCAAGGCATGTTTGCATTATCTATGTGTCTCAATTCACAAATCTTTCAATGGTAGAGCAACACTGACACTGCCCTTGTCACACCATCGTAAACTCTCCAGACAAACCGTTATAGCTCTAATGTAGTACTGATCATCTACTGAATTCTGATTATAGTATTTTCTTTGTTTCAGGATCCTCTGGAAACAATGCGACAGAAGTGTGCAGAGACAGAGCACTGCGTTCACACTCAAGAGCGTCTGGAGGACTGTGAGACCAGGGTTGGCTCCCGGTCCTCGACGGCGGAGGATTGTACTGAGGAGTTGTTTGACTTCCTGCATGCTCGGGACCACTGTGTAAGTATAAAAAATACTCCACCAGGTAGCCAAGGTTCAGGAGATGCTTTTTGTTAGTCATGCAATGACTTGGCATACAGTAATCATGCCAGCAGGGGGCACCAACGCTCCATTAAATGAGGCACTGGTTAACTGCTCTGTCATTCAGATCTGTCACCTCATCATGTTGTTACTTCTCCTGCTACAGTTAGGGTTGTTTCAAAACCATTATAGGATTTTATATAGCTTTCCTTCTTAAGAACACATTGTGCTCTTATATTATAGAAAGAATAAATTGTCTTCACTATAGATTTACAAGTGTAGCTTTACTGCTCATAGCTGCCTTTTACAGTGATGTAACTGGTGGGCACATGCAGTCACTGTAAGCACCTTTATCTCTAGTCACCAAAAAGTTTTATTGACACACAAGCTGCCTCCTCAATTTCCACTGTCCATTTTATCTAACAGTATATGCATATTGTGCAGAAAGAGACTGTAAGATATTTCCTAAATGTGCTTTAATTTAGCATTGTCTTTGCATTTGATTCACATATAAATAATTCAGCAGTTGCGTAATGCTGAAGTAAGATAAGACATAAGAAAAGCTGTTATGGACCAAAAGATGCACATTTTGTTTGTCGCAAGGACGTTTGCTTAAACTTTAGAAAAATATGAATTGTTTATTATCTGCATGTGGGTTTGAGCAGTCGTTTTAAGTGAAATTGTGTACTTTGCAACTTTAATTGCACTTTATTTTACTTTCACCTGTGTTGTATGTTTATATGAATTAATTCTCTCTTATGTCCTCTTTAGGTGTCACACAAACTGTTCCACTCGGTGAAATAAACCCTCCCTGACTGATATATTCTTCCATTATTGTATTATGAAGAGAACATGGTTTTAAAGTATCCATATGTGGATCTGCTGTATGTTGAAAATTAAAATGTATGCTATAATGTATCTGCTTTTGTGAAACTGAATATTTAACAAGGTAGTCAAGATTTCAATAAAGTGGATTGTGTGAAAACCTTATCTCCGTCTCAAAGTTGTGTTATATAACACTTAACATGAGTCATTTATTATTTAACTTAGGTCATAATGTAGTTAAGTAGTAAGAAATTAATGCAAATCAAATCATTGGTTTGCTCAAATCCTGCCTGAGAATGTGTCACCACATTTGTTATCATCTGCTGTACGCCTCACTTTCAGCTAAGACAGAAGAATGAAGAAAACAATGATGTACCTTCAGCAATAAACACAATTCAGGTCAAATAAGGTCTTATCTTTGTATGATGAGGGCCTAACCATACTCCCTCCATTCTGCAAGACTGACTTAAATGATCTCCAGCAGCAATTTGAATCTTTATCGGGTCTTGAATTGGGTCAGCGACCTACAGAAGTTCACTAGGGATCGTAAAACTACTTGTCCCTGTCATTCCTTTCTATAAAACGCATTCTTGATAGACTGGTCTGCCAACTGAGGAGTGTCGGTACATATGAGACAGTTTTTACTGTTAAATGATCGTTTAGGTAAAAGGGACACCGGTCCTTACACGTTTGTGGAAAAAAACAAAACCAAAGGCTTGAAAGTTTTTGCAAATGAATAGAGGTAAGTAAGTAAAGATGTATGAAAGTGCTTCAATATATACTGTATATATTCAAACATTAGAAGTGGCAGCCTGTTTTAGCACTTTCCCTGAAGTTCCCCACAGGGAATGAAGGCCCATCTTTTCTTATCTTACAGATGAGGCTTGGTTTTATTGTGCACGTTACACATTATGTTGTTTGACCTGTCCGTGACCTTCTACAATTTTCTCAGTATTATAACAGTAATTAACCTTGATCCGTGAATCAAACTTTTATGAGTTAGTCCCTTGCATATTAGGGATTTAGGTCCTGTCATTTAATTTGATAAGGTGTGAAAACCCTCCACCCATTTGTGGCGCCCCCTATCTTGCCTATATGCAACAGCTCTGTAGAAACCTGTTCTCCGGGCCCACTCCCTGGTGGTTAGTTTGAGCGGATTTATACAGTTGTATTGACTCATGTAAATGACTAACACGAGGAATCTTCGACATAACGGGTTTTCCACGCCCAGTTGTTAACTTAATGTCTCCTTTAAGCCCAGCAGCTGTTCCCACCCTCAGCATCAGTGTGTTTGTTTTGTTTTAGCCTCAGACAGCCGGAGAGCATCATGGAGGACGTCAAGTTCTTTCTGCAGGATATAGAGCCCCGGAAAGCGGCTCTATTTACGGGTGCAGCCTGCGTGGTAGGATCCGTGGTGGTGCTGGTGCAGAAAGTCTACAAACACCGCGAAGCTAAGGCTAAGATCCAGAAGGCTCAGAACCGGAGGACCGACAGCCTGCAGCGGGCTGAGCATGCGGTGCTGCAGTACAAGAAGTCGGTGAGAGTTCAACTCAATGACGTACAGAGTTGGACAGTAACTAGCTGGATTTACTCAAGTACTGTAGTTAAATTAAATTCGGAGGTACTTGTACTGAGTATTTCCATTTTATACTTCGGTGCAATTCAGAGGTAAAGCGTGTACTTTTTACTCCACTACGTTTGTTAAGTACCTTCAGTTACTTTGCAGATTTGGATTAATGTCATGAAATATGATCAACACTCAAATCAGATTTGAGTTACACCTGGAGTAACATCCTCAAGCTACCTTACAGTAAACAAAGTCATTAACACTAGCTCCACCTTTACCAGCTTTGATAACACTGTATTGCAATGACAGTCATTCACATTGATAAATGAATTATAACATAGTATTATAGACTAAAATACTACATACTACTAAATACTAATATTACAATGAACACATTAGTGAATTAATAACTTCATATTCAGTACTTTTATTTGTTGGTGCTTTAAGAACTGAATGTTGTTACACTGTGGTTTTACTGAAGTAAAGATGGGTACTTCTTAAACCTCACACTGGTATGTCTTAAATAGGACAATGTAATTACTAGTAACACCTGCAACTTTCATACTATTTCCTATCTGTTACAGACTGTCAAAATGTCTGCATTTAAAGTGTCTTACAATGTGTTGATTTGCAGAAAAGTAATTTATACTTTGATCAGCAAACAATCTTGTCATTTTAAAAGTAAAAATTCCCCAAATTCTTACATCCAGCTTCTGAATGGGTCTTTTTCTGCTCTTTGTTATATATGATAGTTTATAATGGATTTTTACACACATTGTCTGACAAAATAGTGAATTAATTAAATTAAGAATATGCAGAAGATCCCATGATTATCAATATCAGGGCTGCACAATAAAAAAAAAGTTGTATTTCCTAGTGTGTGAATTCACTTTCCACACATATGTTTCTACTGTATGCCTAGTGTGTGTTTGTGTGTGTGTGCTCTAGCATCCAGAGAACGACTCCGCTCTCATCCTGACTCTGTCGCTTTCTGAGTTGACAAAGAAACTGCAGGAAGGCTCGCTCAACCCTGAGGAGGTGTTTTACTCTTACATGGAAAAGGTAAAAAACCAACATAGCACAAATCCCACCAACGAAAACCAACCTTTATTTTGCACACATATTGATGTTCTTGCTTGCACATTTCTATTTGACTTTCATGTTCTTTTGGAGGAATTTGTTTGAATAAGGACCGGATGTACTCTGTTTTCTCTTCCCACAGACTCTGGATTTAAATGGAGATCTAAACTGCTGCACTGGGATCCTCTTGGAGAGTTTTGATCAGCTGAAAACTCTTGACTCCAACAAGAAAGGTCTCTTGTATGGAGTCCCAGTTAGCATCAAAGAAAACTATGGATACAAGGTATTCTGTAGTTGTGTATTACACTCATCTTTACATGGATATAATCACTCAGTTCGTAGATTAGAAGGCTTCGTTTGTGTTATGTAGGACCCCCATTTAGGAAGGGACATTCATTTGTGTCTCCTGTATCTTTGGCCATTTAGCAGAGGAGTGAGACGTAGGTTTTTCAGGTACATGTTCTGAGGACTTTGGAAGCAGTGATCCGGAATTCAATTGTGTTTGAAGGAGTGGTTTGTTAATCCGTGATGAAGGTGTGCTTGTGCAGTACAGGTATTGTTAATCCAAACAACAGGTGTTCTTTGGATTAACAGTACTTGTATAATGAGGCTATCTTTCCTCACATGTTCTGCAAATGAGTATGCATTCATCACCTATCTCAGCATTTATTGATACAGCTCAGGTGGATAAGTTGATTCTCTGTTCTAACCTTTCACTCATGCCTTGGTTTTACATCACTAGAATCACGACTCTTCTTGTGGGGTGATCATTAATCTGGATCAACCTGTCCAGAGAGACAGCGTTCTTGTTGAAGTTCTGAAGAAACAAGGAGCTATTCCCTTTGTGAAAACAAACGTGCCACAAGCCCTACTAAGGTAAATATACAGTATGTGACATTTGCATTTGTGCTTTAATATGTGCTGCAGTTATGCATCTTGCCCGAGGTTATGTGCTCTTGTATGTTTTCTTTCAAGGGGGATTTTCTGGATCTTGTATTTTGTGCCTCTACTGTGTCAAGTGTACATGCTTTAATGTTCAGAAAGACATGTGTTATTTTTATACATTTCTTTATAAGACAGATGTTAAGGACATGGACACTTTTTAAAATGTTTCTGCATATATATATATATATATATATACAGGGTGCGATTTGACAAAAAAACAGAGGGGGGGGTGTTTTTTTTAAATTTATTCATAGACAAGAACATTGGACTTTTAACTTGCATAACTAGGGAGAAAAAAACGCAAAAAGTAGACAGGCCCTTTTTTCGGGTCCGTGGATTAGTCCCCATCACAACATGGCAAAACTTTTAATAACCCATACATGGATTTCTATTCAACGTCACAAAAACATGCGTACGCACTAACAGGCAGAAAGCACCATAGAACAGCATCAATGCTCTCCATGAAAAGACCCTCCAATTAACTTAAATCAAACACTCAAAATAATTCACTAAATAGCACAACGTGCTGTCAACACTCAGGGACAGGTCTGGAAAACTAGACAAAGTAAACAGTCGGCTCTGGTGACAAATTTGTGGTGGCTTTTTCGTTTTTCCTATCGGGGCATTGTCTGCAGCATTTCGGCCCTCTTCTATCCACAATTCTGCAAATGGGTCCTGTAAAGTAAGATGATATGCTGCTCTGAACGCGTTTCATGTTTGGTTCAGCGCTGTTTTTCCTGCGAAGTTCCCGCACAAAAATGTTACAATGTTTTTGTGTTCGATGACGTTCAGAAATATGCACCGTCTGCCAGAAGGCTGCTGAATAGCCTACTCTGATGTAAAGACACTGAAGATCGTTAGATTTCAAGAGTTTAAGTAGGCTAGCAGTTAAGTTGCATTCATCGCTATCAAGGGGGGGAAATCCTTGTCCCCACCGGAGATAAAAATAATTTAGCAGAGGTAGGGATAGGAAAACCAGAGGGGGGGAAATCCTCACCATCCCCCCCTACAAATCGCACCCTGTATATATATATATACCGCCATCAGAGGCATTTATTTAAATCCAGAGACGGATTCAGTCTCTGTTCGAACAAATATCAGTGAACAAATAGTGGTAGCAAATCATCTTTATGTCAAATCATGTCGGGGAAGAGATGAGGAGTTTTGTTTGGAAAACAACATTTTGAAATGAGTCATGTTGGTTTTCATAAAGCTGACTTTCAAAATGAAACAGATCACTTTTGAGTGTAACATAGTGATGTCACTATATAACAGAAGTAAACAAAGGAGTCCAATGGAGGCTTTTCAGGCAGAGATGGAGAGTGTGGGAGAGAAATTCCCCCTAGAGGAAATATCCACAAAGCATGATATAGCCCACTTAATGCCATTAACCTGCCAGGGACTGCAGTCAAAAAAATGAGCCTCTTTGGCTAAATCTGTGACATGCTGCTTATGTTAATTCATATGCATTGTCCCTTCGTAAGTAAATAATACAAATACCGTTTCTGGAGTTATAGAAAGAGTAAACTGATACGATACAGTCCGCTCTCATCTAATTGTGTTTTTTTTCTCCTGTGTTATTGTTCCTTTTGAACTCGTCATAGCTATGACTGCGGTAACCCTATCTACGGGCAGACCTTGAACCCGCACAACCTCAACAAGACCAGCGGAGGTTCCTCCGGTGGGGAGGGGGCTCTCATCGGGGGAGGGGGCTCCCTGCTGGGGATGGGCAGTGATATAGGGGGTAGCATCCGTATACCCGCCTCCTTCTGTGGGATCTGTGGCTTCAAGCCAACACCAGGTCGACTCAGGTGTGTATCTCTGCTTCAGTCAGTTTGGGATTATCACTCATTACATTAACATGTTTTCTTTCTTTGTGTCTGAATCAGTTTACAGGGTTTGAGCTCCATTTATCGAGGGCAAAAATCAGGTATGTTGTATCATCATCACTTATGTACTAGATGTGTCGTCTGAACAAAGTTGGCTACTTTTTCTTATGTTTCTTAAATTAGTTCCATCTTGTCCGGGACCCATGGCGAGGGATGTGGACAGTCTGGCTCTGTGTATGCAGGCGCTGCTGTGTGACCACATGTTCTCTTTGGACCCCACTGTCCCACCACTGCCTTTTAATGCGCAGGTTTGTCCACCTAAAAATAATGTTTTATGGGGGTTTATTTAACAGACTACTTGGTGTACTTCCTGGACAGACACGTCTTTTGCTGCTGCTATGGATTTGCTCAACTTTTCAGTGAGGGTGCACATTATGTCAAATCAATCAGTCAAATACCCAATATCAAAGCAGACCTTTGGACATCATATTTTAATTATGCCACAGATAAGGCTTGCAAAAAATGAACAAGTAACCAACAGGTTTTTAGCACAATTTCTGCCTCAGGGTAGAGTTGTGCTGCCAGTTTAACAGCTCGATAAGTAGATCAACAGTGTCTTTATTCCCTTCCCACATATACCCTTGATACTGTATGTTTGTGTGTTCCCTTTAAGAGGTGGGAAAACTCCCCGGACCACTTTTCTTTTAGAAATAATAGGAATTGGATCAGGTTTCCTACACTAGGGCGTTTGTGTAATTGTGGTTCAGAAATATCTGTTGGCAAAGAGTGTGGGAGAGGAGCATGATGGAAACTCCCTTGAGGTTTGCTGGTTGTTGTTTGCAAAATGTTCACCCTGGGGGAGGGCTCTGCTCTAACAATAATGAGTTCACTTATATAGTGTGCAGGGGAAACTTAAAGGCACAATAACATCAATAGTTGTGTTCAAGATGATTAATAAACATCCTGCGAGTAAATGGACTCAATTTGTGGAAACATTGACACTAGCCAGAATGATTTAAACCGGCCTTATGGTGCTTTTTGGGTTTCCTTTCCCATAGTGTGTTATATAGGTTTTTGTGCATGTAAATGGTCTACAAAGGCTAAAATCCCAAGAGGGAGTTTCTTTTCCTTAAACGCCTCCATTGAACTCCTTTGTTTAGTTCCGGAAAATAGTGACATCACTATGTAAAACTCGAGCTTCTATTGACTAGCGCTCCAACACATTGTACGTGATAGGCTTAGGGGCGTGACATCTCTAAGCGGTTGACCAATCACAACGGAGCCGTAGAGGCACTAACTAAATGAATACCTACTCATAATGAAAAGAGAAGAAAGCATATTGTGTTTGTATTGTTTCTCTTCCTATGTCTCCCTACTGATCTGACAGAATGAACACCTCTTGTCCTCAGGTTTACCAGAGCTCCAAACCTCTCCGGATCGGTTACCTAGAGAACGACGGCTACATACAACCGTCTCCAAGCATGGCCCGCAGCGTCAGAGAGGTCAAAGCCCTGTTAGAGGCAGCAGGGCACACTGTAAGACGTCACCCCTCAGACACACTTCCACTGTGGGATCTACTGCCACATTACAGGGATGTGAGCACTATGGTTTTAATGCTGCTCTTTCCCTTCTGTCTTGTGCCTGTAGTTGGTGCCCTACCGTCATCTGAATTTGAATCACATTATATGTGAACTGATTGTAAAGGGTATCCTGGCAGACGGAGCCATCACCCTGCTTGGAAAACTGTGAGTTAAAATTCCCTTTAAGATGCCGCTTGTTAAGTCAGTGAAGTCCTTGTTAAGAACCTTTCTCATATGATCATTACAGTGAGAGAGAATGTTAATATTTCCTCTGGAGGGAACTTTGGGATTTTAACCTTTGCAGACCCTTGACATCCTCAAAAGCTTAAATAACACCACAGGAAAAACCACAAAGAGCATAATAGGGCCTCTCTAATATTAGCTTTGTCTGTTTGTACGCTATTCAGAAACTTTACTTAACTTGTCCAATACCAATGAGCCATGTTGTGTGCTAATGAACGCTTATGTTTTCTGTTTCAGAGAGGGCAACCCTGTGGACCCTACTCTCAGATCACAGATTATGCCCTACTGTCTTCCTATATGGTTGAAGAAAACCCTCTCATTTCTGATCAGGCCCTTTGTGAGTTCCCACATGCATATATGGATGGATACAGGCTAACAGAATATTATTATATCCTCAGGGTTGTTGAGTTTGAAATTGGTTTGAATATTTATTTGTTAGATGTTTCCTTAAACAGTTATTCTTTTCATTTGAATGTTTTTTACGTCTTGCTTTTGTTTTTCAGTCTATTCGTGCGTCTGATATTCTACACTCTCTCTGTGGAGTTGGGTGAGAAAGTGACTTTGTTTGTCATCTGTTTGCACTAATGGTTTTGTTTTGTGATGGTGCAAAATGCAAATACATTCTGAACACATTTTTCGTCTGCCTTGTTTTTAGATCGGTTCAAAATCTGTGGAAGCAGCATGCTGCAGTTGAGGTACAGTTAGCTGTCGGCTAATAACACTTCTGCATGTATGAGTGCATGCAGGGGGACGATGGGCTCTCATTGGTTTGCTCAATTGTGTTCTCATTAGGACTACATTAAGGAAACAATAGCAGAGTGGAGAAAATGCAAGATCGACGCTCTGCTGTGCCCTGTGACTGGACCAGCCTTCAACCACCTCTACTGCGGCAAGCTCACCCGTACGTCACTCATAACTCTGTGTGTGTGTGTGGGGTGTGTCATATGGCAAAAATATTGTATCATAACATATGTAGTTCAATATCACGACTAAGAGACTCTTTAAAATAACATTGATTGTTTTCATATTAAATATCTAACTTAACTGCATTCAAACTTAACTTAATAAAACGAATAAGGTTCGAAAGAGAAAAACTAGAATCCTTTCAAAATAGAATTTTTACTGAGAAGAACCGTTTGGATTCTTTATGTTTCTCATACTGCCTGTGCTGCAACACCTCTTTTCACCCTCTGTCTGAAACCAGAGCCCAGTCTGCTGTGATTGGTTAGCTGGCCGGATGATGTCAACCGCTTAGAGTCATTTACCATTTACATGCACAAAAACCTATATAACAAACTACAGGAAAGGGGAAAACCCCGTAAATCATAATAGGGCCTCTTTAAATCTTGTTAACCTGCGAGGATCATTGTAAAGGTCCATCTACTCAACATTTTTTCTTCATATCTTTATCACAACTTATCAGGAGTATTCTGTTTTTGCTTATACTTTATAGTATAGAGAGCGCTACTGTTGCAGAAGCAGTAAAGCTTTCTCCCTGCATCAACAACAATAATATGACTTCTATTAAACCCAGTGTAACCCGGTGAATCATCTTTTATCCGTCCTTCCAGCCGCTGCTTCTTACACGTTGCTTTTCAATCTCCTACAATTTCCTGCCGGCGTTGTAACTGTTTCCACTGTGAAGGCAGAGGATGAGGAGGAACTGAAGCACTATAAAGGCATTTATCAGGATCAGTGGGACAAGGACTTCAAACGGGTGAGAAACTCTGATGTGACTTCCATTGTGAAGCTTTTAGGTCTGTGTTTTTCTCGATGCTGAAATGTCTTTTAAAGCTGCATTTTTCTCCGTTCCCACCCGATGTTATGAAGCGTTTTGTTACTGGCTTTATCATTTCTGGTTCACAAGAAGCATAGTTTGTTGAACTACAAATAGAAGCAACTTTAGTTTTACGGGTATTTGGCGGCACATGTGGACAAAAGCTGTAGTGTTCCCGTGAGCAACATCTCTTAAAGATCTTGATTCGGCAATTTCAGCAAATGAAGAAAGACACAACTTATATTTAAGACTATTTGTCTATATATATTTTGTTTAAATAAAGCCTCTCGCAGAATGTTGGAACATTAAGGTACTGTATCTGTTTCTGGCTATGTTAGTTTTCTTATAGGAAGATAGTGAAAGTGAGAAAACCTCATTTTAGCCTCCAATGTTAATTCTTATATTGACGTAAATATAAATCTCTACTGATGAATGTGGTTCTTGCATTTCCATTTGAGGCCCAAAGGCACAATTCCCTTGAGTTGATAGGAGGACTATTCAGATCACCTGCAGTGCGGTATGTCGGGAGAGACTCCAACTTAACAACTCATAAACCAACTTCAGTCAGACAACTCGCTTGTTTCATTAATATGTTAATTAAAAGCAGTATATAGTTTGAGTTTGGCGTCTAGGCTCGGGCCTCATCACTCCACATATTAACATTGAGTGATGATTAGATAACTATCCCCGAGCCTACAGGTGGAAGCTGGGGAGGAAGCTGGGGTGGTGGTGGGGCAGGCGAGCATCGCCAACGTGAACGCAGCAGAGCAGCAGCAGCATTAGCGAGGCAGAGGTAGGCAGATCTGACAGCTTAAATAGAGCCAGATTTAGGAGACTATGTTTGGTTGGTTGCAAGTGTGGCGAGGGGCCTTATGTGCAAATGTATCATTGGTTCTCGAGTTGACTGCCTGAACGAGCTCGCAGGCTTCTCCCCATTTGTCCCACAGACAATCATAACCACTTGCGATTTAGATTGACTTTTGTTTTTCTCTAAGGTAGAGCTGCAACTAACAGCAATTATTTAAGTTATCAATTAATCAGTCGATTGTTATTTTTTTAAACAAACTGTACATTGTTCAGTGCGATCGATCAATGCCAGTTAAAAAAAACCTTTAAATATTCTAATACAAAATGCGATCTTTACATGGCTATATGCCGTTATAACTTGAAATAGCCCATAGCCATGGGTTCAGGCTGTAAAACACCCTCCCCCCTTCTACAAAGGACAAAGAGACACAGACTGTAAGCAAAACCCCACAAAATGGAAGTGCATTTAGTAGTTTTGCATCATGTTTTGTCTCTCTTTGTATTTTGTCTTTATTTTCTGTCTTAGTTTGATTGACTGTTAAGAAATATGAACAGTCACCTTAACGTGCTTTGGTCCCGGGGCCATCTAGAAGACTTCACAACTTCCTGTCCCTGCACTTATGTTCCTGTTCATCTCTTCTTTATCAGGCTTTGTTGGAGCGACTCTCTTAGAGCCGTAGTTCTGCAGTCGGTCAGTAGATGGAGGCAGAAGGCTTTGGTGGTTGTCAGCTCTAACTGGATGTTGTGTTTGTGTTCAGGCTGTGTCTGGAGCCGAGGGTCTGCCCGTGGCGGTGCAGCTCGTCACTCTGCCGTGGCAGGACGAGCTCTGCCTGCGCCTCATGAAGGAGGTGGAACAGCTGGTCAAACAGAGCACAGCGTGAAGGCCTGGAGGACACAGAGGAGGCCATACGAAAGAAGTATGAGTAAAAGCTAACACAATTAATAATGTGTGGGAGAAGGAAGTATAGGAAATACTTATAATACTAAGAGTTTCACTGTTCTGCTGCACAAGGATTAACTCAGGTGTTTTCTGCTCATTTTGTTTTCAGATTTACATTTAAGATCAAGGGAATATTCATGTTTACTGATCTGAAAACGGTACACTCCTTCTTTGTTTATTCGTTCGTTTACATAGTTTTTCATTTGTATTGCACTCCTTTAACATGAACTTACTTGTTGCTGCTCTGAAATGGAGTGAATTCCTGACATTGACTTGCTGATTATGGGATGTTTCTGCTAAATTCAGCATCCTGTTTGAACGTGAGTAGCTACAGTGTGTGTTCTGTTTCTTTTTACTTTTGGCATCTTTTTATATTTAACCTAATATAGCATGAAAATGAAATGCATGCTTGAGAAGAAATTGACTCCACACACACACACACACACACACACACACACACACACACACACACACACACACACACACACACACACACACACACACACACATACAGGTTTGTAGGTTAGGGTTTATGATGACTACTGTTAAACATATGTCTCTTTATTAAAATAACTGACAGCTTTGTGATGTGATGACAGAAAATACAATAAAATGACTCATAAGTAAACCTTTGCTATAATTTGTTTCTAAAATAGAAATGCTGAAAGTTGTTTTAGGAGGTTGCAAACACCGTTAATGCACTCTGTACAGGTAAGGAATAATCCTTGGTTCCTTCCTCTGCTCACCTGTAACATCACGTTGTGGTGTCCCAGTGGTAATCTGATATTCACAGTATTTAAAACCTGCACGTGTGTTGATAACGAGTGTTTAACTAAAGGAGTTTATAGAGTCGTACACCTTTATGGCATCCGTGGGGTTCACAAAACCTCTTTCTTTCCCTTCTTCTTCATCTCCTCCTCTCCATCGCTGTGCCCCAGATCATTTCCTTATTGTGAGCGATTGTTGTCCCGATGCTTTAACAGGAAACAGAAAAGAGATAAAGGAGGCTAATGACACATGGCGCCTCCATCTACAAGGCCGGCGCACCGTGTCGTCATATTGTGATTACCCCTGTGCTATTGTAAATATGTGTTTCTGTTGGGTTTACATAAATTTACATATGTTTTAAAACTCTCATGGGATGGGAAACCATTAGGGACAATGTTAGCGTTTTCCATTACAATCGCCCACGTTCGCTCCGCGGTGTCATTGAATGGGAATGGCTGTGTGCGAGCGGCGGAGGAAGGAGGGCACATTAGGCGAGGAGGGGAGCTGGAATTGAGAGGTTGTTCTTAGCATTATCTGTGGCACATAGAGAGAGAGTGTGCGGCTCTCGCTGTGCCACTCAGTCAGGGAGCATTAAGCTTTAAGAGGCAGTGAAGAGACTCAGGTCTTCAGAGGGAACTTGACATTGTTCATAAATCCCTCAGGATCTGAGACAGAGGCAGTGACAAATACACACACACACTCACACTCACACTCATGCACAAAGTGAGTCTTTAAATTGCTCCATTAAATACATTTAGCAATACAATTTGGCAGTCATGTGTATTATATTACATATTTAAATCAATTTAATCATTATCAAAATCCTGCAGCTCTTAATAAACATCTCAGAGCATCACATATCAAGTGATTTAGTAAATATATATCTATAGACCTAATCAAATAATCATATTTAATAAGAAGATAATGAATGTTTCTATTCATTCATCATTTTTAATTTCACACTGCAAGCGCATAACGTATACCTTAAATCCCCTCATTTGTCTGACTAATGAAAATGTGAGATTTTGACGTTCATGACAACTTTCTTCCCAAAGGATTGCCAATAGATATTATTATAGTTTTAGCAAACACAACGCTTTTTATGTTAACTGACCTGATGAAAATTCCCCAAAAGATTCTTATAGTCCCTTTTTCAGAAGATATTTTGATGTTTCAGTAGGAAAAAGGCACTCAAATGTAAAAATAAATGATGGCTGAATTCAATTTAGCTGATTTAGAGCCACAGTCCCGGTATCAGACACTTCACCCCCAGTTGCTCCTGTGGGGATTGTCCACAGTAATGAGTGTATGTAAGTCGCTCTGGATAAAAGCGTCTAACAAATAACGTAAAGAAAATAATAATGCACAACAATCAATACAGAAGGAGAGTCGGCCATATCTCCATTTATGTGGGATAATTGATTGGTAATGCAGAAGAAATACAAAGTGTTGGATTTGTATTAGTGTACGCTATTATCTGTTGTGTGCATATAATAAGATAATATGGATTAATATTTACACAATATTGTTCAAATCCATTGAATTGATTGCTGCTAACCTATCAGGAAATTCAGCAAGTTGCGTCAATTAAATTAAAGACAAAAGCATCCTCCATATTAGTTATAGTCCCATCAAAGCCTTCATAATTCAAGCAAACAGAAGGGTTAAAAGCTCTTTTTACTATTAAGCTATTTAAAACAATCAATTGACTCCTTGTCATGTGAAAGTGACCCCTCCTGTTGGTCATACTTAAAATCAACTTCTTATTAATCGAGCCGTTTGCAACGTTGAGCTTCATACTGTATTTTTTAATCCCTTGGCTCTCACTAATCACCACAAACTAAAAATTAAGAATGCCATTGACTATGTTATGTGATCAAATATCTTATAAGTTTAATAAGTAGCTGTAACGAAACATTCTCGGTGACATAATGAAGGCGTGATACTAAACTATGTATATTTGAACCAGAATTTAACTTCATGGAGAACATACAGTCTTTTGGAGAAGTTTAAGAAGTTGGGGCATCTGGCCAAAGCCCGGCCTGTTCTGTTCATACAGCCGAACTCTGGCAGTGCTCTCCTCATGTAACGTCTCATTGATAAGAGCAGCAAACACCTCATTTACAGGAACCTTAGGCTATAAGATCAGGTACTTTAAAAGCCATCCAAACACATTCAGACCCTTCCTGTGTGCCAGCAAATAAAACACCTTGATATCGCCCCAACTAAACTAGGATGATTCTGTCTTAATGTCCCATTTCAGGGACCAGGGAGTCCATAGTCTTTATGGCTCCTCAGAATTGCAGGTAGTAATGTCTGACACAGCAGGGCTCCTGCCTTTCAGATGATCAAAGTGACAAGTTCAGCCTGCAACCAGAGCCACTTACAGGAGACATCAAGAAGCTGCAAGATTGGCAGCTTTTAGGTCTTTGGTCCATTTCATCAACCATTACTACCAGCAGAGGAGACGTGCTGAGGAGGACGAGTGGGAGGAGGGGAAGGCAGATTAACAGACAGCTGATACAGGTGTATAGGCGGTATCAAACAGCAGCTCTGTCAATACAGCAGCCTCCAAATTTCTTCAGAAAGCGCTGGGATCCCCAAAGTATGCCCACTGATTTCACTATGACAGGATTAACTGGGAGCTCCGAATGATTTTCTCAGATTCTGTGACTCAACAATTCAGTGATCCACGTTGTATCGGCTTTAAAGGCCCCTATCCCAAGTTTCAAAAGCTTACCCTTCGGACAAGGGACACTCTTTTTCTCCAATGCGGTTCCGCTTCCCTTTTTTTTTTTTTTTGCTGCATTCAGTTGTTCATCAACCCCCGCGTCCTCGCCAGCTCTCCCATCCTCCCTTCTCTGCACATCTGCTACGTTTGAGTTTTCCTTTCTTCCCTCCAGCGCCTTGCTTGGCCCAAGGCCCTTATAGCCAAATTGGTTTACATTGGAGAGATAAATGCTCTGCAAATGCGCTTAAACACGTACAGTAAAAAATGCAGACAGTGCGTGTCAGGATTATCACCCAAGTCAGGGGGAGAAAGGAGAGCGTCTCTGTAGCACAAAGCTGTGGAGCCGGAGTGAAGCCCGCAGATATAGTCCGTCTCATCCACTTCTCAGGAGAAAGAGAGGAGGATTTAGCATTTGCATGCTAGTCTGTAATTCCTGGCATTATATAACTTGTCGCCAACAATCAAACTCCTGTGGTATTGTGAAAGTATTGTTTCACATGGGTGAGCAAAGTGTGGAGTTACACTCCTGGGGGAAGGGGTTTTGGTGGCAGCATGCAGACAGCTAGTCCAGGATGTAGAGCAGAGACCACCCTATAAGCCCACCGAACAACTCCTGCAACACAACCTCAGGCCCAACTATAGAAAGTGCTCCACAAAATCCTCTAAAAGTATTCAGCTTACAACATGAACGACTCGCCTTAACATGGGATGTGTAGGAAGAGTCTGAAGTGCTACAGCCAGAGAAAGGAGGATACAAAATGCACCTGTGTGTCCTCTAAGGTCAAGAAGAACTCACAGGTGTCTGCTGTCAAATTAATTGCAGAAACATTTCATTTTAAATGTAAAATGGTTAAAAAACACACGTGGTTATTTGTAAATTCATCAGATTTTAACTTGTAGTTGTAACATGTAATCAGAAGTCACTTAAGCTGGTGATGTTGAAAGAGAAGCTATGTTTTCCTTTAGTTTGATATATTAGGAAATCATATGTTGTACAGGTGCAATTGCTTTTTCCCATTCTTGTACAGGCATGTTTTCCTGCTCCTTCAGATAGAAGATTACCCGTGGTACAAAGCACCTCTTTTTGCTTTCCGAGTTCAAGTTTTGGCCCATTGTCTTGAAAAAACCTTTTAGAAGAAAAGGTAAATAATATATCCTTTTACTTAATACTATTTTTTAAATAAGTAATTCCCTGAAATACTGTTTGATGCAGCCTTTAGTTGATGCTTGAAAAGAGGCGGCATTTGATTTTCAGTCATGGATTAATAGAAGTGTCATGCTTTAAAGAATATTTAGCAGAAGGACGGTGTGTGCATTTTCATAGGGATGTGTTTTTCCCTGAGTGTAGATGTAGGTTCAGGACAGAAATACTCTGAAAATACGTGTTAACAAGAGAACATTTTTATGGGATTTGTTGACAGTAAAGGAATATCACAAGAGTAGGCTAATCCTTCATAGAAATAAGATAAACTCGTCACAACACAGATATATCCTTGAGTCAGCCTACAATAAGATCTGACACTCCCACATATCTGAGCAGATGTACCGACACTAAACAGAAAAGAGAGAGGTCTCACTCGGGGACGACAGGTAGAGCTTAAACGGACAAACTGCATCCGAAAGATTCAGGAAACAGCTCTCCCTTTTCTCCCCACCTGCTGCTGTCGCTGTCCACTAACATCAGTGTAAAACCCCTCCTCTTGCTCTGCTCTGGGGATTTGGGTGTAAAACTTCCAAAAGAAGCCCCCCTTCCCCAAAAAAAAGCCCCTTTTTTTTCATCCCCACGACCTTCCCCTCCCTCCAAATCAACGCCGTCCCCCTCAAGACCTCCCAACACAAAGCCCTCCTAGCAAACCCCAGCACAGGAATCATAGCACACCATTCAATCATTGTTTTTTCCCCTCTCTCACCCCTTTTATGGTCCCACTAAAGGTTTTAGCCGGGCAGAGAAGGAGGGCTGTCACTGAGGAAACCTTAGCCCATTGATGAAGTGACAGGAGCTGCCAGAATATGATCCTAATCCTGTTTCCAGCATTCTTTTAGCCCGCTGGCATCGCAATTCCTCCACACATTCTCTGAGCTGTCAACTAGGAAAATCCCTCTAATAGCGCATTGCCCAGATACACATCAAAGAGCTCCTGGAAACCTTCAGCAGCTTAACTGCCATAGACACACTCACACACACACTCTCTCTCACTCTCTCACACACACACACACACACACACACACACACACACACACACACACACACACACACACACACACCATTCCCTTTAATTTACCCAAACATGATCTTTATGAACCCTAAAAACAAACTGAGCGTGCATTTTAAAAGTCCACCTGAAAAAAGTCCCACAATTATTTGTTAAGCACTGTAACCTGCCCCGTGTTAAACCGCCCACCCCTTTCACCTGTTTTTCTCCAGTTTGCAGTGCTATAATCTTTACGGTCATGGAGCGAGAAAGCGAGAAAGGACCAGGGGAAAAACAGGTGTCTGAACTTTGCTGACTCCAGGAACCCTTTCAGTCCCATTTTATCTCTTTCTATTCTTACTTAATCCATCGATATCCCAACCAGAGGTAATCTTCTTATGGCAAAGCATTCTGTTTCGGTGCAGCCAAACCTCAGCTGACAGGGTGAGGGGAGGGGGAGAGAGGGGAGAGAGAGTGAAGGGTGGGTTTGTGGATTGGAGACTCTTTAGAGCCTGACACTGTGCTGCAGTCATTTCATTTAGGATTAGTTATCCTGTGAACAAGTGGCAGGTTCTCCCCTATGTGGTGTGTAAACCTCACAGTGGAGCACGGTAGGCCTCCTGTGTTTAAATTATTTACGGTTCATCAAGGTGTCTTCAATTGCACATATTAACCAATTTTTATACTATGAAGGGCTAAATGTGGAAATCAAAAGTGTATATTAAGATTCAGTTTCCTGTCAGACATCCAGAGAGGACCTGGATTCGGCACACACTAAAATAATCCCTCTCTTGTTGCAGACTTCCTCCCACTTTTGGGGATTTTTTTGAGACCTATATGTTAGTACATGTTTTTTTACATGTTGGTTAGATGTTATGCAAAGTAACTATGATCTAGACATCTTATCAGCTCCTTGTAATTCAACTTTGAGCTGGAAAAGGTGCAACAATTCAGAAATCTACTAAAACATTGATGAGAATGTGTGTTCTACCTTTTTCCAGTGTCTGTGTCCCCAAAACAACCCAATTGTAAGAATTGGGTTCAAGAAAGGTTGCCTTATACGTCTCACGGTTTGAATGGGTTTTGCTTTCTTGTGTGTTGATCTCTTGAGTGTCTTCTCCCTTTCTGCTTCAAAAACAACACAACGTGAATGAGCACAATCAGATATTTTCATGCGTATTTCCAAACGACGACACTGACAACACCAGTCATTCTTAAGTGTGATTTATTCCCTTGCAATAAACAGATAAATTACTCACATTTTTAAACAATTGAGAAATACATTTCTTGAATCTACAGTGATATAATACATAGAGAATGGGCCTGTGCGTCTTCCTGCTGAAGCTCAGATAAAGTGGTCCGGCACAGAGTTAACAAAAATATACGTCAGCTGATGTGTTCATATTTATTTGTCACTGTGCCTCCTCTGCAGATTTTCCCCTTATTCAAAAATGCTGCTGTAGGTCCTTTGCTTAAAGCCACAATTGAAAAATAATAAATTGAACGTTTCCTTTCGAATCCTTCACACAAAAGGAGACATGGAGTTATTATTTTTTTAGCCAGGCTGATGGAGGTGAACACTGAGGGATATTTACAAGCTCAATGGATTCAGCTGTAACTTGAAACAAGGAGAGGGTTGTGTCATCTACAAAGAAATACAGTTGTGTGTGTGTGGGGTGGGGTGGGGTGGGTTAGAATGAGGTATTTGAGCTTTATCTCTGATATCAGATCAGATGTGACTTCATTCTGTGTTTGCGGCTTTAAGCCATGCTTCAGAGGGGTGCGTGCATGCATAGTTCACGTTCAGGGGTTAAATTATGGAATATTTTATATCTGTCCTCTGCTTTCGTCCCTGACCTCACAGAGGATGATGAACTGTTTGTGAGCAGCCAGCTTTAGTACAGTTGGCTTGTGGTGTTGACCAGGAGGAGTCGAATACAAGCAAGGATCCACGGGCTAAATGTCACAATTGCAGTCCAGATGGGATCTACTTTTCTTTAAGTCCATTGAGACCATGTTATTTTCAGTTAAGTCTATCCAACAGAGCTGTTCTTCAAGTCCTGGTGTGCTCCAGCGCTGAGCGGCATGCCCACATGGTGACGATGAGGTGAAGAGGTGCATCAACAACTCTGGGCCCCAGACAGAGTGCGCCTAAAGTGCCTGCTCTAACACATGTTTTATGCCCTTCATGTTTGCTGAAAAACAATCTATTTATACAGGTTTGGTTTTGAAATTGGATTTAGTAAAATGCAGAAATGTGTAATATGCTTGAGAAATAACATTACAATAAGGGTAGCAGCCAGTAGCTTAAAATTAAATCTGAGAATGTTCTCATGATTTTTTTGGATGTGTTTTGGATTGGCACACAGCTGCTGACGGTGATGAGAGGTCAAGCTTAAAGTAGACCGGGGCCCAGAGTCACCTCCTGCAAACAGGGCCCATAATTCATTGGTACGTCCCTGACTAGAGGGCGAAAGAGCAGCCCGAGCTTCAGTTAGGGAGCGTGTCCAATCCCAGCGAGGCTGCATGCTGCTTGGCCCTCATACGGAGGTTCTCGATGCTGGTGGTCTTGCTGTTGAGGCTCCCGGGGAGGCCGCCCGGCGGTGCCTGCAGCAGAGGGCTGTTCCACACCTGCTGGGCCTGCGACAGCGTCTGGTAGTAGGACTGGCAGGGCAGCGAGCTCAGCGGGGACGGCACGTTCACGTTCATGCCCAGGTAGGGCAGGGAGGAGGGCGGGCTCATCTCAAAGGACGGGTAGTGCACCATGTTGTTGGTGGCCGCCATGTGCTGCCGAAACTGCTCCTGCAGCCGGAAGAGGCTGAGCGGAGACGAGGCGTAGGAGTTACTCTGCGCCAAACCACTGGAGGACGGCAAGGTGGGGGAGCTCAGGGGGGAGTCTGAGAGAGGGGAAGAGAGGAAAGACTTTGTTTCAACACACACTCACACCAGTTTGGTAAATTGAGGTTCAGTAACTTTACTGCTGGGACCGGGAATTGAACCACCGACCCTCGGATTGGTAGATATTTGTGGGCTTTGTAGACCAGTTCAGTAAAAATATACTCTCCAAGAATGTGATTAGATTCTTAAATATGATGAATAATAAGGCATAATAGAAAAAGTGGAAGGATTTTTACCTGATCTGGGGCTCAGAGGTTTGCAGAGTGGGGAGCTGCTCCTCGGCTGCGCTCCCCCCTCCCCCTGCGTCTCCTCCCTGCTCTTCCCCCTCGTCTCCCCTCTCATTTCGTCCTCCTCTCTGTCAGCGTTATCCTCTGCTGCTGACTCGCTGTCCGACGGCTCGGGGGAGGTGACATTGACTTCTACGCTCGTCTCTCCTGGCTGTGGCCGAGCGGTCTCTGACTGACAGGATGAGGAGGAGGAGGATGGAGGGGGGGGAGTCTCAGGAACCAGGGTGGTGGTGCTGCTGGTAGTGGTTTCGGTCTTGGACTCCTCTGTAGAGCCCTCTGCAGTACCGGACGCCTCCTTCTGTTTCTGCAGCTGCTCCTTCTGCAGGCTGCGCTGCTTCTTACGAAACTTGGCCCTGCGGTTCTTAAACCAGACCTGGAGAGATGATAGGCAGATAGATTAGCTTTTGGGTCCAGGACTCAAGTATCAGAATCAGAAACAAGTTTATTGCCAGGTAGGTTTACACAAACAACACACAGGATAAATGCGTTCCGAGGGGTTTTACCTGGACGCGGGCCTCGGGCAAGTTGGTGCACATGGCCAGGCGTTCCCGCATCACCACGTCCGGGTAGTGGGTCTTCTGGAAAGTTTTCTCCAGGGCCTCCAGCTGCTGGGCGGTGAACGCTGTCCGACTGCGCCGCTGCTTTCGGTGCTGGGAGCCATACCGGGCCTCAAGGATAATGTCTTGAAATGTGCAGCCGTTGAGAAAAAACAAACACGAACAGTTTAATTGAGGTACAGGTCAGAGGTCAGGAAAGAACACATACAGGGATCAACACAATAGATGCGTGTTAACATCGAGTAAAACATTGAGGTTACAGATGCCATTACATGAACGTTAAGTACACAGATGTTGCACTTAAGTAAATGTAGAAGTATCAGTGTAGGAATACTCTGGTGCAAGTAAAATGACACAAGTATTGGCATCAAAATATACGTAAGGTCTCAAAAGTAAAAGTACTCATTGTGCAAATCTGCACATTTCAGAATAATATATATGTTTTGATTATAATTCAAATCAGCTTTTCTCACACTCTAATCCATCAATAAAAACATAAAGATATGATTCTGAAATGGGCCATTCTGCAGCATGAGTACTTCTACTTTAAGCATATTTCAATGCTAATACTGTTGATTTTGTGCATGTTGAATATTCCTATACTCTGGTACTTCTACTTATGTATAAGATCTGAGTTCTTCTCCCACCTCTGACTTTGAACAAACAATATGAGAGGCGGTTTCTTACCAGCCAGTCTCTCTGCCAGAGTGAGGGCATGCACGGAGGGCCTGTAGTCCGGTGCATGCTGGGCCTGTTGCGCCGCCTGCTGGTGGAGGTTGTACATGGCGCTCAGTGAGTTCATGGCGTGCAGAGAGTATCCGTTCACCCCGTAGTGCTGCATGGCCGATCTGTCTGCAGAGAGGAGGACCAACAAGCTGCTGTGAGTGAGGGGGCTCTCTGTACAAACGTACCGTGTTTTCTAAAGATGCTAATAAAAAGTGAAAACTTCAATACGTTGTGTTATAATGTTGGCTGTATGCTGACTTTAAAAAGGCAACAGGTTCAATGCAACCATCCAACTTCGCGTTACTGAGAAAAACGAGTTATTTCATTTAAACGAAGAAAATGGAGGAAAATAACTATTAATGATATTTAAGGATTCCATACAGGTTAGGATTGTTGTGAGCTTGTATGTGTGAGTCCAGTTTGATAAATGTGGGCTAAACCAAACGAAACATTTGAGTTGACAGTATATTTTTCCAATAATTTTTTTAAAATAATTTGATCAACTTTTATCAACATTGACATTTATAGTTATAAATTGATCAAAGCTCTCATGAAAAAGTAAATTCACACATATTTAATTTAGGATGTTAAATAGAGGTTTGGAATACATTAGTGAACAGTGAGAATTACAAAGTGATTTATGCACCCAAATAAATAGGGCTGTTACAGTAGTTCGACAGACATTTTTTTATTTAAATAGCCTACTTTATTGTTTATTAATACTTATTTATTATTTAGCATTCTGTTGTGTAGTTATTTTTGCTTTAACATGCTCACATTAGGAAACATTAAATCCGTGCTGTTGATGATTGCGTAATGTATAATAATAATAATAATAATAATAATAATAATAATAAAATAATAATAATAATAATAATAATAAAAGAAGAAGAAGAAAAGTTGCTAACATTTCCCCCCAAACCAAAAAAGGGCAATAATATAATGACCATTATGCTGTCTTATTTCACCATCTTTTCACATAAACATTTTTCAGCGTGCAGCATTTAAATTGAAAGCATGTGTTTAGTGAAACGCCGGTGAGACAGAAGGTGAGACAACATGTTTACTCTGCTCCCGGAGGTTCTGTCTGAAAAACAGGGCCGTTTATGTTGAAGTGTGTCGGGTCCCGGGTCAGCTCCAAGACGCCCGGAGGCTGACGGAGATGTGTGAGGCTGCTCCTGTCTAATGTGGTGATAAAATAGCTATTCATTTATCAGGTCTGACACATGAAATATGGACCAACGTGTGTGTGTGTGTGTGTGTGTCTGTGTGTGTTAAGCTATACGTGATCAAAACGTGTGACTAATGCAATAACTTTGTATTCCTGCGAGTATTTCTTTGCATTATTTTGAAACCAGCCCCTGGCTACAACATTCATGTATTATTTTTTAAATCTGCAGCTTAAAAATTCAACATAGTGCTCTTCTTCTCCCAGGACAATGACACGTCCTCGGGCTCTGGTTTAAGGCTAATTATGCTAATTGCCGTGGATTTATGAGTGATACAGCTTTTACTAAAGATTGCCTCGGGCCCGGGCTCTGTATACATGGCATCAATTTAGCAGCATTCAGGACCGTCATTGTAAATACATGTGGATAATTAGCTAAAACATAGTCAATTAACAACGGGTAAAGTGTAACAACCTCACATCCTTGTGAAATAGCGTTTCAATGTGCACGGAAAAATCCATTCGTTTAATGTACAGCCTTGTTACTATACGTTTTATTTTATTGAACATGCATTTAATTGAATTATTGAACAGAAAAACGACAGACAGTGTTGTTAAGCTGTCTCACTGTTTCTGTTTCGGGAGATCGACGGACTGCACTGTAGAAACCCGATTTTTAATACTGAAATACCTGGCGATATTAAACAAAACGCATGGGAAAAAGACTCGCAAAGCACTTTTAAAATAAGACTTGTTAAGCTGCAGAAGAATGCGTTAGAAATACGATCGTTGCAAACTCAGCAGAACTTCTTACCTCTCTTTTCTCCGTGTTTCTGAAGCGAAATATCTCCACTATAGCGGCCGAGTATTCTCCGGTCAAATCTTCTTCTCTAAAATCCGCAGTCGCTTGTTCTGGTATTCATTTCTTTCGCTTATTTCAATCACTTAGAGGTCCTGAGGATATCCCGGTAGGTCGGTCGGTCTCTCCCCTCTGGATGTGGAAGGATGCTGAGCTTTTTCTCCCGGCCTTTAAAGCTCCTCGGGTGGGGGGGTCACCGGGACGCTCTGACGGGCCAATCAGATCGCTTTCCCCCCACCCCTCCCTCACATTACTCCTCACTTCTGCATTCGAGGTGCCGATTTTTCTGTTATTATTTTTCGGAGACAAAATACACTTATAGTCTATTCTATTTTGTAAATAAGCATTTTTTTTGTGCCTAAATTGACAATTATCGTCAGAATTATTGATATTGAGAATTTTTTGGAGATGATAAAAATGATAATGCTTCTATTTTAAGTGGAGATGCAGATTTACTAAAAAAAAAAAATCATCTAATAATTTAATCTGAGCATGACGAAATGCTTTTTAAGGTAGCCTTTTCCCTTTAATGTGACTGTCTTTACCGTACACTTTTTTATTCTTACATATTTTTGATATTTTGGGGTTTACTTTAAAATGTTTCGCTCGAAAAAAGCCAAGGTCAAAGGACAGTTTTTATTCGTTTTTATACAAACAAACCTCGACTGCTTTACCTTACTTCAACCACAATAATGTAAGATTGATGTACCCATATTAAAAGTGTTATTCAATGCTAAACACTAATATGTACGAGGTATCATTTTCGCATTAATGTGTAGGCTTAAGCAGCCATTACACACGTGATTAAAATAAGACAAATATGATCAGAAGACATCTGAAGTAAAGTCAGCAGCCTCAAATGAATTATTCCATTATTACTTCTAAAGTGTCAGGATAATACACTTTTAAAAGCAAACTCCAGCTGAATAAATGCTTGTATAGTCACCCAAAATAACACGTCTTAATTAAATGATATGCAGTGGCCTGCTCTCTCGCTGGAGTGCTCGGGGACTTCAGGTTAATTCCGATTTAATTTTATTTCCCTGTTTGCTGGGAAGCAGCTGAGGTGATGCAGCTCCTGCAGCTCCCCGGCCCCCAGGGATTTAGGTTAGGATTGGGTAGACAAGACGCCATTTCACCCTCCAAAAAAATGTCTTAAAATGACTGCTGGTAAGAGGATTAAAACAATAATGCCCCCTCTCTTCTTCAAGGTTTTTAGAAAAGATTTCTTCTCCCGGAGAAAAACCGTTTAGGCTGGAATTAAGGGCAGCGAAAAGTAGCCTTTTAATGTAGAGCTTGCATATTTTGTTGAATTTTCTTACGAGAGTAAGAAAGAAAGAAAGAAAGGGGGAGGCGGGGTTGGATGGAGGTGGTGGGGGGGTTAAAATCCTCAATTTGATCTTTGGCCACATTCATCTGCGGAACTTTAGACTCCTGACAACAAGCCTGTGAGAACAGAACATAGGCATTCACTCAAAGTTCACTTTACTGAGTTGTATTATTGTCTTCACTATTCTTTCTGTTTTATTTCACCTCTTGTATAACAGGGAACATACAAATAAAAGCAACAACCAGGTTTTACGCAACAAGTGGTTTTTGATCCGTAATTGGATTTTTTTTTTTTCACTGAAAGAAATAAAACATCGACAATAATGAAAAAGCTAATGTTTGTTGTTTTAATTCTTACCATCTGTTTCATTTTTTGTCAGTAGTTGCAGAGCATTTAGGCCCCAGAGGAGAAAAAAAAATCGGATTAACTTGTGAACCGATGGAAATAAGAACTTAAACTGGAGGTAAATCTGTCCAGTGTCTCTTTGTGGGGACCGTTCCTAAAGCAATTAAAGCGAGAAGGAATTCCTCTCAGCTGCTCTTCCTCAAATCAGCTTTCTACGGAACTTAATACGGGCTAATGTCCAGCACGACCGAGGCTTTAGACAAGTGTCAGAGGGCCTGCTATTAGAGAGATATTAGGCCAGTGGAGCAGCAGCAGCCCCCCCACCCCCCACCCCCCACTCACTCACCCACCATGCAGCAGGGGTGGAGTGGACAGTCAACTCACTGACTCTGATTCACACAACAGAACTTGGACAATTATACATATTCAGAACAAATCACAAATTCTCAAACCGTTGTTTAAATAATCTGTATTTTTACGATAACAAATCAAAAGGCAGTTTTCTTAACATAATCTTTATTGTTTACTTGAAGTTGTGACGCCCAATTTGTCATCTCACATCGTGCCAAGGTTTGTAATGTTATGTAATTATATGTTGTTTAAACTTCTGAGATATAACAAGGTGAGTAGTGATGATAATGACATTTCAAAGTGAATTTCCCTTTTGTACATTCATACTTTACAGTCAAATGTTTTACACTACAATAACGTTTTTAAATTGAGGATTTCAATCTTCAAATTGACAGTGGCTCTAATTTTTTGTCGTATTGCATATAGTTCATGTGTATAGCAAGAAGATTTTAGGAATAATGATGACATTTAAAAGTGTATTTTTCTTACAGTTTTGTACATACTTTATAGTACAAAATATGATCTTTAATACTTAATGGAGTTAAGTTTTATTAATATCCAAATTGAGGATCGTAATCAACATGTTGACAATGGCTCCAAATATTTTCAGAATGAAAAACAATCTTCCTATAACTTACCCAATGAATTATTCTATTAAATGGTAGAAAATGTTGAAAAAAATCCACCAAAACTTCCAAGAGCTGATGGTGACCTCATCTATCGTCTTATTTTCTCCAAACAGAGCCAAAAAACCTTAAGACAGTTCATTTGCAAAGATATAAACCGGAAGAAATACATCAAATTCTTTATGTTTTATTTGAAAAATGACATTCTTTAATGTTAGTATAGTGGCAAGATAATTTTTTTATCAATGAATTAATCAGCGACTCACTGCAGTTCATTTGAGGTTAAAAAGCACCAACTGTTCCAGATGTTTTATTCTGCAGAACAGTATTGGTGGTTGTGATGCCAAATCATGACGATAGTTTACCCATCTGTTTATTTACCATATTCACTGCAGCTCCTCCCGATCACCTTCAGGATCTCAGCTCTGCTCGCTGCAGGCTAACTTTTCTAAACCCCAAATTCATCTCAGATTTCTGCGGATTTCCCTGCTGCACTCTTTGTTCTCTGCACTCCGGCTGCATTCAGGCTTTATCGTGTTAAAGCCGTGCCTCAGATCTGAGTTATCGTCTTTGCTCTCAATCATCCTCCCGCCTGCTTTCTGAATATCAAAACTTTTTATCCCTGCATCAGGACTTTGGCAGACTGAATCAACGCTCAGCCTCTGAAGCTGCAGAGATTTATGAATCATGTTCAGTTTTTAATCAGGTTTATAACGCATGAATGTTTGTAATTTTACCCCTCAAATGGCTCCCAATACTTCCAAGTGGCATGTTACATCAAATCTTGGAGAAAGTTTATGCCTTCAGCCTTCAGAGCCCATTAACTTTTATCATTAGGTTTTCTTTAACTTCATGAATATATTACGTTTCCATCCAGCCGCTCTGGCCGGCACATGCTCTTAGTCAAGGTTAGCTTGTGCTCATTTGGGTGAAATTAATCATTTTGATGTATGGTTTGGAATTGACTGCTTTCTTGGGACTTGTGTGACTGGAGTAACAAAGCAACTTGCCATTAAGCATTCCTCAGGCTGTGTATAAGCTGGGCTCTCACCTTAAAGACTTTCCTTTATGTGTGTTGAACACCTGCTTCAAATGGAAAAACCTCTTCTCCTGTACTCAGACATCTGTAACCATGGTGTCAAAGGACTACATCACACACTTTGAACACTACTCTAAATCTCACGCTCATATGGTTGACATCTTTTTATCAATTGTGCTGTGAGACATTATTAACAGAACAAGGGGGAAGTCTATTTACTGTTACATTTAACAGACACACTTCAATGTAGTTTCTGCAACCCAAGAAACCTTTGCAAAGATTAAGTTACGCATTTGATTATAAAACTGGCATCTTCAGAAAATAAAGTAGCTTTCATTGAACATCACAACAAATGAGTAACAAATACAAAGGTTTTGAGTGATTAATTGTCCACTTGGAAGCAACAGTTTTCATTTATAAAGTGGGATGTGTGTCGAACAAACTATCTCCAAGATGTGCATCTAGCAGACATGGAGCTTAGGATTCATTTTGCCTGATGTGTTTCTGGCCACCCGTCAAACACAAGTCAAAGTAATATTGCGTTCACAGAGGGAAATATCTATCTCTTAAGCTGCTAACTGTTGTCAACTTTATCTGTCTCCAGTTTGATGTTAGGACAGATTTCTTTTTGCCACAAACAACTATACAGCTGCCTAAAACAGCATCAGTGACAATGAACCAAATCTCGGAAGTTTCCAGTTGAAAGATCCTAAAACTTTATCCAAAGCTGGACAGGAGATAATCCTCATTCTCATAATTCACATTACCCAAAATCACTTAATCATCTGTGTTATAAGAATGTACTGATTAGTGCAGATTTAAATGAGCACTGATCAGTTTTGCACCAAAACATTCATGATGGAACGTTTTAAAAATGAAATACATGGACAAATGACCATCTTTCTATTTCACAAATGTTTACTTTTCAGAACTAAAAGGTCTACACTACCCACAATGCACCTTGACAGCTTCCAAGATGTGTGTTCGAACAGGATAATAAAGCATCCATCCCCAAGCATACGTGAGGAGCAGGGTCCAGGCTCTTGCTCACCTACTACACCAGATTTATTTCATTTGCATACTTTAATCTACAGCCCAAAACAAAACTGACTCAAGTGACATCTACAGATCCCTAAGGAGCAACAGTTGGCTTTGTACAACCATCTTAGTATTCTCCAATACTTGTAAGCAGACTTTGATGTGTTAAATTCATGGTGTTTGACCTCAAAAATGCATTCAAAACTGGCACTAGAAATTGGTGATCAAATAACTGGGACAGAGCAGTCTCTCTGTGTAAAGCTGACCACAAGTTGTTCACTTTCACTTTTGTTTCTCCCTGTATGATCCTGCAGACACACACTGCTGCAGCCGCTCCTCTGAACGGTTTCTCTGGCAGACTTGACATATCGAGGTTGGCAGGTTTGTTTCCTCCCTCTTTCTCAGAGTCGGTCTTTGGTTGTGCCCCTCAGGCTGCGGCCCAGCACAAGGGTTCCTATTGTGAGGGTCTAATCCAGGGGCTACACAGCTTTAGCAACATGGTGGGATAAAAGCCCATCAAACCACTACTTTATGGGGGCAAATCTTTCCTAATCCCTCGCTTTATCTAAACAAAAGGAGAGAAACAAGAGGATAGAAAGAAATTGTTCAGACACAGGGCAAGACCGGGAGCTAAGATGCAAAGAAGTAGTTTCACTGGAGAAGCTAACCATTTTTGACAGGCTTTCACTAAAGGATTGACAAAAAACGGACACCAGGATTCCTAAAAGGGCCGTACAGGGTCTTTTCTCTTTTCCAAAGTTAAGCTTTAAGATCCTTAGAGGGATATGTCGAAATTAGTGAGATTAAATTCAAAAACCTTGACTATTAAGAGGACTTGGCAGGGGGCACCTGTCAGATTTGGATGCTATAAAAAAAATGCTCTACTCGGTTGCTGTAAACAAGCGAGAACTGTGTGATCTCGAACCTATTCTTTAGTCCTTTCTCAGACGGGGAAAAGGGGAGTATGGGAATTTCTCTTTCCTGTCTTACACACCGCTTACGAGGTCTGCTCCATCCCACCGAATGTGTGACCCCGACCTGAGTCCGAACCACGCTTACTTTCAAGATGACCCAGCAAGAATCTGTTCCCGTCATGTGTGGGAATTCTTCAAAAGACGCTGAGTGACGGAGTGAGCTACAGTTCATCTGCGACACCATTGTTTGATCCTTGTAAATGAGAAGGCCCTGTAACTCACATGTTCTGTGTGTGTGTGTGTGTGTGTGTGTGTGTGTGGGTTTCAGGGACATATCCCCTGACCCCATTTCATGTCTGCTGCCAATTCCAATTTCTATCTTTGCTCTGTGGCGACTCGCTTCAAATCCCGAGTGTCGCATCTGCAAATGACTGTGTGAGTTAGAGGCTCCATTTTCTGCCACAGCCCAAATGCTCCACAAGAGGACCATTTGCAGCCCGGCGGTCAGACAGCCGAGCGGAGATTGAGAACAAGCCAGTTCGTTCTGGCTCTATGTACATAAACCACCACAGCCGGGGGGGGTTTTAGCATGTCCCCCTCGCCCTCTCAGGTACATGAACAGAAACACGGTGACATTCATAATTCATCACCTGACACTGTCCTTATCCACACACAACAAAGTCCTAGTCTTTCGGAAATTCAATATACATCCTGAAGGAATTTGATTACCATGATGTTTCTTTGACAGTGCGCCCCCTGCTGGTGTTAGTCAATGCCTCCTGAATGGGGTAATTAAGAGATAATAGGCTGGGGATGCTCGTCAGGGACCGAGTGATTAGTGATTCATTACATGAGCTTAGAAAGAAGGAGAGAGGAGGGAAGTGGTTGGGTTTCGTTGGGTTTGGGGTGGGGGAGTGTACTGGAATAGCCTGACAAATTGCCATTGGATTTATCCGGGGTAATTAACTATCACCCAGGGAAAGGGCCGGGTATGGGACTATCAGTTACCTACAGCAGAGACACACAGGATGGACTTAAGTTTCTCTCCTCTGTTAATGGATGCTAGTACTTTAAAATGTTACTCTGTTCAGAAAGAAATGGTCCTTTAGTTAAAGGGGCCTTATGATGTTTATATTCAGGTTCATATTTGTATTTCGTGTCTCTACTGGGACATGTCTCCATGCTTTAATGTTCAAAAAGCTCTTTATTTTTCTCATACTTCCTGTGCTGCAGCACCTCTTTTCACCCTCTGTCTGAAACCAGAGCCCAGTCTGCTCTGATTGGTTTGCTGGGCGGCTCTGTTGTGATTTGTCAACCGCTTAGGGATGTCCCACCCCTTAGCCTATCAGTACAAAGTGTTGGATAGAAGATAGAATCGGAGGATGAAACCCTCTTTATTAGTCACATGCATGCACACAGCAGAGCACACACAGTGAAATTGGTCCTCTGCATTTAACCCATCCTAGTACTAGGAGCAGTGGGCAGCTATCGTGCAGCGCCCGGGGAGCAATGGGGAGGGGGGATTGGAGGTGTCCGGTGCCTTGCTCAAGGGCTCCACAGCAGGGCCTAGGAGGTGAACTGGGACCTCTCCAAGTAGCAGTCCACTTTCCATATTTCAAGTCTGTTCGGGGACTTGAACCGGCGACCCTACGATTCCCAGTCCAAGCCCCTACTGACTGAGCCACTGCTGGACAACATGACAATCGCATGCCAATAGAAGTGCGATTGTCATGTTACAGAAGTAAACAAAGGACTCCAAACGAGGCGAGGCATTTTGGGATTTTAGCCTTTGCAGACCATTTACATGCACGAAAACCGATATATGACACACTACAGGAAAGGGAAAACTCCCTATAGGATGGGGCCCATTTATGTCGGAGGGTGAGAGAACAGGAAACTAATACAACAGCCGCCACCGATGTGAAATCTTCACTAAAACACAGAGTCTAAGAAATATTAGAAAGTATTAAACTTTGAGATTAAGCTGTACTCCTCTTAAAGAATCTTTGCATGGCACACACACGAATGGCTCCTATCCACTATTTGACTGCAGTGATCCTATAAGTCTATATTCCCATCTTCATAGTCCTTCCAAAGCCAGCCTCCCATCCAGGAGTAATCCTCTCTGGTCCATATCAGCCTCACAAAGCAGTGCACACTTACACGGAGAAGTTGATTTCCTCTGTCTGTTTTATCTGATTTGGAAGCTCTAAGTCTTCTCTCGATTAAGAGTACGAGGAAAAAAGAAGAACTCAGCCGGTGTGATAACCGGAGCTTCCTACACTCTCAACATCCAACATCTGGCTATTGTTGTTAAATCTGCTTTGAATCATCCCTGGGTCATCTGGATTCAAACATTTAGAGAATTGAGGCTCATCTGTTGAGCTTAAGTCAGGTTGCACTCCTCTTTAGTCTCATCAGAACAAAGGTTGCTGATCTGAAGCTGCTTCACACACCTCTTTTTCTGCGTCATATCTGATAATAGAGCTGCGATGAAGTCAAACACAACTGTCTGTAAGTGTGTGTAGCATAAACACTCACAACAACACCACAGATTATTGTTAACTGACAGTCAAACTTGCACTTGTTCCATTACCATCTCAGATGTGGGAGCCCGCATCTCAGTAAGAGCACAATCTCTTCCCCCATAAGCTCCATGAGGCTGTGTTTTATGGAATGAGCATAAGGGGTTGATTTATTGTTGTTTGATAAGCTGGGTTTATACCTTGTTCTGCAGAAATCCTTTTTAAAAAGGGACATCCAGTATTACCCATTGACTGACCTCTGCCTTAAGGCAACCGAGCATGACCGTATGAACTTACACTGCTTTGCTATAAACTACGAAACACTATTTGATGGGCTGGGCGATGGTCAAAATGGTTTGTCTTGTGGATGAGAAATATCAACATTTATGATAATTGAATGATCAAACAACCAACAGTTTGAACTGCCAACCAACCAAGAAAAAGTGACATTGCCATAACTTGTGATCATATAATGTGCTAGCTTTAGAGGTGCTAGAAGGAGGATTTTGTTCCAGGCTAACTGTTTCCCCCTGCTTTTAGTTTTTATGCTAAGCTACGCTAACCACCTCTTGGCTCCGGCTTCATATTTTCTGCCCCAACTCGCTCTGCAAAAAGTAAATAAGAACATATTGCAATATGAAGAACCTTTAGTCTCATTAATAACAAATGTAATACTTATCCTTGTCCTTTTATATTGTAAAACATTGAGACTTCCTTCATTGCAGGATCCCATCACAGATGTGCAGCCTGTAACGAACCCAAATTGCCCTTTCCTCAATCAACGCATGAAAACAAAGGACAGTGACGTTGATATTATTTACTGGGTTATACCTGCAGATCTACTTCCAGCCATTTGTCCCTAATTACAGTATGTTTGAAGCCTGTGCAGAGAAAAAAGCCACTGTGGAAATAAGTGTTTGAGGAATTAGTGTGTGAGATAGCCTGAAGGCATCGAGCTCTCTGCAGGGACACTTAACCTGGATACCTGCTCACACCTGATCCCAGAAATAAAAACACTTATTGTAAGGTTGAATTAAAACAAACTCTCCCTACACAAACAAAACAGATCATCCTCTATCATGAGAGACAGGGAATAAAGGAGGGAGCAGTGGTGGAGATTGTTAGTATTGGAAGAAGTCTTGCTGACCATGTAAAGAGTGGTGGTGTCCTGCCTGTCAGAGGCCGGCTGGCTGGAGGAATCCGGGAGTGAGAGCCGCTGTCCTCTCGTCAGATAATCCCTCCAGCACACAGCGGCAGCGGGGGGTGGGCAGCGAGAGCCTGTTAGAGAGAGCCGCTGCTGATGGATATCTGTGTGTGTTTATCTGTTCCTAATGAGCGCTGCTTAGCTGCCCACCGAGCCAGAACGTCTCCATGAGGAAAAGTAAATACTGGAGAAACAGACTTGAATGTGAGTCGGATTTGCAGAATATGACATAGGATCGTTTTGCATGGAAATGTAAGCTAAGTTTGCATCAAAAAGAGACTATTTTCTATTGTTTTATTGCACTTTTATATAGCATTTTTAATTAACTATTGTATTGTTCAAGATTTTCATCAACAACCTCACTGTATATGAAAATAAAAAAACTTTTGCTAATGAAGCTAACCATTTTTAACAGACGTTCACTATAGGATTGAAATAAATACTCCTTCAACAAATCCCACACATTTATCAGATTAAGCTTCTAAAAAAATGAGTATACGGTTACCTCCAGTCGGAGTTTGACAGCGATGGTTTATGTGTGTGTATTTTGACTGTGTTTTTCTTGCCTCTGGGTCCTGCCACACACCCCCCCACCCATGCATTAGAGCCCTTTGGCAGAGATCTGACTCCACATGAATATGAATGAGGAGTTAACACACAGGGGAGAGCCGGGGAATCTGATGACAGTGCAGGAAAACACCGGAGCATCTACGGGGATGTATGACTTCTCAGCCCTGCCACTGATATGATAAAGTGGCTGAATTTGAATATGTGTGTGTGTCTGGCCTCAGAGTGTGTCCCGTCAGATGGATATGAATAATGTATTGATAGCCGCCCCCCCCCCTGCGGTAGTCCATACAATCTCTCCTGAGTGTGTGTGTGTGTGTGTGTGTGTTGTGTTTAGCCTGTCCAGCTGGCAGGGTCACAGGGGATGCACACACATTATGTCACAGTCCCAGGAGAGGTGTGGGTGCATGTTCGCTTTTCATCATCAATCAACGGAGCAAACTGTTTAACAACAACAATGAGGCTGCTAAGAGGCCCCTCGGTTCATGCCAGAAGTGGTGATAATTACCTAAACATGAAGTTGTCACTCCTCAGCCTCCTTCTGCATCTGCCCCTTTTGATTGTGTGCCGAGTCGAGCGTTACTCACTCACAAGTGAGACAGACAGTAATTGGAGGGATTGATTTTTAAAAGCTTATTCATTTGAACCCAAACCACGTCCATACGGAGCCTTTTCATTAAGCTTGATAAATGCCTCAGTAAGGGTCCTGACTCACTTGTATCATTTCATTCCCTTTGCCAAAACCTCTTCCTCCTCAGTCAGCTATGCTTAAATGGATGGTCAAACACACCTCCTGTCAGAGTGTCAGCAGGTCTGGTGAGGAAGCCAAATGCCTCACACAGCCTGTGCTGCCAATATGCATTTACTTTATCTTTCCACTCCCAAAACACTTTCAATAAGTCATTTTCAAATGCTTAACAGGCAGCACGAAAGCAAACAGAAATTAAATGAGACCCCCTAAGGAGTTGTAAATGCTCCCTTTGCACTGGTTGTCCTCCCCATGTCTGTGTAAAGTCATTAGGAAGCATGGACCTTAATACACATTAATACACACCTACTGTATGTCTTCACAGACAAACAGTCCGTTAGAAAACAGTTGATTAGTCAACAGATATGCAGCAATATCCACATTTATTTGGAGTCATGACCATCTTGCAAATGTCTGATATTTAGCTTTTTTGGTGTCCACCAACTCCTGAAGTATATATCTCTCTTTAGATGCTGGGATATGTTCACCAGCTTAACGCTTACCGTTTGTCTTTGTGATGCTTAGCGTTCCTAGCGTAGTGGGTTTTTGAAGCTGGAAACTGCTGCCTGCTGGAGATGACATTAATAAGAGCGATGAGAGTGAACCAAAACAGCAAAAGTTGCAAATTGTAAAACCGAAAACACCGACCTAAAAGAGGTTAAAGTGCACCGCTTAGCCGAGGGGAGTTGCTGAGTTAGGTGACTTTGATCCATTTCATTTTACACATCCTCATTTAACTATTGGATGATATAAAATGGATAGAAGTATACAGCAATGTTTCATATTAATATCTACAACAGTTGTTCTTCTTTGGCACAAAAGAATGTAGATATTTCTCTTATTTTATTCTCTTTGCAACGATTAAAACCCTTAGTGAACAACATGTTGAGGTCCCTGTCCGCGTCTGATCTGGTGAGATATGAGGCCCGCTGGCAGCTTGTTTCTGTGACCTCTGCCCTCTGGAAGTGGTAGCACTCCATTGATTTCTACTTCCTCCTCAGGTTAAGTGCTAGTGACAATAAACTGAATTTTCCTGGTTTGGTGTTGTAAGCGATCCAGTGGGAAGGTTGAGGAAGAGACGGTAGAGAAACCTTGCAGAGAAAGAGGATATTTGATGGTGAGCAGCTCATTTTTGCAGAAGTCTCTAACTGAGTCTTAATTAATTAGCACTGAGTAGAAAGAGGGGAAAACTACAGTAGATGTTTTTGTTTGTTTGCAATGCATAGATGAGATTGTACACTTTCACACCCAAGTACAGCGCCGCAGAAAAGAGCTGCATAGTTAAAATGTGGCAAAGCGCTGAGCAGACTCGCTCCCACAGAGCCGCATAGCCTTGAAACACAGAAACTAATCCATGATATTGATCAGTGTGTTTCATATCGGCCCCCGTAATCCATCAAGCTAACAGTGTGGGATAGGCCTAATTTATATCATCTGAAAGGTGTAATCAAAGATGAATGAACCCCAGCGTGATAGAAATGTGCACTGGGTCATAATTTCTACCTCTGTGAGTAATGGTGGGAGAGTGTGAACACAACAGCGGCTGCAGGAAGAAAAATATAGAAGTAGAACTACAAGGCAAGGTTTGGACAACAGAGCATGCATGTGTGGTCAATTGTATCCTTAACATTATAATTATGCAATATGGTGCTAAATAAAAGAGCATTAAGGCTGAATACCAACATAAAAACTCGCCGTTCACCATTTTATACTGATTTACATTATTGCCTTATTTGTACATTTGTATTTGTTATTTGTTTTGCTTCTTTTTGTATTTCGCTGCTGCAACGAAAATGTTTTCCAAGTTTGGGATAAATGAAGTATTTCTGATTATGAGCGCCTTCGACCCCTAACACATCACAGTCCACCTGCTTCCACTCATACTGCAATATTTGTTTTTGTACTTTATTATTTACCCTATTTTAAAAGAAATGTGTCTGTCCTTACCACAGCGCGCTTGGGTCCCTTGAAAGGCTATATGAATTAAATCTATTATTATTATTATTATTAAAATGACAAGAACCTAAGAATTGTATTATAATTATGGTTTTAAATCCATTATATCTTTAGAGCGTTGATTAAAAAGGCTGTCTTCATCATCGGCTGCAAACAGGACAATTTGGAGACATTTTAACGTAATCTGTATATTTTATATTGTTTAATCTATAGATATATGTCTTTCTACTGCTCATATATATATACTTACTGTTTATATTTATTTAAAATTTGCTTTTTAACTTGTAGAAATGCCCTTTTAATATATTAACAATTTGAGATCAGTTCAGTTTATGCCCTCTTGTCTGAAAAAAAGCATACATTTACAAGTTAAATTGACTTGCATCCTTTGAAAAGCAGCCACCCAAGGCAAACGTATTGAATCCACAGACACAATAACACCGTGAGCATGTAATGATTGTGTCTCTACAATCATCCTTAGCTTTGATGAATTAGTTATGTGTTGCTGCAGGCTGAAACTTTAACAGCAGCTCTATCCATTGTGCAATAAGGAAGCTGATGTACGTGTATGTGAGCGACTGCAGGCTGACCCAGAGGGTGAAAGATGGCGGAGCTTCAAGAGCAGCTGTGAAGAGGCAGCGAGTAAATATATGTGTAAATATATATAAATGTTTCCTTTTAAAAAGCCACTTAAGAACTCCCACCCTTTAAATAAGGCCAGGAATAATCTGTTTCCTTCGTCGCGGTAGATCCAGCAGGGATTTACAGAAACATTCGGCAGTGACACAGATCTACATAATCATTTTAAGTTTCTACCCGCTCCTTCCGATGATTCTCCTGCTGTCACTTTAGATACCGCTAAAACTGATTTGGGCTCCTTAATCTCCCAGTATTTCTTAGACTTTAAAAATCTCTAATATTATAAGGAGATTATTTCATTTATAATTGATTGAGTGCATTTGCCGGAGTGCCACTTCAAAGTTGCTGAATTAAAGATGCATTAAAGAAGTCTGGTGCCGGGCGCTGTGAGTCGCAGGGTGGGGTGGGAGGTTGCGTTGTGGGGGGAGGAGGAGGAGGATGGAGAGTGGGGGGGGGGGGGTTTGGGAATGATGCTGGTGGGGGAGGCTTGTGTCTTTTGCTGTGGAGCGAGCGAGGCTGATCCATGGAGATTTCTTTAAATGGGCTCTAGCAAAGAGCCTCGCTCGGAGAAGGCATCGGAGGACACCAGCCAATGGCAGCGGACCAGCAGTGGTGGGAATGTAAGACTCTTCAGTTAAGAGGTGGCTGTCGTTACTTCCTCAGAAATACCACCTGAGGTCCTGTTAAAGCGCCTCTTAACCTTGGTTTCAGTTCAAAATGGATAAAATGTTTGTGAAAGCAGAGACACGATTATCACCTGACTATCCGTCTCAGCCATATGAAACACCTTAGCCTCTTTCAGCCTTCTGTTTTGGTTTTACCACGCACAACTTTACTGTTTTGTTTTGTTGCTCTCATTAGAAGAAGCATTTCAAGTATGTGGTGTTCTGTAATCATCAGGTCAGTTGCTAACAACCAAAATATATTATTGCATGCTTAAATAGGTTTTGGTGCATGTAAATGGTCTGGTAAGGCTAAAATCCAGACATTCCCCCCAGAGGGAATTTCTCTCCCACACATGAAACGCCTTCATTTGGATTCCTTTGTTGATTTCTGTAACCTAGTGACATCATTATGTAACAATTGCACTTCTATTGGCTAGTGCTCCAACACACTGTACCTGATAGGCTAAGAGGGCGGGACATACCAATCACAACAGAGCCGGCATTATGAGAAAAATAAAGCACTTTTTGAATATTAAAGCGGTAGAGGGATAAAAATCCTCTAAGTACACATCAAGAGGATGACTCCCAGTCCGCTCTACCTGTAAGACTTTTTACCCAAACCTCTTCCTCTCCACTCAGTTTCTATTTAACAATTTGCCCCCACGCCCTTCATCACCATCCTGTACAACCTGGTAAACCTTTTGCAATACTCGATACCAACACCTCTAAATTAATTCTTATTTCAACCATTTGACCCAGATTGTGCTCCAGAGGTAATGGAGGTTTGTCCCTTTAGCAGGCCGACGCTTATGCTGGACTAACAGCAGTGCTGGTGAGACTGTTCAGCAAAGAGTCGGCTGTCGTTAGTTCCTCAGAGATACTTCCTGAAGTCCTCCTCAGAGTTCCTCTAAGAACACATCAAGAGGATGATTCCCAGGCGAAGTCCGCTCTACCTGTAAGAGTCTTTACCCAAATATCTTCCTCTGAAACCACGCTGGACTGCCAGAAAATGTACGTTTTTTTAAAAGCCTTTTTTTTAAGCTCCGTCTTTAGATTCCCAGTCCTAAAATCTCCACAGGCCACGACAAATATATACGACGCTCCTCCCTGATTCCACTTCTTTTCCAAACCGAACCCCATTCAGGAATCAACTCCTCATTGGCTTAGCAATACATGCAACTCCCATCGGACCACGTTGAGGGTCTTCATTAACGCAAAGAGAGAAAAGGGATAAAGAAAATACCCCCCAGCCCGAAAGAACAGGAAGAAGATATGGCCTATTGGAGAGCTCAGGACTATTGGAGTGCTTAGTTCTGACTAAATGAATCCTGACAGTGAGAAGGATGCTCTCCTCCTGCCCAGTATTGTACCAACAGACTATATAACCCCCCTCCTGATATCTCGCTGCCTTAGATGCTCTCCCCCCCTCTGCATCCACTACCACCATACGGCCCCAACCAGATCATAATCCTCTTAACGCTCTGCCTTATTAACCACTCATCTAAATGACATGAAAGCAACCGGCTGGAGAGAGGGGAGGAAAAAAAAGTAAATTATTTCCCCTGGAATAAAGTCCTGGCCCTTTCTCATACACTACTTTGTATTTCACATCTGATTATGTGACAAGTGTATCTAAGTCTGCTCGGGGCTCAAGAGAAATGTATTTCAGAGCCCATCAAGCACAGCAAATTTAAAAGAGGGTCCAACGTGCCCTGTGATTTTACACACACACACACACACACACACACACACACACACACACACACACACACACACACACACAAATCAACACACTCACACTCACACACACACACTGCGAAATTGAATTCCAATTAAGACGATTCCACAGATGATGAATAAATGGATGATCCAATTGGCTCACTTCTTTCAATTGAAGAAACTGTGATCCCTCTTAACCCCAGAGAATCCACTCATTAGGGTACATTTTTGAATTAAGGACTCAGTTTTCATTCAAACATTTGGCCTCACGCCCTTCCTCACCACCCTGCCGGTACAAGTTGGAGAACCTTCTTAATACTCGATAACAACAGCTCTAAATTAATTCTTGGTTCAACCATTTGACCCAGTTTGTGCTCCAGAGGTAATGGAGGTTTGTCCCTTTGTGCATTAGCAGGTTGAGGCTTACGCTGGACTAACAGGGGGAAAATACTTTTAGGGAGCTGGTCTCACACACACACGGACACACGCGCACACACACTCTCTGTTAGGTCTCCGTCGATGTGTTAAACAAGTGTGAAGGAGTTATGTTTACGACCAACAAGGTGCCAGGAGTCACAGTTTCTTAACAACACTTCTCTTTAAACGGGAAAACATCAAAATCAATAAAAATAAGGATGGAAAACAGTGTGTATTTATTCATGTTGCTATTCACAACAAGACATTAAAGCTCCTCATTACGTTAGTTTCATTTAACAAATGTAAAATAAAATGTTTGTGTAATGTGAAAAGAGAGACAGAGGTATCACCAACTATCCAGCTCAGTTTTATGGAGCACTTCAGCCTCTTTCAGCCTTCTGTTTTGGTTTTACGACCCAAAGTTTTGTTTCACTCTCACAGCTCTCATTAAAATAAATATTTGGTGCTCTGCAAGTACAACTAACACGAGTAAGAAATTGACAAACTCTTTAGGAACGTGCATCATCTTTATTGTGCAAATGATGTCCAGGTTTTAAATTCCTCATATACTTCTTATCTCTTAAACCAGTGTGTGGACTGCATTATCGAGGCTGCGACAGAATCTCACACCCTGACCAGAAATGACTCCTCTGGGTCCGAGTGTGTGTACAGCCATCAATATGTGAGAGCTTTAACAGCAAAGTGAAATAAACCATCTTTGTATTCAAGTATTGAACATTTTACACAGATAAATACACAATATGATTACTCTACGAAAGCTTTATAAGCTGTAAAAGATTTAATGTTTTGTTTTACATTGCTGAACAGTTTTATTTTAAGTGACTTCAATCAATTATTCAAACATTATTTCAATACGTATTTTAATTAAATTAAGCTATATAGTTAATATTGTATAATAAAGTTGTGTCCTGGGTACTTAAATTAAATCCTACAAGAGGCCATTCGTGTACACAACACATTTACCCACTCTCTGGTTCAGTGAACGTTTTTTTCAAAACTATTTTTTTGACTTTATTTATTTTTTCTCATTTATTTTTTGTCATGTGTGGGATTTTAAATTGTTCTCGACTATTAGGGAATGAATATCACATCACAAATGATCAATGCATTAGATCTTTCACTGCTATAAAGTGGATAAAGTATCCTAGTATTCAATAATAAAGTATTGCACAGGCTTTTCAGAACAAGGTAAACATCAGTGAGAATAAACCCATATGTAAATAAACATTACATATCAGACAGGTTTATCAGGCTGTTCTCCTCTGGTTTTCTTTTTAATTCTCCTTATCACTTTGACTCTCAGCATGAAATACAGCGCAGCTCTGTTTGGACCTGCCGAGGTAAACCGCAGCTGAAATTTTCCTTCCTTTTTACTCCCCTTTAAGTGAACACCACACTCCTGTTAGGTTGACTAAAGACACCATGTCCAGGGCTTTGTAAGGTCTGTTTGGTTTGCCCACATCTTGTTTTCTTGTGGCTCCTCAGCACTCTAAGTCCTTTTCAGGGAGTTTTATGAGGGCCCGCCTTGTGGAGAGAAAGCCCTGGCTGTGTTTGCTTTGGGAATAGTCTCCTGACAGGGTGCTAAAGGAGCATGTCAGAGCACGGGTCCCAAAGTGTTTGGGTAAAGAGAGCCGCTACCTCTTGCCACTGAGGAATCCGCCCTTCTTCGGTAATCTGTCACACCTCCTTCCAAATAAAATGGCTCAGAGATTTTCACACAAGTCTGTCAGGGTTAATATTTACCCCTGCCCTCTGGTCAAGAGAGAGAGAGAGGGAGGCAGAGTGAGGGAGAAAGTGGGTGTCATCTTTGTGTCTCTACAGCGGGATCTGACAGGGTGAATAAACACTGACGGACAAACACGTTTCAAATGACCTCTTAGAAAGAACTGATTTGTTATAAGAACCACAGGACAAACTTTATCATGCATCTTAAGTCTGTAGTTTCACATTTAAGAATAAACGCTTATTTTCATTCCTACAGATAAATAAATATTGATGCAACTCTCAAATTGACCTGAAGCTAGAGCCCACCAACTGTTTGAGTATCTCACTAAATAATTCAATGTCAAGTAAGTGTGATATCCTGCTTATTTAATCTGTAAACACCTAATTTGTCTGATTCATTTCTGAGCTTTAGAGATGCAGGTACGCACATCCTTATATCTTTAGACATATTCCCCATTTAATGATGTCAGAATTTTTGCAAAGCTAAAAATAACTTGTCCGAAAAATGAGTATCAATCCACTAATTTAATTATTTGCAAGAATAGAAGAAGAATGTACAAATATTCCTTTAAAGGTTTTCCAACAGAAACACTTCTAGTTATTCTCTAAGTGAATACAGAGGTATCTTTTCGAGATGATGAACTATCAGTTTCAGTGTCTGTCACAGCCTGTCAACCACATGTGTCAGTGGGTGAGTAAAGGGGAGTCGCTGCAGGAAAGCATGGGAGGAAGGAGTGAGTGGGGAGGAGGCAGGGGGGGATTTAGCGTGGCCTGTCGGAGGGCTAATTCCTGTGCTGGCGTTGGAGCTCCTCAGCTCCGCCGTGGCTCAGATATTCAGATTTGGGCTGGGCTGCCATGTGGGCTCGGAGATACTCCGCAGCCGGCTCCTCCCCCGCTCTATTCAGGGCCCCGCGAGGAGCCTTGGGATGGCGTTAAAAAAGGAGATTAAGTTTCCTCCAGAGAGCAAAGCTCCTTAAGGGGGTATCTGTGTGCTTCTCAGCCGCCTGGTCAGTGAGGGAGGCGTGAGGGGGGCCTCGCCGTGAACTCCACTGAGACACTGGGGGGACACATAAGAGATTGTGGGTGAGGAACGACCTGAATCCCACCCTATGACTGGCTCCACCCTGACCCTGGTCACCAGCTCAAGTGCTGATATCAAACATCAGATCCCCTGCTTTGGTGCTAGCAGCAAAAATCCCCCGATAAATGACGGAAATGGATGTTATCACCTGAGAGGGATTTAGCTTTTGTTTGTGTGTGTTAAACTATCATATAATGTCATTTTAGAGTATGTCTCGGGGGGGTTGAGAGCATGACCATGCATATGTGCTTTAGAGTGTGTGAGGGAGATATAGTGTGTCTGTACACAAGCACAAGTCTCATTCACAGAGGCTAAAAATGGGCTGTAAAAGTAGCGCATGGCTGTTTAACACATGCGATGGCTGGAGAAGTGTGTGTCCCCTGTGGGAGAATAAAATCCCAAACACAGACCAAGCAATATGTAGAGATATATAGACATTATAAACTGTCTTTTGTGGTGGACTTGACTGCTGAGAAATGGTTTGAATGGCATCATTCGGGGGGTTTGGATTAGGTCGAAGGCACCCATGCGTCTATTACACTTCTGATATTAGCTCATTAAGCGGCCATTCAAAAAGCAGACTTATAAGTCTTGTACATTCGGACCTGAAGTTAAAATCTACCCTTCGAAGGCTTTGATTCTTCCCTTTGAATCAAAGAGGGCTGGAAGCAGAGAGGAAAAAACCCTTACACATTCCTTTATTTGATTAGCAATACTGATGACGGGGTTGAATGAGAGGGGGGTGAAAAAAAATCTAATGACTTCTTCAGCTTTTGTAGCGATCCTGAAAAAGCCTTATCTGCTCCATTCAGCAGTGGTGTCTCCTGGGAAGGGAGGATCACTGTGCCGAGGGACTGTCAGGTCCTGCCAATAGCCGTAATGGGCTCTAATTCCACATTAATGCAGTCTAAATGAAGTGTCACGGGAAGATTGATCTGTTGAGGGCGTTGCCTTGATGAAGGTTGTTCTACTGAGTGGGCGCTTCAGTGGACACCTGGTTACCCTCCATGAAACCCCAGAGGGCCTCATCTGAAGCGTACAAGGCTACATGTCACACTGGTTGTGGTGTAAAGTAACTAAGTACATTTATTCAAGTACTGCATGTACAATTAAAAAGGTACTTGTACTTCACCTGATTATTTTTGGTTACTTTCGACTTCTCCACCACAATCTTTTAGGTAAATCTTGTACTTGTTCTCCACTACGTGTATTGAACCTTTAGTTACTTTAAAGATTTTAATCAATGATATGAAATATAACCAACCTTTAGATAAGACTTTATTTAAATGTGGAGTAAATTAACAAATATGCACTATACAAAGTACTTAGAACTAGCTTTACAAGCCTTGATGAACACATGCATCAATCATTTTAATCAAAACACATGATAGGAATTATTCTGAAAATCCAATCTATACAAGTACTTATACTTCAGTAACCTTTTGAATGCAGGACTTTTACTTGTAACAGAGTATTCTTACTCTCTGGTACTTCTGCTTTTACTCAAGACCTGAGCTCTTCCTACCTCTGTGTCTGAGTGGATATTCAAAAAGTCTTAAATATACATGAAAAAAAAGCTGAAACGGAGTCAAATGAGTGTCTCTGATTCCTGTGAACAAACGCAGCCGTCCCGTCCCTTATGTTTTGAAGGTTGTCTAATATTGGCTAGGCTGCTTTAGGTGAAGGTACACTTCGTCATGTTGTGTTGTCTGACAGGTGCATAGGCCGGATAATGCTGCCAGTGGGAGACTGTGCAGGCAGCTTAAATACTACCAGTCCTCCTACTGTACATATCTAAAACCCCTTTTTACTCCTTTCCATTAGTAATTCTTGTCCATAGAAATGGATTTTTACTCACTGTCAACTTTAAACTGCTACTTTTCCTGTACGGAGAGTATTAGGCTAATCGCGCAGTAATTCTAGTTTCTGTATGCTTGTCAAGAATATATTTATAGCTGGGCAGCCACTTTTGACAAGATCGTTCAAGTTAAAATAAAATCAAATGAGAGGGCGTGTGTCAGTTTAAGGTCATTTGCATAGCTTGTCATTTGGGTACAGTGTTATTTGAGAATGTTAATTTGTAATTTACTTTATATTGAGTATTTTACGCTGATAAATTAGATCCATCCTGATATTTTGTATTTTTTAGAAACAGTGTAATATATAAAATGTAGTTTGTCAAAATAACCAAAAACTCGAAGATTATTACAACTGTTATTTAAAGTTATATTTAAATAATATTTAAAATATATATAAATAAATAATAATATAAACCAATAATAATAACAACAATAACAACAACAACAATAATAATAATAATAATAATAATAATAATAATAAAAACAATAATAACAACAATAATAATAATAATAATAATAATAATAATAATAATAATATTGTATAATGAAGTTTTCTCTTTAATAAAATTGACTTTTTTCTCTTATAAAATCAAATAAAAACCAAGAGGCCATTGGCTTATAAAATGGACAAATTTATCCTCAATCTGTCACGGAAAGAATATTTAATTTTACAGAATCTTCTTGGGATTTAATTTTTCTCTCAACTCTAATGATTTAAATTGTGGCTCTTCATAAGACCTACTGGCCCTTCAAGGTCCCATTTGAAGTTTAAATCACATTCATGCAATGGTAACATTTAACCATGAGGCGCACAACACTGGACACACTTCCCTCACATCAAACGCTCCTCCACACTTAATTGGAACTCCATAAATGATATTTCATTTAGTCATGGTGTGCAGAGGAGATCTGCAGAGCGTATGACTGCACATCAGCACACATATGCATACTGAATGTGTGCTCGTTGGACATCAGAAGCAGCGGGATGAGCCCCCCAGGTGACCCGTGAGACTGCAGCAAGTGTGTCAATGTCAGTTTGATTAACTCTAATACCGGGGCTTTTGGCACATGTGGTCAGGTTAATGAAACTCAGTGAGAAGGAACTTTTTCCCTGCCAGGAAGCTGCGGGTGATGGGATGAGGTTCAGCAAGTCCCTCTCTCCCTCGGCGCCCACCCCCTCTCCATCGACGGGACGGTCTGAAACCCCCTCTAAGCACCGAAGCTGTTGGGATGTGTTACTTATACCCCTCCATACCCACCCTTTACTATTACAGAGGTGGGAGAAGTACTCTTATTCTTAAGTAGAAGTAGAGTATAGGAATACTCGGTGACAAGTAAAAGTCCTGCAATCAAAATGCTACTCAAGTAAAAGTACAAAAATCATCAAAATATACTTAAAGTACCAAAAGCATATCTTTTGATTATAATTATAGATGCATTAAAGTGTTCTCAAAGCTGGTAAAGGTGCAGCTAGTTTTAATGGCTTTGTATACTGCAGGGGAGCGTGTGGATTTACTCCAGGTGGAACTAAAGTCTGAGTTAAGCATTGATTATATTTTACATCTGCAAAGTAACTAAAGGTAATACCTAAATGTAGTGGAGTCAAAGTACACTTTGCATCTGAGTTGTAGTTGGGTAGAACTAAAAGGAAGTAAACATTGAAGTACTTAACTGAAGTACAAGTCTCTCAAAAGTGTTGCTTTTATTGCTTTAAAATGGTCTATTGTTTTTATAAGGCTGTTTATAAGATATTTTTATTGTTGTTTATTTGGACCTTTTTATTTGTATTTGATATTTTTTATGGTTTCTGAGCTGAGCTGTCACTTTTGTATTTTATTTATTCATTAATTTCACTGTACAGCACTTTGGTCTAGAGGTCTTAAAGTTCTTTACATTGTACTGTATTGTACTGTAGTTTATACACTGAAAAACTGAAACGCTGATTTTAATTAAATGTATTACGTCAACAAATGTCAAATAACTGTACGTTAGCTGAAAGCAATAATATTAAGTTGAACCTAATATATTTTATTTTCTCCTAATATTATTGCTTTCAACTAACCTAATACAGTTATTTGAAATCTGTTGACATAATACATTTAATTAAAGTCAACCTTTCAGTTTGTTCAGTGTGTCATACTGATGCTGAATCCGTTTTTTCTATTTAACTTTTGGAAAACTACAAATGGAGAGTTTAGGAGGTGCTCCTTTAGCAGGGAACAGTCCCAATGATCTCATGAGATTCATTGGCAACAAAAACTAAAACTTTTCAGCATGGTTGTACCTCTAAATGGGATGAACCCTGAAAAACTTCCAGAAATAGAAATCCCACCAATGAAAAACGTTCCTTAAACACACAGAATTTAGTCAAGGTTTCTCCAAGGATTGCCAAGGTTATCGTGACACCGGCGCCTCAAAAACCCCAAAGTGTTTCTCCTTGCTCCGTCTTTCTTCGCTGACACAGAAGTAGGGCACACCGGAGAAAGAGGAACACAATCGGGAGGCATCCTGTCGCTTTAAGAGGGGGACCCATCTAATCTCTCCCGATCCACTCAGGCCCTGGATTTATAAATTTCCTGCAATCTCGATTCTCAAAGCGGTCTTGATTTTGAGAGTGTGTGTGTGTGTGTGTGTGTGTGTGTGTGTGTGTGTGTGTGTGTGTGTGTCTGCTTGTGAGAGAGGAAGTGTAGGACTGGCAAGAGGTACTATTGGGGGGGTTGTGGTTTGTTTGTGCTGTCCTTTAGAAAAAGAGCTTACGAGTTCAGCAGAAGAAACGCGGGGAGCTAATGTGAAGATTTAGGACTTTCTCCGAAGCTTGGCCCCGTCTAAGCTCTGTTTGCTTGAGCCGTTTGTGGGGTCCTGCTCACACTAAACCCAGATTAATATTCCCCCCATATCCAACCAGCCCAGACACCGGCTCCCGGCCTTGCTGTCCTCCAACCCCCCCCCCCCTCCCATCTCTTCCCTGCCTTTTCTGGCCGTGATCGTCTCCCTTCCCTAATCCAAGTCCGCTGCCTCTCATCTCGCTCTTTATCTCGTCTAAGTAAGCACCTTTCTCATGGCTTCTTTCCATGAGGGGGAAGCAGCGGGAGGAGCGTAAATATGTTTTCCTCCAGCTCCCCTCATTGCTCGCTGACCTCTGTGAGGTGTTTTTATCAGAGCGACTGCTAAGCTCTGAGATTGCTTTTAGCCAGGTTCACCAGGGGAGAGTAAGCCTGGCTTTAATGGCTCTGTATTGGTTTACATGCCACCCAATGAACACACAGAGGAGTGGTGCTTATTGCATTAGGCAAATATTTCAACCATTAACACATTAATGTACCAAAACAAATAGAGATGGAGTCTTTGTTTATCTCCTTAACGGACAGACGGACAGCGCTGAAGAAATATAATTGACTTGTCATTCACTTTACTTTGGAGGCCATGTCAATTAATATCTTCACCAATGTTCCAGTTCTAGTTAAAAAACCTTAAATCAAAACCACTTTTTCCTTCTATAAATCGACTGAAATTACCACAGTAAATGTATTTTATACAATACAACAGTACCACTTTAAAATAATACCTTAACCCACACTCACAAAATGTGTTTTTAAGGAACATTCACTGCAGTATTTATATGGATTTTTATTGGATTCAATTGCACTGTTCTGTGTTCCTGTTAGTTTGTCCGCATCACTTTAGAATGGGAGGATGAAACCCTCTTTATTAGTCACATACATGCACACAGCAGAGCACACACAGTGAAATTGGTCCTCTGCATTTAACCCATCCTAGTGCTAGGAGCAGTGGGCAGCTATTGTGCAGCACCCGGGGAGCAATGAGGAGGGGGGATTGGAGGTGTCCGGTGCCTTGCTCAAGGGCACCACAGCAGGGCCTAGGAGGTGAACTGGGACCTCTCCAAGTAGCAGTCCACTTTCCATATTTCAAGTCTGTACGGGGACTTGAACCGGCGACCCTACAATTCCCAGTCCAAGCCCAAAACTTTTCCACCTCCTTAAAGAATAAACGAAAATGCATTTGACTTAAGTTTTTTCACAAGAGACTCTTGCACTTAAAAGCAATTAAACGTTATATGATTTTATATTGATTAACTCTGTAAAGAGGATAATACCGGCCACAACTGAAAAATACAAAGACAGCACACCAAAAGCAAAAGTAGCTGCTTCCCTCTGCACTTCCTGACTGCTGCTTTCCCAGAATCTCTCACAAGATTTCCACCAAAAGCCTCTTCTTCAGTCTTTTTGTTTTGTTTTCCCACCCTTTCTTGTTCCTTTTCTCCCATCTGGATCAAGGCTGAGAGAAGAATAACAAATGCATTTTGAGCCGAGAGAAAAGGGGGGATGAATTTGGCGTGCTAAACAGCCCGGCTAAACCCATTACCTAAGTGTTCTTTATCTTCCCATATGCTTTTGTTGTTTAATCAGCTTTGTATCTCTCCAAATCCTGGATTGAGATAACAAACAAATGGATGAGCTCAACGTGCAGAGTGAGAAAGCCTTTTGGCTGGCACCTTAAACGCCACAGACTATCCTGGTGCTGCACAGCGGTCAGCGCAGGAAACACACAACTGGGGCAGATTTTCTACATTTTTGGACCAGGCCAGTTTTCCAGTACCCCCCTAAAAATACCTCCTATACTCCCCCCGCTGTTGTAAGGGAATAGACCCAGAGCGAGAGAGAGAGGGGGGAAAGGGGGGAGTAAAGCCGGAGCTCACAGATTTGCAATCTTCAGCTACGATTTCTCCCTGCTTCTTCTACATAAGAAAAGGAGGATTCTAGATTATCTCTGGCACTCAAAGCCAGGCAGAGTTGAAGACTCACTGAATACCGAGGGGACTTTACTGCCAATGTGGATGTACAATAGGCAAAATCTTTATCAGATTTACTTTTTAGGTTTCTAAAAAAAATGTGGTGTTGCTGAAATATGCCAAGCATACAGATCTAAAGGTGACCCTTAACTTAGTGAGAACATTTGTAAGGATAAACAGCCAAAATATTACATTTCTGCCCCATTTGTCCGTCTCCCTGCATTTAATTAAGTGTTATTATTGTGTTGATATGTGGTGAGCTTTTCTGTGATTTGCCTGTGTTTTAATCTTTATATTTTACATTGTGTGATGAGTAACTGTGGTAATTCATTGTCAAGTGAGGCTTTTATGGCACAACCTGCAGCTACTATATTATCATACTTCCATCTGTTATAATTATCACTCCTTCAAAAGAACATCAATCCTGGTGTGTGTGTGAGCTCAGAAGAACGTATGAGAAAAAAGGTGCAAGAATAGGACAAAGAAATGACACAATTTAACCTACAGTATTATGTCTGGGCAAAAGCAACAGCTTGCAAAGAAATCTCTGAAATGGACCGTATCAGAAAGGTTTTCTTTTTGATCATAATGTTCAAAATCCCTCAATTAGAAAGTAAAGAGCACACCAGAGTTTCTGCAGACATGGAATTGGATACCTAATTTATGAGAAATACAGTTTTCAAATGAATTTCTTTATCTCTGTTATTTTTGTTTGACATTTACCTGTTTATTATTTATTAACAGCACAGTGCAGCAGAGGAAATCACGGAGAAGCAGGCACACACATGTTTAGGATTCAACACGTTGTTGAAGACAAATAAATACTATCAAAGGAAACAATGAAAAATATTACTTGTCAATGTATCGGGGGCTCAGAAGTTCCTCAGAGTGACACCTAAACTCCTCTTTTCAGAAACAACGCAAACACTCACACAGAAACAATTCAGTTCAGAAGGAAGTGATGATAAGAGTGGGAGCAGGCGACCTCGATGTGCATCTCACAGTTGAATTCCCCCAGGGTAGAGGGGCTCATCGCCCCTTCTTGTTCCCCCCATCAGCTACACACACACACACACACACACACACACACCCCAGCAATACACACACAGTCTGGGAATGCTGGGGGAAATAGCCCTCATTTATTATTGCCACACTCCCTCGTCTCGTCCCCCTCGGTTCAGCGGGTGCGCCGCCAAAGCACGTCTTCCACCGCCAATGTCACACAATTACCTCTTAACTGCTCAAACAAATAGAGCGACCCAGAGAGTGACATCAAATCAAAACTGTCACAGGTGATTGAGTCTAGTCATCAAGGCAGCCCGCCCGCTACCTGTCAGGAGAGTGAGGGAATGAAGGGAAGAGGGAGAATGTGATAGCAGCTTTATAATAGACCCCTAATAATGTATAAACAGCCCCTCTCTTTTTTCTTCCACTCATATTAAAGTTGGGCACAGAGTGCACGATGCCCTCCTTTTTCAGCCGCTCCGTTCCCTCTCGGGACTCAGGACGAGAGGAATGGCTGTGAATGGAGTAATGATAGGGAAAATGATAGAGGGGAGATTGAAATTTCCATCCTCTGTGAACCATGCCGGCTCTGCTCCTGGAAAGACATTGGCTGCTAATGGGGTTAGATCACACGCATGAGAGTTTGAGTCCTGAGTGATGTTAGCCGGCGATACTACGAAGACAAGAAAACATCACTTTGAAAGAGGGAAACTCCCTAAAGGTTTGGGCATAGAGTCCCCAGTCCCCAACAGGAAGTCACCGATGGATCCAGACCATGTTTTCATGTTTGATTCAGAGGACACAGATAGGCGAATGTCACATCTGAGAAAAAGGAGAAATAAAGAGTGAGAGGGTTGAGCAACAGCAAGCCAAGGGGACATTAGGGACAATGATGATGTTGTCAGTGTCTGATGTAAATTGGAGAATGACACAGTCAACAGACACGGCTGGATGCTCACCCGAGCCATGACACTGACAAATGGAATATTTCAAAGGACTTAATCAGAGGAAATGGGGTTTGGTCTGCAGGTGACACGAGTCCCGCTCCAGCGCTCACAAAAAGAAAACTGATTGCCTGCCACGAAACCCCCAACAACTCTCCATTTCTCCAGCGTACGTCTGTCTCTGAGTCTCACCGTTCCCCTGTCCCCACTCGCCTCAGTCACTCCAGTACAAGTGGAGGGGTTCACCATGAGCATGTAGCTCGATTAGACTCAATCAGAGATGTAGCTGTGAATGCTGTGCCATTAAAGATGATGCAGAACTGCTTCAATGGACTCTGTAGTTCTGTAAGGTTCTTCAGAGCTATAGTCTGTGTTGTTTTTGTTGTTTTGGGACTGCATGAGACTCGATTTAAGCGAGAATCAAGGAAGAATAATCTCTCTGTGAGGCTATGCTTAGGCCCAGAAGTGCTTTGAGCTTAATGCCAATGTCAACAGGCTCACAATGTCAATACCAAAATAAATGTTTCCCATGTTAGCATGCTAAAATGTTCCTATTAGCTCTAAAAACAGCAGAGGATTATGGGATTGTCTGTATTCCACAACAAACCAAAGTAATGGTCAGAGGTTTTGACATGATGATGGTTTTAGATTAAACATTTGGAGAAAAACTACGGCGGCTGAATTGATCCTGAGGAGGAGATGCATTTCTGTACCCGATTGAATGCCAAAACAACCAACAGTTGTATTGTTCACAATCAGAAATTTGAACATGATAGAGGCGATAGAGGAAGTGTCAGTGGATCTTCAATGTTTTTATGATTCTTCTTAGTTTGTCTCAAATTGTGTGGCAGAAAATCCAGTAGATAAACATTTTACTGAATAAGTGAAAACTAAAACAAGCTATGGCGCAACAACTCTTAAACAGAGGATCCCTAAAGTCATTACAATTACTCCTCTATTACTTGAATCTCTGTACAATATTCCATGACAATCCATCCATATTTGTTGAGCTATTTCAGTCTGGAGCCAAGCCATTCCTAGAGCCATGCCTTTAACATGGCTAGAAGTGACTGTGCAGAAGTACTGTAAAGTCAGAACAGATCCACATATATTGTTGTATACTGACATGTACTTTAGAGCACAATGCTAACAGTGTAATAAAGCATGCACAACATCATTGTGTCCCACACACTGCTCGTCTCACTGCGCCGCAGGACACCACACACAGGTAGATCTTCAGTGATAGATCACCCTGCATATTACCCTAGAGAGGTGGGGGCGTCCTGTTCATTGAGAAAGACCAAAAGAGCAGGGGGACAACATTAGCAACAAGAGATGAAGAAATGAATAGAAAACCTCTAGGAAAAACTTTCTGAAGGCTAAGTCTTGAACAGTTAAGTTCTAAAAGATCTTAGAGTTCGGGGACAACAAGCCAAGCAAAACTCTCCTGCTGGTAATTAGCCTGGTTTAAAACAGCCCCCCTGAAAGTAGCAGCAAAACCCCCAAAAACTGAAATCCATCTCCTAACACCTTTGTTTCCGGGCCCGGGCATGGCAGTGCCACCAGAAGCTGGAGGTGATTTGATGCCTGAAGTCCAGTAGCCCCACGCCGGGTATGAATCACAGCAAGGGGCCGCTGCCCTGTCACAGCGGCTGCAGATCAATGATAATTACCACCTTGACACGAGTACGCTTATTACTGAACAGGATCAGGGACAGGGGCCCGGGCTGTGGTGGCCGTAGGGCCCGATCGATACTCCAGGAATAATGGCTCTCTGGGGCCCTAGATTGGACTTTGCCACTAAACAAGCCATTACAGCCACACGCATGACAGCTTAGGTCTAGATATGCGTCCTAACTCTCCTTGTCCTGGAGGCCTCTCTCTTAGAGCCCGCCTCACTATGGCTCCCACATGCCTCAGTACTCAATCTTGTCAGGGACCGTTATGGGCAGGCGAGACACATGCCTCTGGCTTTGAGACGTGTTAACCAGAAGTGAGTGATTGGGGGGAGCATGCTGCTACAACACAATGTGCTCCTGTGCAACACGCCGGTGAAAAGGGGCCTTGCAATGTGACCTGATGATTGCCACCGAGTGTAGAGATCAAACACAGCCGCAGCGGTGTGTGTACACATGAACATTCACACACAAACAACACACAAAAGCGACGCATCAACGCGTCTAAGCGATGCTGATCCGTCTATGGCAGCCCTCATCTTCTTTTCTCTTTGATTTTTTACCATTTCCCTCCTCCAGATCCCTTGTTTTTTTCCCCTCTCCTTTTTTAATCCGGTCATACCTGTAATCGGGCTCTGCGACAGGAAACTTCAGAGAATCAATTAGTCCTCGCCTCATCCGGGAGCCAAGACGATTCCTCTCGACTTGAGCCGCAAACTCCTTCTATCAGGAGTCATTCTGCCTGCCTAACACCCAGACTCCTCTCTCCTGAGCCCGGATAGGTTTGACTCTAAGCCTCTAAAACGTTGACAACCCAAAGCGCCTTTCTCTCGGCAAGCCCTAACCGCCTGCCTCACCCCGGCCTCTTCTCCTCTTTCTCACCGTCGTTGCTGCTAAATAAAGAAGGATTTGTTTTTCCCTCCACGGCAGAACTGTGATAATGATGCCCCGTTACGGCGTTTCATCCTCAATTTAATAAACAGTCCCTTTAAAAAAGAATTCAAACTATGCTAAAACTCGATAAGAGAGGACATAAGAGAAGCTGGTGACTCCGGGCCTTCCTTTGTCCCGGCGAAAGTTAGCCACTGAAGAGGCAGCTTTGTGGACGCTGTTGTTTTTAAATGCCGCCACATGGCACAAAAGGAAATGCAAACCTGGGACTCTTCAGCCGGCTACAGCGGGCCCTCGAGTGGAGACTGGAACAAACAGAACATTGAGGGGTCAGATTTAATCCCCCCGCCCCTGCCTTTTGTATTCAGATTAAAGACTAAGGAGGATTTGCAGGAGCCGGGAGTCTCTTGTTAAAAGACTGTGTTCTCCACTTAACCTGCAATTTACCTGTCACTTAAGCCTGCTGCAGAGATCATCCACACCTCTGCCAGTGAAAGGGGCTGTTATTTTTCCCTCTAAAGAAAGGCTTTATGTTCACTCGAGCATAATGAATTCCCTGACAGATGCTGATTAAAGCAGCAGCAGTTTGTGAGAGATACTTAACACTTTGGAAATAAACAGGAGGAAGATTTTAAACACACACACACACACACACACACACACACACACACAGACACACACACGGATACTTCTAATAAACCAGAAATCACTGCTCGGCCAGTAGATGATGAGGTTGAACTCGGTGTGTATTCTCCAGAGTGCCGTGAAGGAGATGCCTGCAGGACACGGAGCCGAAACACATATTGTGAAGCTTGTTGATTTGATTTGTATTTACCAACCCTCCTCATCTGCTCTACTGACAAATCTCACCAGGAAAACCTGACGTTCTTTTTCCCTCCGTAACCCTCTCACAGAGGCCGGACGTGATTCATGTCTCCCAAACCAAAGTCAGGGGATGAATGAAACTGCCGCCATCATTTCATCCTCTCCTGCGAGTTGTCTTGCCCTCCGCTGGACGGCCATAACGTGGCTTTAAATCTTCCTCCTGAAAAGTCCACAGTGGCAGTAAAGTGGACCATTCGTTTTCACAGCACAGCCATAAGGAGTAATGGGAGTGATGTTGAGACATTATCAGTCACTCAGTGCCTGCCAAAGCTCTGTGAGCTGCCCCTAAAAAAAAAAGCATGTGCAGATGCCCACCACAACTCTTGATGGAGCTTTACACAAGTCTTTGATACGTTCCTTAATCTCCACTAAACTATCCCACTGGTTTTAACACCCTTACGTATTAGCCTATGTCTTATAACTTAAGAGTTTATCGTTATGCGCTAAATTTAGACGGCCTTTTCTTAAGACTCAAGGCAGCTTGGAAGCTGTGTGCATACAGCGTGCAAAATTATAAACCTCCTGAAACGTTCATTGTTTTAGGACTCAGCACCTTGACTGGCCATTGAGCCGTAACAGATTAAAGCAGTTTGCAAGGACAATCATCTGGATGGTGGAGATAATGTTTCACTTTGTTTGTGTGGACATTCAAACCGAAGGAAAGCGAAAGTCTTTCAGTAAGCCCAAAGTTAAGGGCAGGACCAAAAACAGGATCTGCTCAAACCCTCGTCTTGATTTCTTTGTGTTAAAGAAGATCACTTTCATCTGTGCTTTTATTTTTAGCCCATTTCCCCCTTCTTCTTTCTACTGTTCCCTTCTTTACTTCATCCCTTTTTTCCCCCCTCTGTCCTCCCTGGTACCCGTGAGAGTTGCTGTCGCTTTTCTGGAGGAACCCACCTGTCCGCCTGCACATCAAACCCATCCCCGGTGGGCTTCTGTGTTAAATTCCAAACTTAAAACCCATTACTGAGCTATCAGCCCGCTCATAATGCTGTCTAACGACCTCATTTCCCTAAGTGTTAGCCCTGTCAGTCACCAGAGGCCCTGTCAGCAGCCGCCGCTCGTGTCCGAGGGTCCCGGCTGCTCCGAGGCATCACCGCCACCTCGACTCAGCCCGTCCTCATCAAAAACAGGATACACCGCTCGATCTCTGCAAACATGTCAAGGCAAAGTGACTGGGGACACAGGGGGTAAGAGACTTTGGAATGAAAGTGCCGGGTATTTCATTTACCATATCCACTCTATTAGTCAGAGCGGCACAGTCAATCAGGGGCCCGTTCTGATACGAAGAGGAGTCAGGGGAGAGAGAATTGGGACACGGCAAGATGGCTGACGGTCACGGGGTTGGCTATTCCAGCTCAGCCCAAATCAGGAGTTGGCGTATATAAAATGGATTATTACCGTCCGGACCCAAAACGCTTGTCCTTGTTAACCGAGGAGCGGGGAACTGAGCATGTGCGGGGAGGAAAGTGACGAAGGGTTCGAACCTGAATGTGTGTGTGAGTATATTCGTGCCTGTGTGTGTGTGTGTCACCCCCCCCCCTCCCCCCCCCAGGTCTCCCAGCGTACCTTTCTGTGAAATCATTTGGTAAATATGGAAAGGGGCCCCTAGGCCACACAGGCCCGGCCCCTCTTTAGGAGTGGATAATTGACTCCTTTTGCCTCCGTGATAATTCATTGCTTGCATATGCCAGCTAATACATCAGCTGAAAACTGCCATGGCCCTCATCTCCCTTGACACACATACACACACCTACCAGCAGCACCCAGAGGAATGAGCGACTGTGGAGAGCATAAAAAATGGGAATGACAAATGGGAGCACTTCTAGATCTATGAATGAATTATGTCTCCTAAATACCTTGAGCAGAGGCAACTGTCAGCCGGCGTCTATACTAATCTGGGACAAAATATGACCAGCTCCGCATTAAAAAGGAGGGAGCAGGGCTGCTAGAGAATGAGGCGAGAAATGAACGAGCAATCAGGCCATTAAAATGTGCTGTCTGATTCAGCTTTGGTGGACATTTGCACATTTATCATGAGATGGATATATCCTCCCTCCTTTTGTCATTTTAATACGGCTCCCTCCATTGAAATAGATTAGGATTATTCCAACAGGACAGAGATATCATTTGTTTTACAATAGCCGAGTCAGCACTCACAACAGTCATTAGGAATTACATCAAGCGGGGCCGCTTTTTTGAGGGACGCTTTGCAAACTGAAAAGAAGGATAAAATTAATGGCACTTCACTTCAGGAGGTTGGATGTTAAACGCCTGTTCTCGCCGAGACGGAAAGACAAATGGCTCATACGAGACGCCGGGGCAAACCAAATATGAGCCGGGCCTGTGAGCGGGGAGTTCGGCGTGCATGAAACACACCGGGTCACTCACCTGGTGATGATTATATTCACAGAGGAGGTCAAAGACACTGTCACCTTGCTATTGTTCTATCTTCTGAATATCTGGGAGTGAGGTGTATTACCTGTGGGAAATGTCTTTTTCAGGCGGCGGTTCAGAGCCGACCTGGCTGTGGCTCCGGGGCCGCAGGAGGATCGCTGCTTCCCTCTGAAACACAGGGAGCTGCAGGCAGGAGGAGGAAGCAAGGACGCTGGAGCCGGGCACTTTGAGGAGTTATAGGCTGCGCTGCATTCAAGGTCCAAACACCTAGGATGAGGGGAAAGTATAAAATTGAGACAAGTAATAAAAGACATACGCATTACGTTTTAGTGCTTTAAGGTCACACAGGAAAATTTGAATTAAGAGGTTGGACAATGACTAGGAAAGTCTGAATGAGAAAGCCATTATTCTTCCCACAGTGGGGAAATGTACAGCAGATAACCTAGATATAAATGAAAAAGAATAGCCTTGAAAATTAAATCTCAAAATTAAAGATGTTGAAATCCGTAGCGCTGAGCATTTTGAAAGACCTTTTGCATAAACATTCTCATTCAAATTAGTTCCAGGCATGTGTTAAGACACATAAAAACAGAATTCCCCCCTACTGAAAAATACATCTAGGGTTTACAAATATTCTCATTTCAAAAGTTGAAGTCCAGATGCTTACTACTTTACTGGTAAGTTATTTCTCATTGTGTATGTAGATCGAAGGTTTTAACATACAAAGATAAGGGCTGTTTTAACAACATAGGGACGTGGAGCAAAACATACTTTCATTATGAAACAAAAACACAAACGTGAATCAGTTTGTGTTGATGTGATTAGGCCTACTCGTGCAAAGTGCATGTTGGCTCCCAAACAAGTGTAGAAATCAGTTTTTAAGAGCAGAGAAGCTTTCCTCCTTCAGTAGAGGAACTTGAAAACATCCCTCTAGTGTTCAGTGACACTCAAAGAACATGTTGGGGGACTTTACAGTTTTAATGTACATTTGACTATTTAATGCAACAGCCTAGACTGAGACGTTCTCTAACTCTTATAGATCAGGGGTGTCCAAACTTTTTTCACTGAGGGCCACATACAGAAAAACATACAAAGGGATGGGCCCCTCACTAGAGGTGAGCTATATTGCCTCATAATTGAAGTTATACATTTGAAAAATCAATAAAATGTAGGTCAATTATGCTTTGAGCCTATATAACAGCTCTTCATAGGGTTTCATTTATTTAGTTTGTAGTTCCTTAAAAGAGGAGCTTCAGATTGCTTAAAATAAAGAGAAATATGAAGGGTATGTTTCTTATCAACTTAGATTTGTTAGAGCATTTTTTGAACTTTAATTGACTGAATTTATTGGAAATTGGGCTTATCAACACATGAATCCTACTGTGTATTATATGTTTACATATATATTTAAGAAGTACACTATAAGACAAGCCGTATTCCATTATACTTTCTGAACTTGCGAAGGGCCAGTTAAAAATGCCCGCGGTCCACATTTGAACCCCGGGCCATATTTGGACACCCCTGTTATAGATTGTCTCATTTATATCAATGAGGGTCGACTCCATATTGGAATATCTCAGTGTAACGCAGAACAAACAAAACTGCAGCACAAACATCTGCGTGCACAATGACCCGAGTGGTTCAGCCTCATCTTTAAACAGATCACAGAACAGGTGCAATAAAAACTGAACACAATGCAGTTTATGAAAGAACTGGTGGACTGCATTAGTTTTAGCGAGGCGTGGGCCTACTTTGCAAACTGCAGGTGAGTGGGCTTTGTTGTTAGGGCGGCCACATGACGGCAGTTTTCATTATGGGTTAAAGTTTGAAACTTTTCGAGAGTAATGTACTTAATTTCGTCTTAATTTCAGATGTGGTGTGATTTAATGTCATATAAGCCAAAGACTTAATCAAAACAAGTGTCTTTACCTCGACATGAACACGACCATCGTCACCTGGTGTGGAAACACTGTGAATGGCGATACTGCCCTCTAGTGGCAAAACCCGGTAATGGAGACAGTGAAATACTTCAATACATAAATGTTTTTCCTGTTGTAATAATCTTTACTGGTTTCTTTTTTAAATGTGTCTAAGATGTAGAGAATAACCTGAGTGTTAATGCAACTTTCACTGTGTTGAAATTATTAATATTTATATTAAATACAGACTCAAAATGAGTGAAAACAAGAGGATGATACTTAACATGACAAGTTTCTTAACTGATATCCTGTTTTCTTGACTGAGTTATGTTTAAAGTGCCATGCTACAAGATGATATATGTTTGATCAACATTAAAGCAGAAGTGGAATGGAATAAAATAGATGTAGTTTAACTGAGTATTTTTATCTGACAGTTTTAGTTACTTTACAGATTCATAGTATAAGCTAATAAAAAATACAACTCAAATGATAAATATTTTTACTGTAGATTCACTTATTCAGCAGCAGTATATTTAAAGTAATTCAAATAAGCTCCACATTTACCTGCTGGCATAAACACATGAATGCATCAATAACCATAGTCCAGTCATTTCATATCGTTCTGCAAGTACTTTTACTTTTGATACTTAAATTATATTTTGATTAGTTACCTAATTTAGATTTTGAAACTGGAACAGAGTATGTTCACAATTAAGTATTGATGCTTTTACCTAAGTATGAAATCTGAGTACCTTTGCTTAAAAATACTCCATTAGTAGTAGATTTGAATTCACTACTACTGCTATCTTCTTTCCACCAGGTGGAGTTATAAGACTAAGTAACCCAATCTCTGTCTATGGAGCTATATTCTTTTATATGAAGCTACTGAATATTATAATATGTATTATATTATTGTAATAAAAGTGTCAGCTGAAGTGTAATAATTTATTTAGCTGTTGCATGTGATTCCAGTTCATTGTACGCTCTCTGAACACGCTCCTCGTTCTGATGGCAGCTATTTGCATAAAAGTAAAAGAGCCAGCCGCAGCCCTTTGTGATTCATTCAGCTCTCAGTGACACTGATGTGATAATGAGCCCTCAGCCTCACT